>NW_008795024.1:40993-73091 GCF_000699145.1 Aptenodytes forsteri | reverse complement strand
ATCTGTCAATTTAATAGTTTATTAAAAAGACATTCTGTTTCTTCTATAGATATTGCTTTTAAATAATCTTTTCAGTATTTATCTACTATATCCTTTAATTGAGATTTCCCTGACAGTGGCACTACATTGATACGAGTAGGTTTAATAGGAAAGTTGTTGTGGATTAATTAATAATTGACCAGTTTACTACGTTAAATATAAAACTTAACTGCAATTTTACTCCTCTATATAGTTTTAGGAACCAGTATGTATTTAAAAAAGACCTACTCACTTCACTTAAGCTGAGAAGTGAATTTGAGACAGTTAGGCTGCCCTAATGTGTAGGAACTTACAGATGACCAAGAAACATCTTTATAATTCTATTCAGGAAATAAAGGATGTAATACCCACAATCCCATCTGTCCTTATTTCTTTCAAAAAGCCACTAAACTGCTCATACTTGAGAAGAAAATTAACCTTTTTACTGATTAATCACTAGGCAGCTTTGACTGGCGAAGAGAAAACTGTATTACAAATGAACAGCTACCTGTTATCAAATTACAAGGCGTTTTCATCAAAGGACCAAAAAAATGCAGCACATTGACCAGTTAACATGTTTCCACTGACCTGGGGGGATTTTTCCAGTTAACAGCTTCTGAAGAATGCTTCCTTTTGATTCTTGTCTCTGACACAAAAATGATTGTCCCATTTAACCACTGTTCTATCACATACATCAGAGAATCCTATTTACTCACACACTACTGGAACATTAAAACACAATAGTGTGATTGTCTCTGGAAGAAAATTTTAAAGATTGACTTTTTTTTCTTTTTTGTAAAAAAGGGAGTAAGATCAAAAGCTAACTTTAATAGATGTTTGACTAAGGTCATACTCCTAGGAAATGGAACACTGAAGATGAAAGAGAACAAATAGATTTGGCTTTTGATCTCAGCCAAATGCATTTGGCATTGTTTAGCTTTTATAAAATACTTAAACTTTAGGCCATATCATGACTAAAATGAATTGGTTGAAGTCCTGAGGTTTTAATAGTTCAGAAACATTAACATGTACCAACATTTAGAAAAACTTCTTACGTATTTGGCTAGATTTTTTTCTTAGGGGAATGAAGTCAGGTCAAACCTGACTGTTGTTGCTAGTGCTACATATGTATAAACAATTTGAAGAATTTATTTTCCTAATCATAGGCAAATTTATGAGTTATTATCCACTAGTGCTGTTAAATCAGGACCACTGGTATTCCTAGTAATAAATTTTAGGGGAAAGTGCAGAGCACTGAGAAAAGGTATTGGAATTATTCAAATAAAACAAAAAACTGTGTCCCTAGCCAAGAGTGCGTATCAGATCCTTTTATCAAATTGTTTCAGAGTTCTAATCCTCCTAAAAAGTATTGTGGACATCCAAATTTGTAAACTAAATAGTAGTAAGGGAGGAATGGATTACAATCTACAAACTATTACTTTCAAATTCTTCAGTAATAATAGTGTTTGCTAACTGAAGACAGCTTGCTTAATTAAGGAAAAAGATGAGATAACATTCATTAAAGCAATATGCTTAAAGTATTACTATTGTTAGAAAAAAATTAATTATCATTAGCCATTAGAAGCACTGCAAAAACCTATATACCACTTAGTAGGCTACACAGTCAAAATTTACAAAGAGGTTTCATCAGCCCGGCAGCTCAGCCCCCTGACAAACAAGTGATGGCAGGAAACGCCCCAGCCCCAAGCTTCAAATTGCCTTTTTAAAGTTTTGATAAGAATTAATGATTTATACCACAAAATATATTACAATAGAAAATACTGTATCTGTGTTATGTAAGCGTTTGGCCTTAGGAACTATACAGAAATTATACACAAGGGAAGAACTTCCTGATCTTACTTTCAAATTTATATTATATTACTATACTGTAACAATTATAAAGAACTGATAAAGAGCTGAGAAATTCCAAAGATGTAAGGTCAGGTATTTATCACCATTAAAGGAGACATATCTGACCACAAACCCTAAAAGTAACCTAGGGAAGGAAGAGGTGATTTCCCGTATACTTCTCCACTCATCACAATGTCTTTCTCAAGGGCCACTTAAAACAAAACAAAAAGGCACAAGAAGCCTTAGCATTTGCTCTCAAACATCTAGCCACAAATTAACCACA
The DNA here is from genome assembly GCF_000699145.1 of Aptenodytes forsteri. NCBI lineage: Eukaryota > Metazoa > Chordata > Aves > Sphenisciformes > Spheniscidae > Aptenodytes > Aptenodytes forsteri. The sequence continues at coordinate 70,939 of NW_008795024.1, read as the reverse complement.
CCAAGCAATAATTCATTCATTGTTTCTTTATACTGTTTATCTCTTAAAAAGGGAAAATATCATAGGCTTCCCCCCACCTTTTTGAAAAAAAGGACTTGGTTTATTAGTCCTTTTTATATTATTTATTACTTTATGTATGATATTTCTGCTGCTGAGGCAATACATATGATTTGCTGAACCCACCCGGACACCGAAGATCTTTGCAGACCAGAAAACCCAGTAAGTTTAGATCTTACTCTCCCAGGTACAGAACACCTGCACCCAGCAATATTTTAGCTATGTCATTCTCAAGTATTACAAATATGCACCTCCCTTTATGTACTAAACCTACCTGCAAAATCCTGCCATCCATCACAAATAAACCTTTTTCTGTTTCTCAGCACCTCAGTTATTTCTGTTTACTGTCACAGAAAGACTTACACGTTCAGCCAAACTGGAACCTCATCATTCATATTCTACCCAACTTCAAATGCAAGCCAGTATTGATCTACACTATTGCAGACGTGATGCTTAAAAATCTCTGCCTTAAAACACAAGGATTACAAATTGAAAGAAAAAAAAACAAATCTAAAAAGACAGCTAATTTTTAAACCAACAAAGAAAAGCTATTCAGAGAAGTATTAGAATATCTTGTTTTCAAGGACAGAAAACGCTAAAAATACATTGAGGATGGAAGCCATGGAAGCAAGCTGGGTATTAGCTTAAGTGTAAACGTGCATTTTAGACAGTGAGGTTGAGTACCCACCCCCTGTCTCTCTGTCTAGGCAACAAAGAAGTAGGATGTGAAAGAATCAGATGGTGAGAAATGGAAAATGTGGGACAGTCACTGCTGGAGCCTCCCTGCCTGCTGCGTGAGAATATATGCTAAACCCCTATATTCCACAGAAATGCAGGAGCTGGGGGGAAAGGCACAAACACAGAGATTTATTGGACCTACTGTCAGTTGATGTGAGTTTGAAGATAATCTCAAAGTTGACAGTAATTACATATGTACCTATAGATATATACACACACACACTTGCGCATGGAGGGTTTTTTTCGCATATATATAATTAAAGCATTATATATATAAAAAAAAATAAAAAAGCAAATATATAGGCTTTCATTCTCAACAGTTTCTGTTGATCAAAAAACAGTACCCAACGTGGAATCCATTCCCTGTTTCCCTTCTTAGTTACATTTCTTCAGGCACTGAAAACTTTCTATTCTTGTAGCTAGGATTATTTTCACTTCTCTACCCTTAAGACATTAAGCCTACAGAACTGCAATAGATAATTTCCTTTGTTTCAAGAGCCAGACGCTTGTTATTCTGCAGCCCTTGTTTTTCTTGAAGGATACAAAACTTAAAACACTAATTATACACCGATTTAGTCATCACCACAATAGGTCTTGGTCTCATCCTTTTCACTGTCTAGCAGCACAAATTTCTATCTTGTGTTTTTATACGTTTCCCAGAGAAAGTGTAAGTTTATCTGCAGATTAAACTATGGAATTTGTTGCTACTAGAATTTCCGAAGAAAGAAGCTCAAAATGAGAAAGGACTTCTTTATATGGAATATATAGAAGTTTGCTGAATGACAGAAACCGATTAGTAGAATACTATACAAATATTTCAGATGTATGGTAAACAAAGCTATCTCCTGAGTCTTCCAATTGTTCTACCGGTGGGCTCAAGTTTCAAAACACCCTGCTTCTTTAATAATAAAATAAATAAACTCTCCATAATCACCTGTGTCTGGTTCTGTGCAAGAAAAAGAATTTACTAAAAAACAAGAGTGTATTTATGGATAAAAATGAACTTATACCAAATAACACACACAAGACTATAAAGCAAAAATTAAGCAAAATAGCGCTTGATTAATTTGGTCCATAGTAGGAATATAAAAGAACCAGTCTTATCTGTTGGAACATATCATAAGACTGATTTATATTATGAACACTGAACTATTGAGATATATGCTTATATATCACATTTTGTAAGAGGCATCATGGGATCACACCATCTGGTATGAAGACATCAATAACGGCACCTTTTAAAAAATAACAGCCAGAAACCAAAAATTATCACTATGAGGTTTTCTTTTGTTTTCTTTTTAAATACGGAAATTTTCCAAAGAAGAATAGCAGCACAGAAAGGTGCAACAGAACTGAACCCAAGCCTTGGCAGCAGCGGCTGCTCCTTGCAGGCGGCACAGGAGTCCTCAGTGTTCCCACACCAGCGAGAGTCTTGCTGCTGGAGCACAGATCCTGCAGTAACAGGCAAGGGCAGACAGAGAATTACTGTGCTGCTGTTTCATTTATGGTTGCGGTAAAACGCTAGTCTTCTTCCCAAGCCTTGGCAGCAGCTGCTGCTCCTTGCAGGCGGCACAGGAGTCCTCAGTGTTCCCACACCAGCGAGAGTCTTGCTGCTGGAGCACAGATCCTGCAGTAACAGGCAAGGGCAGACAGAGAATTACTGTGCTGCTGTTTCATTTATGGTTGCGGTAAAACGCTAGTCTTCTTAAAAGAATAATTTGCATTAGGTAACATCATAGATAAAAATACTTAATTAAAATATGTTAACTAGCTCCATGATTAAAATATCCCGTAGAACTGCTTTCTCCTAAATAATGTAAAACCTAGTAGAACATATGCTGCTGTATTTTGCTTATTCATTGCTAGAAGAAATCCACAACACTGAAAAGATACACTCTCACATTATATGCACGTCTAGACACAGATTGAATTTGATCTTCAGGATATTCGACTCGGCAGTGCTCAGAACTGCAGTGATGCAATACAACTGCCTCCATCGAATTTCACTGCTGTTCTTAGGTGCTTAGCAGTAACACCTCTACAAACTACAATCTTAATATCTGTGTTATGATGATGTATGTGTGACAAAAGCATGCAGAAGCTTTTTGCCAATTCTTCAGACAGCGAATTTGACTGGAATTCCCAAACCTCTGGAATTAGGACTGAGTCATGAAAGTGTCAGTGAGGAAGGGCACTTTTTTATCTAACAACTGTGAAGCCCTTTAGGCCGAGCAGAGTGAGAAAGAGATAGCATCTGTGCCAAGTTCGTATCTAATGTTTGTTGCCACAAACAAAACATTATAACACTATAAAATATAATCTGTAACTACTTCAACATATGTCCCTGTTGTTATTTACTACAAACTATATTTAAGGTACTCCATTGTGGATTCAAAGAGTGAACAAGTTCTGATAACTAAATGCACGCTCCTAACTTGGAAAAAAATTGCCCTGATTTTAACCATGGGTAAAGAGACATATTCCTATGTACATACTAATGAAACTAGATTTTGTTCTATGTTACACCTGTGATAGGTACCCAGATTTACTGAAGATAGCATTACTTTAATTTTGTCCAAAAGATTAAATACTTTTGTTCTTGAGCAAAAATATTTAGTCTCTAGCTGTAAGTGCAGAAAACAAACTCTCTCCAGGAAATGAGTTATTTTTCCCTTCCCGAAAGAGCTCATAATACGATGAGCATAACATCACCAATATTGAGATGAAATGGTATTGTAAACCACTGTAGAAATAACAAATCTATTATGAATAATTCCCACCAGAAATCTTGGAAACTAGACAACCTACTGTCTGTTCTTATTTTATTTAGTCAAAACAGAAAAATGAGAGGGAGATCTGTATGACTGGATTTCAATTGGCTTTACTCACAACTTCCAGTTGCATTCACTCACAGATGACTAATTGTTGTCTTCCGTTCTTGTCTTTCCTATTTGGCCAAACTGAACAGAAGGCAAAGATGTCTATTGTCCCCTGACACATTAGTATTCATTATGGTGAAAAGTAAATGAGAACAGTTTCATCTTCAGAGCATGATCCTAACACATTAACATCTAATAACAATATTAAAGTCACATTACAGGTCTTTAATCTGTGGCAGTAATAACGCTGTCTAGTTTAATAAAAATACACATTAAAATAAGTATTTTGGCTATCCACTTTTAGGAGTTTGCAAACAAAACTATTACCAAGTTGAAGAGACTTCAGGATAGTTAGAACTAAATCTTGAGAGCAGCACTGTTGCAGTTACAGCAACTTGCTTCCTTTTCCTTGCTTACCCATACTCTCCTAGGGAGAAATGAAAGCTGTTTTATCAGGATTTCTCACATTAATAGTCTTAAAAAAGAAAGAAACAAACACACAAGAAAAGTAGTCACATATCTTGAAATCAGTAACTAAGTAAATAATCATAATGAACCAGAGCTCCGGAATTCTTCACATCTCCTGCAAACATTATCTGCAGCACAGGCAGTGCATTGCTCACTCTTGAGATATTCCTTACCAAATTTTTATTGGAATTCTACCAGAGGGACCAACTCTAAGAGAGATTTTCATGCAATTCAGCAAATTTTAATATCATAATTGTTGTTTAACCAGGAAAGTAATCTTTCACACAGGAGTCTTTCATATCAAACATTTCTGGCCAAAACAGACTGGCACTGATTATTTGTTACCAAATCATCTGGCACGATTAGAAGTACTCTGCATACACTGACATGTTTCATGATTCAATTTACTGGTGAATATATTTAAAAGTTAATAAATAATCTTTATGGCTGTAATGCCTGCCCTTTTAATTTGCTAAGGAGTTTGAAAATGTATCATACTAAGTTCTTGCTGGTTTACATTTACAAAATTGAGTGTCAGCTTCAAAGTTTTGGAAGCTCTAAAAGTCAAATATGAACACATTCATTTGCAATGCTGCAGGCATAGCATTAGCTAATGAGATATTCATTAATTAAGCTGTTCACCAAAAGTAAGAAATAAAATAAGCATACTTTTGCTGTTGGCTTCACAGAAAGTGCAATCAGCATTTTCAGATTGCAAGGTAGTCTCTCTCTGTGTTTGTTTTTGGCTGACTGATGACATTCCCTTGCCAATAATGTGTTACTGCTTGCACTTTTTTTCAGAAATTGCTAGATTGAAATAATTGAAAGGCTTCTAAATAATATTCCAGCACTCCCTTAACAGCACATGAAACACTTGGGAAATGGAATTCCCTGAATTTTATCTTATAAACTCTATGGCTCCTATTTACCCCTTTTTCCCCAGCTGCTCTCATAGTATGCAGTGCTCAGATACAGTGGCAGATGACAAGCTAGATAATATCAATTACAAGTGATGGCAGATGAGGTGAGTTGGTACAAAGAACAATGTCTTTCATTTGAAATTTCTGCTCTTTATCTTTCTTGGAGAGATCATTCCTGTTGGCCTGGACTTGTGCATTTGATGAATGGGTCAGCAGCTAGAATCTGTATGAGCAAATGAATAAGATGCACATCTCATCCCTCAAACCATAATGAAAATCTTTACGAGATTGGATTCATGCATCGAGATGACCTAAGAATATGTTTCTGGTTTTTTACATATTACAATTTAGTTATCAAGTGACAGCAGGAAGACAAACCAGCACCAACCATTCCTGAAAGCTGGGACAGTAACTCATACATGGGTGGTGCTACTATAAGCAGATATTTAATACTAAATGAATAAAAAAATAGATACAACAGCAGTAAAACAAACTTTTCTCATCACATATGTTCCAATCAGCTTTTTAAGGAAACACAACTGCTGAAAAAAAATCTGAAAATGGAGTTTCATGGGCAAAAAAATGATCTAAATTGCCAAAAGTTGCTCAGTCCTATAATTTTTTTTTCTTAATTAGCATGTAATGAGACCACAGAACTAACCTACAAGAAATATCTGTATACATCCGAGAGTAAAGGATGATGTTATTTATGCTTAAGTACCTGCACACATACCCAGACCTCTGTGTTGTCAGAACTGAGCATATTTACCGTAGGTAGGATCTTATTTCTCTAAATTTCACTCCTGCAAACTTTTTATTAATTAGAAATTTTAGTTATAGTCACTAGTACACTCTTTACATTGGAAAAAAAAAAACAACCCACAAACCATGAAGGTACACAAAATTATAGCAAAACCTGTTTAAAATCCTTCGGATGAACTACTGTTCCACTGAAAAACGGATTTTTGTCAGAGGCAAAGCAAACCTGGGCAATAAGCAAGGCTGGCTCAGATGATGTGAGCACGCCCCTGCGACAGCTGCCTCCGCACATACGCAAAGGGTCTCAGAAATCTGGGCAGCAGTGCGACACTGGGCTACACCATCATCTTTCACCCCTCTCCCCTTAGAGCTGTCCTTGGAGTAACTAGTTAAATACCCACTGAGTCAGGAGAGACTGAATTCCCATGGACATTATTCTTCTCTTCATGCAAACCTGTCCCAATGGCAAAGCACAGGCATGAAGCCAAATCTTGCACACCCCAGTCTGCACACTCGAATTCTAGTTACCCTGAAGTTATCCTGAAGGATGCAGAGCTCCCCTTCACACCTTGGGAAAAGGACCAAAGTGGGTCTTAACTTCTCTTGTTAAAGGTGTCACCTAAGTTACCCCCCAAAAAGTTTCTGTTTTCACAAAAAAAGTATTTCAGAAATTCTTGGTCAGTTTTTCAGACGTTTACTACTTCTAGAAGCTGCTAGTTGATGATTTAGTGACATGAACTAAAAATTATTCAGGAGAACCATTTACTTGCTTTGCTCAACCCATGTTGAGTTTGCTCAAGCTTGTGTTTCCTCAGCAAGGCCATTGACTGATACAAATGATATCTAGCAGGTAGAGATTCATTCCTTCATTCTCTCTCTTTCACGATGGAAGAAGATTGAATTTTCTTTCAATTATTAAAAGCCAAGAATAATGATACCCTAAAGAAGGTGAAAAAGTACAACAAAATATTTATCAACTGTTACAGTCTGGACAATGAAATACAAAAATATGATGAAGAATATCCACGATCAGCACATAATTTATTGATTGCCCTTTCTCAAATGAAGGGCCATCAGCTAGTTTAAAAGCAAAATTACATACTAAAATAACAGCAGAGAGAGATAAAAATTATGAGGGTCATGCAAGGGGAAAAAGATGTATTTTCAGCAAAGATTTTTAAATGAGATGGAGAGTCAATGAGGCAGAGAAATACAGGAAAGCCCTTCGGTGCCAGAAAGAATTGCAGAAAAGCAGGTTCTTTTAGCATTAGTTGTGAAATGTTGAGTGGCAGCATAGGCAAGAAAACTAAAAAAGCAAAGCAGATACTCTTGAAATAAACTGCCGTAATCCTGCTTTTTAGAATGTATATTAATTACATTAGCATAATGGAAGTTGTCTGAAAGGCCAGACAAACTGGGTAGAAGAAAATAAATGACTTGCTAAAAACGTGCTAACAAGTTATATGACTGTAAACATGAGTTTAAACTGTATAGAAATCATTAATTGCATCACCTAGCTCTCTCCTGAACATACAGCTTTGAAATCCTCCTTCCCACGGCCAATCCCAATCCCTGCCCCCACTGCTTGTAGCCGTACTCCACATCAACTTTTGTTACCAACATTACTGATGTAATTTCTCTTTCTATGTCAGGGACCCGCACTTTCCCGGTCACTAGGTACATCTGCTACCAGCTGACTGAATTCAGGATCGAGTGAGGGAAAAAAGCAACAGGTGAAAGAAAAACGGCAAGCACTTGACCATGGAGATGAAGTTCAATGATTTTGCAGCAATAGGCAGAAACTTTAACATAAACTGGAAAAAAAGGTCAACTTTTAACAGCACAAATAAACATCCCCGGGGATCTGCCCGTGAGCACCTCCCATGCTCCACTGCCAGCAGAAGCCACAGCGTCCCCTGATCCAGCAGTTGCTGCCTCTCGGTGTCCTGCCAAAACATGTTAGGATGTTGCAGAATAGGATTCCTGTTCTTAAAACACAGCATAATTATACTAACACTGTCACCTCACACGTACCAACAGGGACTCCCCCTTCCTGCACTGACTCGCCTGACTCAGCAGTTACTGAAAAGGAGAGCTCACTTTACCAGAGGATTATCAACCACAGCAGCTCTTTTGGTGTCGGTTTATCTGTAAATTATAGCATTTCTGAAGTGGACATATAACTCTTTTGGCCATCTCCACACAAGAGACGGTACACACAGCTTGGGAGGAGCCTCCTCATTCAACTCTCCATCGTAAGACACACAAGGCAATACCCTGAGTCTCTTGTACCAGTCTCAGCCCTTCAGAATTATACCCTACACAGTCCAGTTGAAGTGCTAAATACTAAATAAGTATTAAATCTGTCAGGGTACCATACTCTTGCAGAATATTGTATTAATTTATATATAACCTTTTGTAACAATAACCTTGCAGATATGTTTGAAAAATAGGCAACAAGAATACCAAACTGTATTTTTTCCAAATATTTCTTGAATGTTTTTCCCCTGAATCGTTAAATGCAATTAAACAAAAATACAAATTACTCAATTGTGAAATCATATTTAAATCTGAGACTTCATCTGACCATTAGAAAACCTCAGCCCAAGCTGCACTGCAGACCAGTTCCCTAACCTGTGTAATTGAGGGTTGATTTTAATTCAGCCCAAGCTGCTGTGCTAGAACTGCTCTAAATCTGCCCCGGCTCTGCTAGCATGGACACAACAATTGCAATGGAAGCACAGAGGACTGCGTTAGCAAGAATGAGCAGCTGATGAGGTGTGCTAATTCATTTCTAGGTCTATCTAGTTTGAGGATCCACAATGATTTGGCTTCAATCCTTGACCTACAGAATTTTAAGCATCGCTTCACTCATACTAGAGATTTTGTACATAGACAAAATACAGATTATGGATGACTTCTATGCCAGCAGGAAAGAAAATCCTTTACAGTCAAGAGTATTTATTTTACTGAAGATTTGTTTAACAACAAAAATGAAAAAATCCTTCCAAACTCAGAACTGTAAATTAAGTTTAAACTTGGTAGACATGACTGTTGCCAAGTATATAAATAAACGAAGTGGGATTGGGTAGCATTGTTTAAGTGTAGTTTTAGTCTGACACTAACAGTTTCTCCTAAGCGTTCTTATCATTGCTATCAGAAATAAAAAACTATCATTTCATGTATTCAGTCTACTCCTCTCTCCTATGTTTCTTTCAGTTAACAGCTCTTACCTTGTTTTATTTGATGGAAAAAGCCTGAAAGATAAACCTTAAAACAATAAATTGCCATTAGATTAAGGAGAAATTCCAGTACATTAAGAGATATCACAGAATGGCTGAGGTTGGAAATGACCTCTTGAAGATCATGTAAGTCCAACCCCTCACTTCAAAAAAGGGTCACCTGGAGCAGATTGCCCAGGACAGTGTCCAGACAGGTTTTGACTATCTGCAAGGATGGAGACTCCACTCCACTGGATGCTCCAGTGTTCAACCATCCTTGCAGTTTAAAAAAAAGAGAGGAAAAAAAAAAGCCCCAATGAAGGAGAGCAAGCTACCCGCCAAGAAAAAAGTGCGTACAGTACAGTGGTATTTCCCAGCTCTCCTTGGGAAAACATTCCTTGCCCAAGAGCTGATTACTCAGTCAAACTAAAAATCAGTATTGAAAGTAAGCAAAACTTCCACCTGAAAAAAACTTAATAATTTAAATAAGGAAGAACTACATTCATGTAGGAAAAAAAGTGTACTGGCTTTGCCAACCAGCACTAACAGAAAAATGACAGTATGCAGAGTATCCTACCAGATCTCAGACATGCTAAAAGCGCTAAATCAGTTCTAAACATCTGTCTCTGCACTAACCCGAAAAAATTCAAATTTCTTGAAGAACACATGGGAAAGAATACCATATCTGTAACTGAATTATCACTATGGTCACTGTCTTCATCTTTGTCACCAGCTCTGACACCTTTATAATGACATGAGCACACAATCTTGAAACCTTTGCTTTGTATTTGCAAAGTTAGCCTTTAAATTAATTCTTTCTCTGCTTAGAATAATTAAAAAAACCCCGTAATTATAACATCAGATGTATTTGTTAGCAATTGCTATCCAATGGAGCATGTCCCAGCAGGCATTTTATTTCTGAAAAATCCATCAAAGCCCCAGAAGGAAGTTACTCAAGTACATGGATATTATAAACAAATGTTTTAGGTGACAGCAGAAAATCAAAACCACTCACCCCTTGTTGAGAACCAATGGGTTAAAATAATGCCATACATTTCTTACTTCAAGTATCAGTATGTATATGATTAAATAGGTCATTTAATTTCATGTACTTAAGTTAAATTGTGGTTACAGTGTACTAACTTATCCTTATCCTTACTATGACATCCTTAAATCAGTGACAATGGCAAAGTGCTAAGAACACATCATGCAAGCCAACCAGGGAGTCTACCTGATATTCAGAAACCAAACCAAAAAAACTGGCAATACTTAAATAAAGTTTGAATTTCCTAGTGATAGACTGTCATGATTGCTCAAGAGCAAATCAAAATAATTATCAGAAAATTTTACCCTAGGATTAAACAAGGAAATTTATAATAAAATGTATTTCTCATATATTTGTATAGATGGATGTTTGTGTATGTGCGTGTGTGTATGTATATATATACATGAATGTATAAAATCTGATCCTTGGTTTTAACCCCACAAGAAGAGAAAAGGAAGGAAAATAGACTTCAATATAGCTGAGGTAAAAGAGCCACACTGAATTTATGATCCCAGTATGGTATTTCAGGTCAAGAGCTCCAAACTTTGTATTTCATTTGCATAACAGAGAAACTAATAAAACTGCATCCACACTGGCTCACTCCGAAGTTGAAACAACAAGCAGACCCATTTGCAACCTGTATCCTACAGTCTCCCCAGTGCATTTCTTAGACAGAACTTTCTGCAGCAGAATAACCTGGGTTCATGAAAGGCACACCAGGTTATGAGAACTACGGACAGCAATTAGACATGCTTCTTTCTGTTGAAACTGTACCTCCAGTCTGTTTAGCAATATACATGATTGTTGCAGTTTCAAGATTTCATGTTACATCTTTAATTGTGGGCATTTAGCAGACTGCCTCTTATTATTAAGATACTGCTGACTTTTATTGTCAATGTGGCCACAGGACAAGGCTAATAATTACTAGCACCAGAAGCAGCTTGTGGTTTTATATTACATTGAGGTAAATTACACTGGAATTAGAGTGGATTACTTTTATCAAATGGGGAATAAGCTGTTAATTAACTCCCCGCTGTAGCAATCTTTTTCTGAGCTTGCAACTGTTATTAGCTCTAGATTAAACTGTTGAATTAATTTCCCACTTACTTACTATTTCAAGAGTTTTTAATTTACCTGGCAGCAGTTTTAATGGGAAATTGTATTAGCGAGCATAAATTGTTTTTGGGAAGGGTAAACAGTTTGTGATAATGTTTATTAAGTCGTTTTGTTTGAGCAAAAATATAATTGCAGTTTTAATTAGTGCATGGTTGTTGGAGTATTAGGTTTGAGATTACATTATGGCATTCTGAGAAAACAATCGCCCAGGTAATCCCAGCATTTATAACTGATAGCAAATAGAAAAGCTATGTCAACACTGCTCCGACTTGTGTGTGTATACACGTGCGCACACGCACACATGTCCACGCTCGCATGCCCATGCACACATGCACAAGCATGCTTAGGAAAGTAACAGGGTAGTATGCTTAGGAAAGCGATGTCATTTCCCTTTGCAGTTAGGCAAATGGAGCACTGCACTGTGCATGTGCACGCATGTGTGTATGAACGCACGAAAGATGTCAATAAAGTAGCAGAATTTTGTGTACACTAAGTGGATACATCTCTGACTTTTCATATTTAAAATGTGAAAAGTTCAGATCTTTTAACAGGGCAAAAGCTGCCTTAAATACACTGTATTTACTAGCCCTGCTACTGCTGTGTCAATGGCAAGCCTAAGAGATGGCACCAAGTCATTAGAAGAAAATTTGAAAAAAGGTAACACAAAGGCAAAACAATAAATCCACTATAATAAATTGCTATAGATCATTTACCTTGTTACTTATTGGTTGAATATATAGCAGCTCATTTACTGTGGTTTGTTGTTTTCCAATGTTTGTAAAACCCTGGATGAGCTTCTTTAAAGATAACTGTAATATACTTTTGGGTAGCAATATATACGAACCATTTTCGTTCTATAGTCTATTTATTGACTAAGATGAAGAAAATTCCAACAGTTTGGTATGTCCTAATACATCCTACTCAGCAACAGCCGCTCCTTCAGAAGACATGGTCTTGTGCCGTATCTACTTGCCCTGTGCAACGTCCCAGATAGCAAAGGGCATCACAAGCAGGACTGGGTACCCACCCTCAGGAAACATCCAACCTCACAAATCCCCACAAATGAAACAAGGGCAACAGGACTGCATTCATCCACCCAAACTGGAGAGTAGAGACTGATTTTAAAAAGAGCTTAACCCTAACTTTACCCTTCCCAGCTGCAGTGTTACCGACTGTGGAAGTTACCACCTAGATGCCTGTCAGGCACATATTATCAACTTCCATATGACATTGCTGTCAGATGCGTCAGCTGTGCTACTCCTGCAGTAGCTCTGTAACTCATTTCAAGAATATGTTAAATTGTTAAACTAACCTGACTGAAAAGGGTTAAGAAAGGGTGTCCTGAGCAGCTTAGCCTGGAGATATGAGGGAACAGTTGCTCTCTGCAGGGGAGGAGTAATGAGGACTGCATGAAGATAGAGCCATTAACATCTAATGACCACACCTAGAAGACAGGCTGCAACCAAGCTCATAGGCTCCAAGTTTATGAACCTTTCACAGTTCTTCCTAGCATGTAATGGAAGCTGCTGTTGCTTCTTATAAAAAAGAGCAGTATGTAGGCAGTGAAATACAGGCAGCCACATTTCTGGCAAATATTCTGGAAGTTGACTTAGGCTCTCAATTTCTTTTTTAAACTCCTACCAAACATGTATTTTCTTTTAAAGTTTAGAACATACCTGAAAACAATACCAGAACCTCCCAGTTTAGGCAATATAGATTCAAATATTTAAATTCAGAAGGACATTCTTCAACTTAGCCTTACAACTGGGTCATCGAGACATGAGCCCATGAGGTTCTTACGCGCCCTCAAAGTGGCCCAAAGTCAAATTGGGTGGAAATGTGATAGTAACTAACAGGTATTGACATCATGTTTCATCATTGCCTGTAAACACAGGCCACTGCAGCAAAAATTACTTTACTCTGTGCCATGACCTCAATTGTTACTGATTTTCAGGAGCCTAATGGAAGTGAATTGAAATGCCAAGACGACAATCGCAAAAAAAGTTCCTTGCCCTCACAAGGACAGCAAACTCCATGTTACAGGGCTTATCTTTTTACCCTGACATCTGATATGGACAGCATTCATAGATGTAAACATGCAGTAAACTAAAACTGTTTCAAAAGACCCAGCATCATTTCAACATGTAACTGCACGCAAAAGTTGTTTAAAGCATCACACAGTGATGCAAAAGGAGTTCACGAGCATCAATTGTTCGGTAGCTTTAAATATATACATGCATTGATTTACAGAATACAATAAACATCAACAGGGAATTAAAAGTTTAGATAATTCTAACTGCCGTATGAATTTCCCAGTTTGTATCTTGCAATTTGGTTTAATATAAGATTTGCCAGTGGAAACCTTTTACCTATGATTCAGAAGTCTTTTTAATGCTTTGAGAAATTGGTACTAATCCACTTTAGGCCTTGCTGAGACCAAGTCTTCAGATCAAGAATGTCAGGAATCAGTTTTGATGAATTCTATTATTTTTTTAATTTACTGTCATATAACAATATTTTTTGCTATAAACAGTTGTTCTATTTATATTAATATACTCATATGAAAATACATTGTTTATATATGAGTATCCTGGATTTATTTATTTTTAAATGCTATCTTCTACATTTGTTGCTACAGTCATTTATACTTCAGAACTGATGTTAGATTTCCTGAAAATGATAAAACTTTTGGAAGTTATAGGGTAACAGAACATGATTAATACTTTATCACAACATTTCTCAGCCGTTAGAAACAATGACTGAAAGGTAACATCTTTGATTTGTACGTCCTCTAATTAATATATTTGGGTGGTTTTGTGATTTCTATTATACTAAATGGATTGTAGCCGTTTTCAACTTCAGAAAAAAGGAGGCACTTTTAGAGTTTGCCATCCATTAACAATCAAGATACACCAGGAGAAGTAAATAATATTTAAGCCACGGTATTGGCTCAGAAATTGCAGGTAACATCACTTCCAGGCTCAGGGACTTGAAAAAAAAAAACCAAACAGCACTCTTGCTGTTTCAAGAAGCATTTGGTACCTTTCAGAGATGCAGAAAAGTTGCTCATATTCTGCATTCCGCCTTCCTCTGTGGTTTCCAGTGACTATTTGTCACAGCCCGATTCCACCTTATCTTGTGCTGTAAAGCTCACTGTGTGTAACAACAAGAATTCACTACTGCAGTGTAAGAGATACCACAAAACCCTAGCAAGTGAGGAGAATCTACCTCTTTCTGCAAATGGGATGCTCATCTCTCTGCACTCAGTATTACAGCACAGGCCTCCTCTGCAATGCACATGCCAGCGCAGCTGCACATTGTTAATACACCCCAAAGAAAGAACTAGCTTTTTACAAAAAACCAAACCAAAACAAAAACCAAACAAACCAAAAAAACCACCAAGCCATGAGCAACCGATTCCATTTGTGATCCACTTTAACCTCTAGATTCTTTTTTCTCATTCAGTTTCTTGGCCAGACAGATTGCACCCCATAATTATTTGCCTAAAGCCAGGAGTACCAGCAGCCGTTACGTGTACAGCAGCAGCCCTCTGCTCTCCTGCTCCAGTCTTGCCACTACTTTCCCTGGTTACCAATCCCCTGTATTACCAATGCAATATAAAGTCCCTCCTTGGGAGGCGTTTGTAGGAACTAGATGGAGAAACCAATGCAGCTTAAAAGTGAGTGTGAGGGGGGGGGGGGGGGGGGGGAAGTTATCTGGGTCAAGCCTGCAGTCCCTTTCTCCAGGTAGGCCTCCATGCTGAACTGGTGCAGCTCACTGGCTGTAAGGCTGGAAAAAGCGGTTGCTGATAATGGTTCTTTACTGGATGGAAAACTATGATCTAGCAAGAGATACGGGTGTTAGCAACTATATTACAGCAGTAAACACAGCTGTGAAGCATATAACGCTAATTAACGTTTGTTCTTGGTTTTTGTTTCTCTCCATCAGTACTTTTTTCCTGCACTGTGTTCAAGGTGTGGTCAAATGTTAGAAACCATTAAATGTTCTTGAAAAAGTCTACAATATGCTTTTTTTAATTCAAACAGAAACATTAAAATGTTCAACTGAAGTTTATTCAATTAATTTTAGTTCTCAATTTATAAAAATTTTACTGTTCATGCAAAGGAAAATGAGAATAAAGATGCAATGTGCTGACATTCAGTGTAGTTTTACAGCCTTTTTAATACCGAAGTAATTTTAAAAATAATAGGCTTAAAATAGTAAAAAACCAAAAACTAATAGTTTTGCTAAATTACCTTTTTATTACATGGTTTCAATTAGCATTCCCTCATCCTCCCACCCAGCACGCAGATTGTTCTCTCTTTTCTCTGAAGGAAATTATGAGATGATGGAAGTACAGAAGATACTTCAACCAAATGTTGGAAACTCAATTGAAAACACAAGTATACAGCATTCCCAGAATGATTTGTTACAGCAAATTCTATAAAAGTTAACAGTTCTTAAAGATATCTATAACTTATGAAGCATGTTTCTTGCATATGGTAATAGAGATTATTTTACTAAACTCATCAGTTACTACATTTAATATGCACTATGCTAAAAATTACAAACAATAAAATGCTTTCAACCTGAATGTGGTTTTTCATTTCTTTGAAGTCATTGGAAAGCTGCTGTGGTTTTAGTTAAGGTATTGTTCTGTAGCATGAGGAAAATGTTATATTACAGGTGCAGAGAAGATTTAATCCACATGTTGCAAGGTTTCATATGGATCTAAACAATGGATTAATCCTCAGTTCCCTTCAGTTTTAACTCTCACAGGTCCGAAGAAAAATGGCCTAATTCTGAAATTGTATGGTTCCCTGTATTGTCAACACCTTTTATTTCTTCTGCAGAAGGTTTTGTGAGACAGACCCTAACTGATTATAATTTCATCATCATTTATAAAACTAAAGATCACAAAATAGGTAGAAATACCCATACTGAGAAAGAAAAGTGGTTACTCCTGCAGACATTATAGGCGAGCACAGTACCATAAAAACCACTCAGCCTTGTCTACGCTGCTGTAACAAGTGTGTAGACCAACTGCAACTAGACTTAAGTTAGGCAGCTCAGGTATTCAAATATGCAAGAGAACAGTATCAGAGAGACGAGATTTAAACCCTGTTGAAGAATGCTGTAAATACCTGAAATCAAATTTCAAGATGTTCTAATAAGACCAAATTTAACATGTGCTTGGGTACAGAAAGTAGTAATTCTCTTCCCTGACTTAATGAGCATAGCTTTTAATGCTCGAGGTTCTGTAGTGAAAGGCCACATCTGGAAATTCCAAATGCCTTCTCAGTATCTTTTTAAATTATTCTCCTCTTAAGGCATAAATATTTTACCATAATAAAATCACCCCTATTTCCAAAAAGATTATAAGCACACCGATATATAAAACTACAGAGCTTAAGAATTCCACAAAAAATTCTGTTTGTCACTTCCTGTTCTGTTTTCTCTCTTATACAGAAAAGGACAGTTATGCTAAAGAGTACTTTGAAAAAGCTAGCCTGTGACCACAATATATGCAGAACTGGGAACCCATTTCCAAAAACAACTTACTAAGGGACTCAATCCATGTAACTATTAAACATCTGTTTTGTTCTGTTTTTTAAGAAAAAAGGGCAGCCTAATTAGAGCAAATACCTTAAAGCTTTCCTTGGAGAATTTCATATCTATCTATCAATGATATATATAATTTAT
Organism: Aptenodytes forsteri; assembly: GCF_000699145.1. Taxonomy (NCBI): domain Eukaryota; kingdom Metazoa; phylum Chordata; class Aves; order Sphenisciformes; family Spheniscidae; genus Aptenodytes; species Aptenodytes forsteri. Next base: position 54,033 of record NW_008795024.1, on the reverse strand, counting down.
ACTACCTTCATACCTTATTCTCTATGATGCCATTCCTTAAAAAGGATATTTGTCAAACATAAAACTGTCAGGCTACAGTAGATCTGTGTTAAGACTAGCTCTCTACTTGATACCAGATTCATTGACCTGAATCTGCTTGACATACCTAGAACAGAAGCAGGTTCAATCACGTTGTCCAGAAAACAAAACCAAAGCTGTTAGATCAAAGAGACTGGATTTTTTTTTTTTCTTCTGTAGGAACCACATAGAACAGAAATCTATTGAGAGATTTGTGGAAATCTACAGACCCCAATTTAATGTGATGCTTTTTAGGTATGTACAAACACACAAATCAATGGAAATCAATGTGTATCTTCCTCCTAAGTTAGATAGCAATTTTATAGTTGCGTTTCTTACATCTAAAAGCAGCAAATTTTAGACAGCTGTATGAAACAACAGGTAAACACAGTTTAGAACCAGAGCCAAATACAGTCATTCATTCACATGAGATATAAATAGTAGTAAACACCTTGGATTTGAAGAGTCTTGAGCTTTGCAAACTTTATCTGGGTTTCATCAGGAAAAAACAAAGTTCTTAAATCTGGAAAAAAAGAACACTATTAAAAGCACATACATGCTACTAAAACTGAATTTCATACTTAAACAATGCAAACTTCTAATTATTGCTAAGTAGGGAAAAAAGTGACCATCACCAACATAAAAATCTTTAAAAAGGTTAACAAGCAATAAAAGTTCAAATGTTTTTCAGCATGTTCACCCATGCAAGTATATGAAGTACTGTGTGTGTATAGCATGGTCTCCACATGTGTTCAACTGTCAACTGTCTCCAGGTGAAAGTTTCAAGCACAGGAACATTATGCACAGAAACGTACATTCTCCAAGGAGAGACCGCAAAGGTGCAGTGCCGTAAGACTGTTTACCTCCTCTGAACAACAGCTGGGGATCAGTGTAACTAAGTAAGACTCCCTGTGACAGGTAATCACAACGTGGAGCCAGTACGCTGCAAACTTAGCTCAGTACTAGCCCTGTTGTGTCTGAGTCAGGTACGCTGTAAAATTTCAATGATGCCTTTAAATTCTAATGGTTTCAAGCTGCTGTAAACTTCTGCAGCAATCAAAAATAATCTGTCATGGGACTAAGGGGTATGAACATCATGTCATAGCCACTCTGCTGTTAGATTTATTGGAGGGTAAAGCATGTCATTTATGCATCAACTCACAGGAGAAAAAAGCAATCCCTATGAAGTTAATCTAATAATAGACTGGAAAGCAATGATTACTGTTTCATGTGCAGTAGCTATTTGTAGCAGTGGTTGGCCTAATTCAGCAGGCCTTGCCTGTCAGAGCTCTGGGATTAGCAAGTGTTTAGACGAAAATCTATCGGGAAACATCAAGAAATGGTTTAATGAGGAACAAAAGTCTTCATTGTTACATTTAATATTTGCTGAAACTTTTCTATTTGCACCACTACATTTTTAAAAAGCTTACTGGAAGTGACATCCCAAATAGAATACAAATGTTGAGGGACTGTAACTTTAATTAATCTATGACAGCTCTCTACAATTTCACCATAAAAGTCTGCTTTCACTATTCTTATGCAGGCAGAATGCCCTGAAATCGAGTGCACGATTTTTTAAAGACATGACTAATAATCATGGCATCACTGTACTATATACATTTTCCATCAACTAAATATTTCACATATATTGACTGATCAACCTCCTCACTCCCCACATGGTATAATCCAATTGTTGGCATCATTTTAGAGGAGTGGAAGCAAGAAGAAAGACATCGGATATTCAGAACCCAAACATACAGGAAAATGGCACAATGGGGACAGGACACCAGAAGATCCTGAATAAGTCCCCAGACCATTCTCATGCCAGGAGCCATGCACCTCCCTTTAGGAGGTCCCTTGAACATTTCTCAGTTCTTAAAACAATTTATACAAAAAAAGATCTCAAATCCCTTAATTAGGTTCAAGTTATAATGTTAAATAACCCTGGGGAAGAGGTTGCCTTTCATCTTCCTTCATCCATTAAGCAAAATTAAAACTAACTTGGGGAAGATATTTCAATTCCCTTTTGCTTATAGATATTGTTCACCATAGATCAGAATGAATGCCTCAAATTGAGAAAACAATGCATTCCTATTGAAAGGAAAAATCAGAAGTTAATCTGATTAATACATACATTAATTTAATAAACACTTTTAAAAAATGTAGTGGTACAAATGGAGAAGTTTCAGCAAATATTAAATGTAACAATGAAGACTTTTTATTCCTCATTAAACCATTTCTTGACGTTTCCCGATAAGATTTTCTCTCCAATTCAATTCTCAGCAAAGAACGAAAAAGAAATATAGAAAATAAGACACTGCAGTGTACTTTCACATGAATGTAAGAGACACACAAGGGAACTTTTAGCCATACCACAAGTTCTCATTTTCATAGGCAAGTAGTCATTTCCACACCCTCTACCAGAAAATTACCTAACCAGCAGAACCCTCCTTCAGATTAATCATCAACAACTATGAAAGATCTAGATTAAAACTGTTACTACAGCCAAGTTGTCCCCTTCTCACAGGTTGTCATATAAAAGAGGAGACACCATGGACTAACAAATCAGACCATGCATCAAGTCCCTGCTCCATCCATCACAGTCCACTTCCATGTTCTGCCCACGCGTAGCCACCAGCAAAATACCAATCCGCATCTCAGGAAAGACAGCTTTTACTGAAAGCCTTCTAAAATCAAGATGTGACCAGCCCTGTATTATCCTTAGTAACTACCGTGATCCCAAGTACTTTTCCTGCCAAAGTTGCCATGAGACCCTGAATTCCTCTTAATACAAATAATGCTGCAAAACATTACGTCTTTATGAACTGTTCTCAGCTAGTCTATTTAACTGCAAAGGTAACCCAGAATTTGAAATTTTTCCAAGCGAGACAGAAAGTAGAAGCATAATCACAAATATTTACACTAGAAAACCTGTTTTACTAAGACTTAAACATATTTATGCAGGGGAATGTGATCTAAGTGTTGGAGGAAAAATGACCTAGGACTAGCACAGATCTCATGCCATTTCTTGTAAACGTGTAGAAACAGGCAAACACCGACTACTTTATCAATAGTAAATACTGATATGCTTAGAAGTCTGGACTGACAATATCAATATCAACCTACTTTCTCTTATAAATTTAACTCATGAATCTTCAGAGTCACAGTTAAACCAAATTAACTAACACTGCATACATCTTGCACTTCAGAAAAAGTTTAATTTTTAATCTGGGATTTAACATAAAAACTAAGAGGAAGTTAGTTATATTTTATTTCAACTTCTTGTTGAAAGAATCTCGCTACAAAAGCACAGGTCAAAACCTAACACATTCAAATGACTCTAATCTTGATACCTGATTTTAGACACACAAAAGCAACTTCTATTTTATAAAATAAAACTAAAAACCTTCATACAGTTGAAAAAAAAAAATTAAAGTTGGGACTGAAACAATTTACTGTTTCTTGAGCACATTTTAAGAGAGATGCTTATAGCCCCTTAGCTAGTATTTGTGAAAAATCACTTCACCACGATATTTAACCGTCCTTCCAATTGCAATTGAATGGCATCCCACAAAATCCATTGCAAAATTTCCATCTGTTACTTCACAGGAGATGTATAAAAACAGAATTTGATGATGCAGAAGATACAAGTATTGGAGTACTATTACTGGCTGTCATCTAGCAAAAATACACGTGACATGTGAGTGGTAACATTAGATGTCACAGTTCACCCATTCTTTTAAAGACCCATACAATCTTGAGCTGGAAAACAGGAAAACAGAGAAAATTAGCTCGCTACCAAGACCAGCTAGTTCCTCAATTACCATAGTGGCTAATCATCTTAGCCTTTAAAAATATGCAGGTAGTAGATCCTAAAACTAAGCAATATTTTACTGTCTAGTGAACTACTTCAATCTCACTGTTATTTTTACTGTATCGGTACAGAAGTTCTAGAGATACATTACACAAATACGCATTTGGACCATTGCTGCTTCATAGATCAGAAACTGAAAAACAGAAAAATACCTGATGAACGATATGAGAAAGAGGTAAAGAAGAACAGAAAGTAGCCAAGGAGATCAAAGGCCATCCTTTGATCGTACCGCATCTTTTCTGATAACAACGCAAACTATCCTCATCTCTGTCTACTCACAAGCCAAAACCACTCCCCACCTAGCCATTCGATAGCAAGGTTTGTTGTTATTAGTACAGAACTTTGTCCAGACAACAAATTCCAATACAGAATGGGGACAGCCAAAGACGACCGGCCAACAGTGGCTTTCCATACACAGGGCATGGCGTGCAACCAGGAGTAGTCATAGGAGGAGACGTACAAGCAGGGTCTTGGGGTCTCTGTCATCAATGGCAGCGCAAAGAACCCCGACCGCACTGCAATCCGGTCACTCGAACACCCTCCTCCTATTTAGGGTCAAACATTGAGGCCAGCCTAACCTGCTGTCTGACCGTTCATCAAATTCCTGATCTTGATCCCTGGCAGCCATCCTTTGGATCCTGAGAGGTTTGTTGAACTTTCAGGGATGAGATTTATCTCTCTCATCCAAACCTTTCCTAATCCTCCTCTTTTTGCAGGTGGCACAGACACTGCAGGCATGAGCATAGGCAACCTACCAGAAGTGATCCCATGATTTATTGCTTCTGATTTCTCTCTCTTTTGTATCACTCCTTCTCTTTATTGCCTGGAAATAAACACTAACTTGAAAGGAAAAGAAAAACTGTCACAGACCAGTTTCTAGGATGGCTCTGCTTTTCAAATCAGAAGCACATTGCAAAGAATTTTGGTGTGGGCCATGATACTGAAATGGCTCAGCTAATTGAGGGCAAACTCAAGGTCAACACAAATTGTAGTGTCGACATAAAAGTCAAGGGCAAAAAAATAAAGAGGAAAGGCAGAGTAATATGATGCAATGAAAAAAAGGAGATCAAGAGAGACACATCAGAAAGGGAAGGACGTGTCCATATCAATGGGCAAAAAACCTATTCTCAGGATATTTTCCTATGCACAATCTACAGTGAAAACTTTCCATCAGTGAACACAAATTCTCAACAGGATTAGGACTCATGCTTAGCTAATATATAGGACTGATAAGCTACTATGAAGAAACATTATCTCTAATTAAAAATGTTAATGAAGCAGTTCCAAAACAGGAAGGCCAAAACAATTTATGGTACATTTTCTTGATGTTTAATAGGTTTGAAAAAGAGATTCTGGTGACAACTTTTCAGCAATCTAACCCAGCTGCAAACACAAAATAGCCTGCCAAAGCCTTATACAGACTAATCTAATACATTTCAGGAAAAAAAAATTGAGATCAATATATCCATATGTCATACAAGACTACACAGAACAATTTTGTATTGGGAAATACCAAACCCACTATCTAAATGGCAAAGCCCTGAATTGCCATTGAAAGATGGCAAGGCTTTCTGGGTCAGCTGAATTTGAATAATAGGGTGTTCTTAGCCCAAATAACCTATTGACTTCCATATATAACAAAATAGAGAGACTCTTTCAAGTGCCTCCTAGATTTAGCAGCTGTTGCTCTGACACTGTCAGCAATGCATCCATCTTAATCACAGTGTGATCCTTTCAACTTTTCTTTTTGAGGCTCTGCTTACTTCCTTAGACCCTTCAAGTCCCCTCATCTGCCCAAGATGTATGTCAGCTCAAAGCACTGTGTGAATATGAGTTAAAACAACATATCTGGTTTGTCCTGAATCATGCCTCTTTGTTTTAGCATATGATACATATACATCTCCATATTTTTGTACTTATGCATATAGGAAACCTATATTTAGATGCCTATGGGAGGTGCCTTCTGGCTACTTTTGTTTTTCTGTTCTGATGCACTCTGCTATAGCAACTCCCCTGTAACTTCCCTTGCCCATCACCACAGGCATTTTACTTTTTATTCTCATTATTCTTTTTGAGTTTTCTTTGCTTGAAATTAAACACTCCATATGTTTTGCTCTTCTTTTATTGGAAAATGTTAATGCTGTGTGTACCAGAGGGCACAGTCAAATGAGGGATTGCCATTTGGACAGAATTACAAACCCAAGTATTGCCTAGGGTATATCACCTGTATGAGTGCTTTAAGCAGATCTCAGCTTTGTTTCTGCCAGAATTTAAGGCAATATTTTAATGTTGAAAACAATATTCAATGCTTTCCAAGGGAATATTTGTTCCATCAAACTCTTTCAAATTACCTGGTACTTAATGGCCTACAACTCATTGCTGATATGTTTCTAGTTCTTAAAAATGTGACCCATCTGAATGATATCTGGTTTTAAAAGAAAGCTCAATCAAATGCACTTTTAGTTAATTTTAAATCATATTTAAACTCTTCTCCTCATTCGAGTTCTCATCTGAAAAACTGAAATATTACTTTAACTGTATAGGTCATAACAGAGTCGGGAGTGCCTTAAAAGGAGAGCAGTCCTCATATTTCCCAGTAAAGCATGAGGAGGTTGCACATCTGAAACAGCTTTAGTATACTGGGTAATTCACACACAGTAAGTGGATTAGCTGAAATAAGCATAATAAATGAAAGAGAATAAAATAAAAAACAATTTCACACTAAGTGAAGGCTTGACTTATAGGAAGTGGCAGCTCTGATGGCCCAAGGCATAGAATTAGTTTTGCCACTCGATAATTTGACTGATTCACTCGAGTGGCCAGAAGAGGACATTTTCTGCCTGATTTCAGCGTAATCAAGTCACCTGCTCTGCGATTGCCAGGGCCAAGTCAACTGCACTCTGCTGCACCCCGCCTGCGTGCCCTGAGTAGCAAGAATAGTGTTTTCTGCATATGTGTGCAGAACTACCAAGCTGTTAACGATAGTGAGATTTAGCTACATCTGTACATTAGTGTATTTTCATTTGAAACCATATATGCAATATGCAGCGTCTCTTAGCTGAGTGACAAGCCCTGCACAGGAAGCCCTGTGTGTATGCAGGGTCAGGAGAGCAGAGCACAGAGGTGAGGAAAGGTGCAAACCACGCAGCAAAGCCCAAGGATCACCAGCGTATCTATCGCTCATTTGCAGATCAGCCACTTGCACCTGGTCTGCTCGGACGTGCTGTTTCCTGCTGAGGAGAGCTGCCCCTCTCGCCCAAAGCAGCTTTCAGCCTAATCTATTCCATTAACTCCTTTGTTTACATAAAGTTTGGGGCTACTGATGGGATGTTCTCTCAGTTCTGTTACATATACCAGCAAAGAGCTTATGCATTACTTTTACTTAGACAAAAGAGGTGACAGAGGCAAATACAGAAAAAAAGTAACTCCAAGAGACTGGAAATAGAAATTACATTTTCTGCCTTAATTAGAACTGATTATGACTTTCTTTATAAACAATTACAGCAAGATTTTGTGTTAATTTTATGTAACACGCTTTAAATATAATTTTCCTCCTCATATATATATTATACAAAAAGACTATAATATACATACAGAGATTTGGGAATGCATATGAAAAACTTACATGACATGATGTCAGTTTTATTCCTGCTTTGCTGAACTGGGGTCAGACTGATAAATGCAATGTATGTACTCATCTTTAAGCATATGACCAGTTTCACTGGTTATTATTTATAGGTAACCTTTCAAAGTAATGATTGTATACTGCATGTCAAAAGAAAAGAATTTAGGTAACCTTTCAAAGTAATGATTGTATACTGCATGTCAAAAGAACAGAATTTTATATTGTTGTTGGAAAGAGTATTTTCTTCCCTTTATGCAAATATAAGATTGAGACTGCCCCAGTCAGGAGAGATAATCCACTTAGAAATATCATTATTATTAAAGCACATCCAATCAATATGCAAATGTGAAAAACAGTAATTAAGCATTTTATTTTTTACAATTGTGAAATGGTAAAAACAAAGATACAATGTGTATCAAAATGATTTAACATTTTATAACCCATTTCCTACTTGACATACGTTACTGCATGATTCATACACATTTTCAGAATCAAAGTCCATGATCTGGCAAACTAAATCTGTTAATAAAATGAAAAGGTGACCTTGCTTAATTTAATAAGTCTGTGTAGAAATACTCTTTCAACATGTTAAAGAATTACAAAAAGGTTATCATAGCTCGCTTTCATGGGAAAGTACCTTTTCCAGCTCATTTCTCAGGCTTTTACTGTAATTCATTAGATTACGTAAAAACAATGTAGATCATTATATATTAATAAAGGCTTTCCTTTCCTAATAAAATGTCTGTCATTTACATTCAGGCATGTATCATATAAAATGCTTCTCTTTCTGAAGTAAAGCTTTTCATATTCAAGTCACGGAAGGTTGGTAGCTCTAGGAATTATTTTTCTTCGCAAAGGATTTTCAGGATGAATTCAGTTTCTAGACTGAATCCTCCAGAACTCTGGTCCTACATTTATTTTTAAAATAGGTACGACACAGTAGCAGCAATGCCAGTTGCTATCAGCACGCCTCTCTGCAAACTGAAGAGGTCTCTCTCTTCAGCAAAAGGATGGTGTATAATACTATACTCAATTAAGTCAGCTTGTTTTTCTTTACACCAATTAATGCTGACTGTGATGAAATAGTTTATACAATACAAATACATTTCCAGTGAAATCTTAGTATGGTCCCAGTCACTTAATGAGAACAATCAAACAAGGAAATCTATTTTAGTTATGCTAGCTTCAAAATAAAAATGTGCGCCTCTTCAAAATGCTCAGTAAGAGATGTTTCCTTTTCATCATGAATCCTAGTTTGTTGCCAGCACTTGGCATCATGTTTTATTACTTGGGAAGGGCTGAAAGAAGAACACATTCTTCTTGCACAGGAGGAAACACCAACTGCAGCCGCTGTACTTTCTACGTAGCAAAGGTTTGCTCTTTGGGAGATCAGCTATACAAGCGGCTTCTCCAGAAAGGACAGTGAGGCAGCCTTCACTGCTAAACTTGCTTCTCTCTGTTTTCTGCACACATATAAAAAATATGCCAAAATCTCTCCCAGATTACCAGGGCAGTTTTTCACTACTTTACATAGACAGACTCAAATTGTGCCCTCCTGATCACAAAGAGCATTCTTTGCCTCGTTTGAACATATTTACCCCCTTGCTTTCAGCATAGCAAGCTCTCCCCTCTGCAAAACCAATGCAAAGGCTAATCCAGAAATCAGCAGCAGCAAACGAACAATTTCTACTATTTGTTATCACTGCCTCAACTCCAGGAGAAATATTTCCAGGAGGGAGAACTAGAACCAGCATTTTGCAAATCATCATCCTCAGACCGGCAGGATTTTCATCTATCACCTTGGACTCCAAGTGCAAGCCACTCCCATCACTCTGAGCTGCTCAGTGTGGCCAAGAAAGAACAAATAACTGTCATCTTTCAGGTGACTTCCCAATCAGCGCCCATTTCGTTAAAATTTTTTCCAACTTTTTTCAAAAAACATGTTGCTTCTTTTCACAAACCCTAGTCCACACAAGACAGTAGAAGAATGAAGACCACTAGGACAATCAAAAGGGAGTATTGGTTTGACATCGGCACTTACTGAATTCACAGTTTTGCAGAAGAATCCTTATAGAACATGTTCTCCAAAACACTATAGTAAGTAGCAGAACACTTATGTTTAAGCAAACAAGTAATCCAATCCAAATCAATGGGATTATTTGTTTGCTTAATCTTAAAAACATACTTAAGTATTTCACTTGTCGAGGACTCCAGAGGTCTGTATGACAAGTACCGAAGCGCAACAGCTGTTAAATTACATTAAAAGTACTAAATACCTGACCAGAACTGTAACTGTGGAAATACTTGGATTTAAGTATAGTACATGCTTACTTTTTAATCCAGTCAGATTTATTCCCTATTTTTTCTGAAAAATTTGCACCAGTGGTGTTACACCAAGAATTTTGCCAAAATACAGCCTTAGAAAGTTTTCATTTAGGAAACCACACTACTCAAATCTAATATAGATCTGAATGCTGCATATTAGGAGAATATTATTTATGTAAATGCAGTAGATTTTAGCATTGCAAATAGATGATGGAGCAACATTTTTCTGCAACCAGAGATGTATTATCCAGCCAGTTACAATTGTATCTATTTAAACAGTTATACACAGATACCTCTCAAAGTCATAGGAATAAAAATTCAAGTGTGTGCAGGTATCTTGAGTTTAACAGGTCTTCTGAAATACTGCTGGATAAATCTAAAGCAGAGTAGAGGTATCAGTGAGGATCTACACTCCTTGTCTCTGATGTTGTATGCCACAATATTCCAGTTTCTACTGTTAGCATAAAATATGCTTCTTTTTAAATGGAGAATCATGAATAGGCCTTATGTCACCCAAGGTAACAGTCCAGAATCTGCAGATGCTTGATTTGCCTACCAGAGGATTATCACCCTACAGTGCATTTGATGAGCCTTGTAACCAGCTAAATCAATAAGCCATTCTCCATTAGCATGAATGTAAAAATTCTTCAATGACAATATCACTTCAGTGAATCCAAAAAACAGCTTCCTATGTTAAAACGCAAGACTGTACAATATGCAGTCAGTCTGGGATTCTTACACAAACACTCTTACGCATTTAAATACGCCTGCTGTGATTCTGGTTAAAGGTACCGAATGGAAAACATTTCAGACTGTAACTATTTGTTCGACTTAATCATGTTATTGTAAAGGAAAATAAAACCTAACAAACACTGTTCAATTACAATAGTGTTGTTATTGCCAAAACAGTCCTCCGGAAAACAGAGCGCGCTGAAGATAAATCTTTCATACCTCCTGATACTATTTTTTACTTTAAGACATTTCTTAACGATGACTTAAAAGAGCTAAAACAGTTTCAAAGTCAGTTAAAGATGCGACAGAGAGCAGCAGACAGGTATTATGATCATTATAGACCTCAGCGCCTTCAGACACCGGGCTAACAGAAAAGCTAGTAGGAAAGAATGTCATTGATTATAAAAACAGAGAGATGAAAACTTACTGATTTTTTTAACTCTGTGATAGTTGGGCCAACTTTTTCAAATGGTTCCCTTCCATCTGCAAATCAAGATAAATTCAGCACAGACCTGCCCTGAGCGTCAAGACAATACAGTCTTAATTCTCTCGGTGTGACCATTTTGGTTGAACTTTGTCATCTCAAAAGATGTAGGAACTCGGCAGGATCAAATTTAAAAAAAAATAATTGTGCAAATGCTTAAAAATGAGTATATTACTGAGTTTCACACTTCTCGGACAATAATTAGTAGCTGAGGCTATGTGTAAATTCAATTTATAACAAGGTTAACCATTCAGTAAATTCTCAACAGCTTTAACTATTCATTTGTCAAAAATGTAATCTCCCACCCAGATAAAGCAGACACTGAAAATGGATCCCTAAAGAAAGATAATATTAAAAGAGAAAAGGAAAGAGAGGAACCGACTGACTCATGGTCACCAAGTGAAGTTTTTAGATTATCAGAACTCTATTGAATGGCTGTATTTTAAAGAGTAATGATATGATCCTGCATTCCTCATTCACTCAAATTCATGCTCCCTTCAGCATAGAAATTTGCTGGCATGAGATGGGGTGGTACTCAATCATTCGGCACACATGGTCTTTAATTTTAAAATCCAGTTAAATAGATGTTCTAACATCATTTTTTATCTAAGAACATTTCACGATAAAATAAAAGAGCGAGCATGTAACTTATTTGTCAGCTATACTGTGCAGTGGATAACCTTCCTATGTTACTCACATGAGCTTTCATTTCCCAAAGCTATATGCATTCATTATGACAGTAAAAATGAAGAGTTGCTAAAGAGATGTATGCATTTTTATTATTGTTTGAAAAAATAGATCTTTCTACAGTCCTTTGAGCTTCTGAGTGTGTGATTTGTATAAAATATTTCTCATTTTGGGGACACACCAGATGGAGTGCAGGGCACTGTGGGATATGCCATTTATCACAATGACAGTGCGTAGGTAGCACTGATCCTCTCACCACAGGGGGAAGCTAGAGCTGCAAATGTGGAGCAGCATTAAAAGCCCAACGAGTGGAGTTTGGCAACACTTGTACTACTCATTAACTTAATCATATTAATTTATTAGCCATATATATCAAAGTAATTCACTACTGAATTGTCACCAAGAACAATTTATAAACTGTTAACGTTCCCCATAGGCAGAGGAGTGTTGTGGCATCCTTAATCAGTATGTTTGCCTTTGATTAAAAATAATATTTTCTACCAAGCCAGGTAATGCCAACAATGACAAAGTCATGCATATGTTTCTCATTATAAATGGAACTTTAAAATGACATCTATAACAACTGAAAAAAAAAAGGATAATCGTAAACAGTGAAATGAGCCACAGAAATAGGATGTAAACATACAAAAACGTTAAGTGTGCTGAGAAAGGAAAGGGTTCCCTTAATGCTACAATCATCTGCTCCCTGCTCTCGGAGGCTCCAGGACTCCTGCCAGCAGCTGCCAGCCACAGCAGCCCTACATCAAACACCCCAAGAGGTGAAATCAGTCAATAGATGTTCTGTAAAGTGACCCTGAGTGAATGCTTATTCTTCAAATAACAGCTCTTTCTTGGAAGCAGGCTTTACAATACAGAGACGTAAACCTTCAGAGCCTGGTTTTGGGCAATCCCAGTCTCTGAGACAATGTTACACGTGGAGCATATTCGCTGCCTCCAGCCCCGCTGTGCCCCTCCGTAGGGGAACGTCCTTGCTGCCTCGGAGGCTCCAGGACTCCTGCCAGCAGCTGCCAGCCACAGCAGCCCTACATCAAACACCCCAAGAGGTGAAATCAGTCAATAGATGTTCTGTAAAGTGACCCTGAGTGAATGCTTATTCTTCAAATAACAGCTCTTAGCAGGCAGCAGGCTTTACAATACAGAGACGTAAACCTTCAGAGCCTGGGCAATCCCAGTCTCTGAGACAATGTTACACGTGGAGCATATTCGCTGCCTCCCGCCCCGCTGTGCCCCCCCGC
>NW_008795024.1:35958-40910 GCF_000699145.1 Aptenodytes forsteri | reverse complement strand
TGCTCCTGCGGCCCCGCTCTTTTGACCCTGAGAACATCTTACAGTTCCTCAGCCAGGAGAGGCTTGTGGGCACTGGAGCAGCACCAGTCTCAGACAGAAATACGGAGACAATCCATGGGGTCGATGGCACCAGGGAGTTCCTGCAGGCAGCTCTGCGCATCAGCGGAGCTGTGCTGGCTGACCGTGTGCCCACTTTGATAAACAGCAATTGGATACCAAAGACCTCGAAAGCTTCTAGTCTCATTCATTTCTCTAACAAGGATACACCAAATTAAAGTGCCTGAAGACTGCAGCAAATACTGTTTTATCCTCTCTTTTCTGTAGAAAGACTAAGTGGCTGCTGCTATCACTGCTGAATTGAAGTAACACATGAAGTTATCATACTCCTGTGACCTACTCTATTTATTTATGAGTCCCACAATGATGTGACTTGGTATAGCTATTAAAAGATTAATTTCACTAAAATATTAATTACATGAGACTATTCCATTCACAACAGCTTCTCTTAACTATTAATAAGACAAAACTATACTGAAAAAGTATTTGTATCTGTACAAACAGGTCAATATTTTAATTATTACATTCTTAAAAACTCTACGCAAACAGCTAATGAGACAGTGTCTATTCTAACTGTCTGTGTATGAAATAAAAAAGGATCACTTCAAGGAAGGTGAAACTAATGTAGCTGATAATGAAAATAGCGGTTTATCTTACACATTTGGAAATGCAGGTGGTTTGCTTCTGTCACCTGGGCAGACCAATGTAAGAAAACAGCAGAGACCTGATGATAGATGCTGGCAGCAGGTTTAATCAGGAGGTATTAACACCAGGGAGGGCCTCGGACATCCTGCTGGCTTGTGGCAGCACTGGCCACAGCCTCTGCACACAGTACATTCCAACAATCAACTGGGGGTGAATCTCTAGGTCTAACCTCTGAAATTCTGAACCCTCCTGCCTTGCATCCAGCAAAGGCCACCAAAATTGAGCATCCATTTGAAAATTCATCGTTTTCCTTTTCTAACACACAACTGGCCATCAGTCAGGCTTCCTCCCATCTCCTGCACTGAGGACTCGGCAGCCCTCAGCCCTAAATCCTCACTGCAATCTATCCACTGACCTATACTGCACATACCCTGCCAATGTACACCGTATTAGGCCTACCAGGCTGCCCACAGCTCCCGACAGCGAATCTCAGCAATATAAAAAGGCAGAGATGTTTTAAACAGGCTTGTGTCCATCTTCGTGGCACCTGGCCTCACCAGACCTCCCAGCACACCATCACCTTCAGCTGCGGGATTCCCAGCCCATGTGCAGTAAGAGAAATGCCCATCCTACCACTTGAAAAAAACCAACTGCCCCAGAAAGCAGGTTTGTGCCCTGCACCACAGTCTAACAAAGTTCTAGTGGCAGGATGATTTTCTGCAGGAGCCACCCTCTCCAATACCTTGAAATCAAGATAGAGCAGCCCCCAAAATGGTTTTATTGAAATAATAGCAGCCATTCTACAAATTGAATAGAGAAAAATTGCAATGAGGACTTCATATAGTGGTTTTCTAACCTTTTTGGGGGATGACCTAAATGAAGGGTAGGAGGACTGAAGTTGGCACGGACAACTATCAAAAGACCCAACTATTCTTTCAGCTTCATTCTGTATCAACAGTTTTCTAAACTACTGGCTTAAATCATATAATGGATTGCAGCTTCTCTCCACACAGCAACTACTGCTTCAGACCCTAAAAATTCCTTGAAAATCTATTCCATAAATAAGTCCCAACTGTCTTGTTAAGATACACTGATGACAAAGACTTGTACATTAATAGAACATAAAGCCTTTTTTTGTTAATGTCACTTCATCACACTGCATTGTTTGAAGAACTGAGCCTTTGATGACCATCCCTCTGTGACATGCAGGATTTTTCCTTTGCCCTCACAGCAGGCAAGGGCACCATGCTCATTTCCACATTTCCTACATGAACACAAGAAGAAAAACAGTTTCTCCTAAGTTAACGTAAAATGGACAGTACTTAAATATCAGCTCTTGAAGGATGCAGTTTGGGCACGGGTATTGTGCTGTTTACACAAGCCCTTCCCAGTGGCATGCATCCCGGACACACCACCTCATCTTTCTCAATCACAGCAGTTCTAACCACCCTGCTGCTCTAGTCTCATCGTAACTCAAATGTTCCCATTCCCCAAAGGTGGAAGGTACCTACAAATATTTAAAAAGGTCAAGGCTTCACTTACAGCTCCTTCACAAATTACTTATACGTAAGAGTAGTTGCAGTCCACTTTGCCGAGAGGTAAAAAAATTACACTCTGCACTGGGAAATGCAGTATGCCTAATTTAACTACCTGTTTATTATGTGAAAATGACCATGTAAACTGAGCTGACACAAACCAAATGGGTGATGAAAATAACAGCACATTTCAAGGAGTGGAAACACAGATGGCTCACTCAAGTCTGCAGGAAGTTACTAATCATCACTCTGTAATACCCTCTACAGACAGATCTGAGAGCTCTGCAGCCAGAACAGCAACTTCTTGAGACCTATCCATCTAACCAACAGCACGCCTGGACGCAAACTCCTTTACTTTAACTTGACCAAAGACTATAGAGGAGTTAAAACTGAAAAATGCAATGGATGGATGAATCATGCTGCATTTGCTGATGTGGAGTCTGTTACTAAAATGAGCTTATCTGAAGAAGAATGCTAAGTTGGACACATTAGAAAATGAGGTAGCCACATAAGAAGAGTGAGTGTGATTTTTTTTTTTTAGAACAATGTAGGCAGATTAACATAACTGTCTGCGTATCTGTGGTGTAGGAAGAATGGGCAAGATCAGACACAGGGATTTATCAAGGAGTGGCAAGTCCAAAAGAAGTGCTTCGGGCAATTACACTGCAGTTAGAGGAAACAGGTAACCAAAGAAGTCACCAAGATGTAAAGAGTCATTCTTGCCTCCATATCAGCATCTGCTCTACTGGAAGGGATGGACCCAGCCCTACCATGCTGCAAACTCTCCTCAGTCTCTGCCCCAGCCCTAGCCCTGCTCCCCTCCCACAGCCATCTGAAACACCACATGGGAGCAGAGACTGCTTCAAGCAGAAAGCCTCCGCCAAGCTGGCAGGTCACTGAGCAGGGGGCAGCCAGGGGCAGGAAACAGATTCAGTTTTACCTACAAATTCTGTAGGCCAAAACTGTCAGAACCAGAGCAAATTGTATGCAAGTGAGACAACAAATAACCAGATTAAAACTTAGCCAGCAGACAACACGTTAATATACCTGCAACTTTTATTCCAGTCTATTATCCACCACTCAGAAGTCTGGAAGAAAAACCTCTATTCTGTGAGAAGCGCTAAAACGCATTTTGTTCTTAGTTCAGCCAAAAGGAAAGAATCCAATTGCAAAAGTGTTGAAGGCAACCAAAGCAAAGCAGTCAGTAATTAAGTGTAAATAGGTATAAATAAAGCTAGTGGAGACTTCATATCCTGAGTGCTCCATCAAGTTTACAACAGCTCAAATCCCCATTGAGTTTACAAGTGGCTCTTTTGGCACCTTTCCTTACCCAGCGATTCCCCCAACTTTTACGCTGTTCGTTCTTTATGAACAAGATAAAACAACTCAAAAACTTCAGGAGCTCTAATTCCTGAGTGACAAGACCTCAGAGGCCATCAGCGTGGAGCTGCCCTGCCGCAGGGACCCGTCTCATCCAGGGCCCTCAACGACACTGCGATGCTCTGGAAATGTGCATTTTCTCCCGCCTACAAGCTGCTTGCAAAACTCCCTTTCAGCTGCTTGAGGCACATTGTCTGTGACTTTTGGCGCTTGGTCATGCAGAGGTTTTCACAGGCGGCTCCCAAGGTCAGAGAGGCAGCCACCCTGGGCCTCAGCTGAAAGACAGCCCCCTGGGGCCAATCTTCTCACGCAACCCTCCGCGTGCTGGGATGTATCCCAGTCATCACTTCAGCATCCAAACAACTTACAACAGTCTAGAAATTCAACTTAAAAAATTTTACTCAAACTCTGTGATACTCAAAATATCTGAGACACAGAATGTGCCTATGATATAATTTTACTGTGCATACTCAGCACACTGCATCCTAAAATATTTCCCAATTTAAAGCAATATGGTAGTCTGCATAATTTGATGTCCTATTTGCAAACACACACAGGGTGGAAAAGTAATATGGAACATTCTGGATTTCTGACAAGACATTATCAATGCAAGGTGCCTCTTGTGCTTTCCTGTCTATTGGTAATAACATGAACAATACCAAATCCATGAAATTCCTGAGCTGAGAACACGACAGAGCTACGAAAAAACTCCCTCATTAATAAACTGCTCGTAAGAGTAAAAACACAGTTCTTGATCCCTGCCACATATATGAACAGTACATGAAGTTGCACTAGCTCAACTGTGGTGCCTGGCTCTAGCAAAATGCTTTCATACTTTATTAACTACTTCAGTTAAGGTTACCGTGACTATTGCTTAAGAATGTTCGTTCACACTTCCACAGTGATAAAGGTTATTGGTTCACTGCAAAGTCCTCGTGACACTTGGAGTTGTAGGAGAAATTAAAGATCTCAGCTTTGTTACTCCCCTGAACACTGAGACCCGCCGAGGCACTCAGTTGCAGTGCAATAGGTTCTGCAAGCAGAGTAATCTACAAGATCAAGACAGAAGTCACTATACTCCTATCAATCTTCACTTCCACAGTGATAAAGGTTATTGGTTCACTGCAAAGTCCTCGTGACACTTGGAGTTGTAGGAGAAATTAAAGATCTCAGCTTTGTTACTCCCCTGAACACTGAGACCCGCCGAGGCACTCAGTTGCAGTGCAATAGGTTCTGCAAGCAGAGTAATCTACAAGATCAAGACAGAAGTCACTATACTCCTATCAATCTTTTTTTCCTATAAGATGTTCTATGACTTTAAATGCTAAACACCAC
>NW_008795024.1:0-35736 GCF_000699145.1 Aptenodytes forsteri | reverse complement strand
TTTAAAAACTGCTAAACACTTCACTAAGTTTGGTTGTTATGGAGATACAGTATATTTAGACTGGACTTTGACAGTAATCCTAAAACTGCTAAGCCTATTGAATATTTAAACAATTACTTTTATGAATATAGTCTGTTAATGTAGCTTTATTAACAAAATAAACTTACCTTTAGCACACATCAATTAATAAAATATTAAAACACTCATCAGGATAGCACAAGATTTAATTTAAACTCTATTAATAAATTAATGAAGTGAAATAAAATACGATACACTAAATTACGTTTAGGGGTTGCTTATAATTTCACATATTTTCATGCTAGTTTTTTCCATATTATGATATTAAATGCAGATTATTAAAGTACAATCCACTGTGGCAATGCGGACTTATCTGCTTTTCAAGTGTTTCTTCTGTAATTCGTACAAGCATTTCTCTATCTTCCCAGCATACATTAATGATGTTACAATACAATACGCATTAGCCACGCTGTTCATATCCCATGAGAACTAAAATACACATGCATTTGAAAGGAAGAAATGCATGCTACAGGGCTCTCTGAGACAATAGTTCATTTTCTCATGTTTTTTTCTTTTACTAAAATAACACATTTAATGGAATTTCCTGTAAGGAAATTACAATTAATAAAGAACTAAATTACAAATCCATTAGATTTCAGTCACTGCAGCAACAAAACCTAGTTTTCATGAACGCTCAAAAAATCCAATAACGTAACCTCTGGTAAAGCTTGAAAAAGCCCTGAAGGACAAGGCAGTTAGATCAATATTAGTTTATTTTAACTGCTGTGCAGTATGAAGAGATGAGGCTGATCATCTGATGGATTTTATTACCTGTCGGAGAGATAAGTCCTGGTGATAAGAGGCCTGGAACTCCATGGGGCAGAAGACGTGCATTTTCTTGTATAGCAACTCCTAGTGAACGCTTGGGGGGTCTTCCTGGACGTGAGCTGATGAAATAAGAGGATAAATGAAAACGCATTTTCTTTTTGAAATATTTGCTTACTACACATGGCATTGATTTGTATAAAATACATGAACCATCCATGATACACAAAAATATATTAGAAATTCTTGCCTAGGAAAAAAGAAAAAAATAAGTTGATTAAACATACAAGAACTGTATAGGTTTCAAATGAACTAACAATAAACTGCCAAACAGCACCTATAGTTAACACAGTCATGAGCTCAAAGTCACATAAATTACTAGGAAGCTAAGATTTCTTTTTTTTAATCTGCACCACAAGACCAAAAAGAAAGCAATCCATATTTCTAGCACTATTGTACCATCACTTCACTAATTAATATCTTTTTCTTAATATTACTGTCTGTAAAATGGAGCTCAAGAAATTCACATGCATGTGTAACTCGCGTAAAGTCTTGAAAATGCAACTAGATGCATTACTCAGTTCACAAGCTGTACCTTATATGGGTTGTGGATAACAATGCAATGACTATAGGGACGCCAGAGCTATTCAGATTGGGTACGCTAGGATTTATTAGCTCAGACCCCTGCTGGATGAATACAGCCACACTGCTTCCAGCCACCGCTACAAACCAGCTCAGGGCTGACCAGGCTGCTTCACAGAAGGCACATCTACATGTACCTCTACTACCCACACACTAGTCAAGCTTTTCCATTATCCAGGGCTTCCATGACCTCAGAGGTGGCTAGTGGAGAGGGGTCACAGCAGGAACTGCTCCAAAGTCTATGCCACACACCTACGTCACAGAAAACTGAAAGTTGTGCTGCCTTAATATGAGAAGTTGAAACCTCAAATGCAACATAATCTTAAACCCTTGCCTTCTGAATCGTGGCAGGTAACTGCCTACTTCTGAAGATGCAGCAATAATTTAACACTGAGCTTTTCCAAAACTGACTACTTATCTTTACAGATTGACTGGTGGTTTTAATTATTACAGGTAAGTTAAACGAAGAATGTTAGCCCAACCTGTCAAAAATCTCACCATCCCTTGACCAGTTTACGAATTACGATTGCAGTTTTTAATCCAAAATGTTAAAGGTCCGTTAACAGATCTGTTACATTTAACTAGTGTTTCCAACTACCACATTTATCCCTTACATCAGTGTGTGTACATGAAATCATCCTACACAGCTGCCATCATAATACAGAGATTTACAGACCAAAAAAATCACTTGAATCAACTCTTCCCCAAGCCAGCTAATAAAAATGCAGCCTCCTCGTGTTTGAAAAGTACTGCTGCTTCTCTTTGGTCAAAACAAATTTTACTCTGTTGAATAATAGAGCTTTTGACAAAATATAGCGAAACATTGTATAAAATAACTAAGCTGCAACAATGAATGAGGTTTGAATAGAAAGCATTTCCAAAATGACTTCTAGTTCACAAAGAAATTTAAGTTAAACTCCATTCTATCAACTTACAGTGGCAAAGCCCTCCATCAATGTAAGACAAACTCTGCGTTTAAATGAAGACAACTTCCAGCAACACTACACAGAGGTACCATTAACCTGTTCATTTTTCACAGTGTGCTAGTGTTATTTTGTTTTACTGTACATCAAAGTAGCACAAAATCATTTTTTTGGTTTATTATTTTATCTCTATAAAACTATTCCCCCCTCTTTTTAGCTTCGGGATTTTCCATTTTGTATTTCATTTTATTCAGTACTTTTTCCATTTTTCTTTTTTATGCTTTAAGTTGTTTATCGTACTATGATGGCTATGTAGTAAAGCCTACTACAAAAGCCCAGACTCACTAGGCTGTAATAAAGAAAACCTAAAATAAGAGTATTTGAGTTTCACAGGAAGTTAGATGCACACATGCATTCTCTATTAAAATCACCAGCTGCAATCATCCACCGCACAAGAATATTGTCTAACAGACAGTATTAGGCTGCTATGTGGGGGTTTTAAACAAAAAAGAATTGTTGCTCTTTTGATTTACAGAAGTCTGTGCTTATACACATGCATGTGTAAGTGCTTAGTTGGCACTCACTGTCTCCAAAAAAAAAAAAATTAAAAACCAGCTAAAATTAGCAGCTTCCTCCAGCAGAAGAGCTCAATCAACAAAACAACAAAACATTCTCTTCTCAAGCTCAAAGACTAACAAATCTTTTGCATAAAACTCCATATGTTGATAGTAATCTAAGAAAAATATTTTTAAAATTTAACAGTTTTAAAAGGTTTTATGAAAGACATTTTATTTACGATTTGGGTTTTCAGAGGGAGAGGAGGGAAGACAACGGAGTTTCGCTCCTGGTTTTGCAGTTTTTGCACAGACAGCAGTTTAGTTTGATGACTCTGTGGACTCTGAGTAGACAACTCCTAGCCCACAGGTTTACCAGATAAGACCTTCAGGTGTTTCCCAGCATATACTACAAGCAGAAGTGAAACTCTCCAATCTGTGGTTATGCACTGACAGAATGCCCAGGATTAAAAAAAAAAGTTTTAGGAGGTGACGAAAGAGAAGTTCACATCAAAACTTACTCAGCTCCCTTTCAGAGTCTCACTGACTGCATTTATAACTTGCCTATTTACACAAGTACGGCAAGCACCGTTGGGAAAACACAGCACTGTTTTCTCTGGGTTTTGGTGTCTTTGGGATTGTGGTCCTTTTGGGGAAGGGGTTTGATAGACTGAAGAAAAAAAGAAAGCATACTTCTAACCCACTCACAGCCTTTTAGTGAATATTACTATAAAGCAGTAACTGCGAGGGGCCAGATTCTGGTGTTATACAGCTGTAGCCATAATTTGAATGGAATTGTTCCCAGCTGAACCTGTTCAAATAAAATCAAAGTCCTTTGCCTCTAATTTAATGTTAGCTTTTAAACGAAAAACTCAAGGCTGGATGCTATACTTACAGCTGACTGTCATTCATACAACACCTGCGAAAGAACAGTTTGGGTCTTTAACACTGTGTTCTGTAGTTTACCTATGAACACCGTTAATGCTGTACGTCTGGTTCTGAACCAGGGAACTGAAGCGAAGAGCCACCCAGCACTCTGATATGCTACTGCAGAGTCTGCCCCAGATACATCGCGCTTCCAGCTAGATTGCCTGGAGATGACCAGAGACCATGTCACCTATGATGAACCAAGATCTTTTGCTTGGGAGGACAGTAGAACTCACAGAAAGCACCTCGGCAGCATACCTGAATCCAAACACTTCCAGTCCCATTTTGGCCAGAAACAAATTTTCTGGCTTTTTTGTTTAAACACTATTTTAGAACTATTTTAAACATATCTAACCCTCACAATTCAGAGAAAATTGCTAATACGTGCCTTGAACAGTAATCATAAGGCAAGCAGAATTATCATTTGGGGAGAGCAAGACATCATTTGTGATTATGTAAGTATTAGCATATAAGTGCTAAAAGCATTAGCATATAAATATTAACTTTATTGAATATTATTTCTCCTAACCTTTTGTCACCCTGCTCTTTTATTGCATTTTCTTCTACACTTTTTCCTTTATCTCATTCAAGAAAGTTATATATTCAGTAAGCGTAGAAAATCTTTTCCTCATTGATAACAAAGGAAGCATAAACAGGAATGATCAGCTTCAAACAATTTTAAATGTGTTTCTCCGAGAGTCTAAAATCTATACATAAATTTTATTTGTCATTAACAGGCCTTTGTGAACGGAAAATGACTCAATTCTAAATTAGATGTTACTTCAGTTAGAAACTGCTAGTTTATAGATATCTTTTAAAAACATTTTAAAGTACAAGAGTTATGGTCACAAGTGAAGACCATGGAGACTAAAACAGAAGCACGACACCATTTCTCATTAATAAATTTAGTAATCGTATTCTTTTTACTAAATAAATGCAAATCAATTGGCCAGCTCAAAGTCTATACTGATGAAAATTCTATTAGGATCTCTCAAAACCAAAACCAAATAGCCCTCGGGTCATCAATTACTTGAAAGTGAACATGATTGGAGGTTTTGGTTTTTTACCTGTGTTTACACTGTGGTTTTATAGTCAATCTTGTCATCCTCTCCACTCCACCCCCGCAAAATCACTAACTCTGAAAGAAAAAAAATGAGCTATCTGAATGTTGTTCATTTTTGTATTTTGTTTGGAATTAAATTTGCCAGAGATTAGATTACATTTTAAGCAGTATATTTGGCAGTTAAAATTTATACAGTAAAATGTTGAGAAATCATTCATTAATGTCTGTTTTTCCTTTATTTTCCACTCCTGTTGAGAGCTAATTCTATTATTTTTCCTCTCAAAGTTTTATATATTCCCTAGGCATCCCAAGGATTTTTAATTTGAATCAAAACATAGTATAAGGCTATTTTTGTGATTTTGTTAAAATTACTGATCAACTCCATCTTTTATAACTCTATCCTACACTCATTATATACAGCTATATTTCATAAAATCCACAAATTCATCAACACTTTGTAAAATGTAATTAATCAGTGGAAACATACAGCACATCACTGTTGATGTATGATAGCGCTCTACTCCTGTGCTTTTAAATATAGGAGATTTACTAGAATCAGAAGTGAATTTGCATATTAATCAAGACAAATAAACACGTGGTGATTTAACTAGGAAACTGTTATTTGGATGACAATTTAATCAGCACAGGTTGAAAGGTCCATCACGGCAGCATCCTGTTTCTGCTAAAATATTGATTGCGTTACTGATTTCAGTAATGCTTTATTTTACAGGGCACAAATAACCATGTAATTACTCTTTAATTGAATGGTAATTGCTTGCTGGCAATTATTTGTTAAGCTTTGGAGTTTAATTACTAGGTTATTTGTGTTTTGTGAAATAAAATGTTATGTATTAGTAGCCCAAAATATTTTCTGTATGAATGGTCTGTCAAAACTAGAAAAGTAAGTTATGATGGTATGAGTTTGACAAATTACACTGTAACGCTAAAACTATTATTAAAAGGATCAGATGAATCTTTGAATGCTTTCCCTTTACAAAATTAACATTAGATGTAACATTTGTAAGATAAATGGAGAAAAACTGTACCACAGAAGCATGATTTCCTCTGGGGTCTAGTCCACCATTTAGCATAATTTATCCTGATGTTTTGCTTTTCATTCTCTGGGCTTCTTTAGAGGAACTGAAATAGTATCCTATCCTCTTGAGAGCAAAGAATAAACCAAGTAGAAATCTATTTCAACAGTACTTCATATTTCTGCAACTGAAGTGGATTACCACCAGCATATTCTCTTAGCAGCCTATAAACGTTGTAGACTTGGCAGTTAGCTAGATAACAAGGGAAAGCATTAAGTCTTGCAGTGTCAATGAGATATGACACATTCTGTGATATATTTATTCCAAGTTGTGATAGATGAGGTACCCGATACTTTGATCGTTAAGATTTGAATTTTACTTCTACACTTTTCATTTTTGTCATCAACTATTTATGAATTGGCAGTAGACAGTCTAGCAAGGACTGCTGATTTTGTTGTTTCAAAAGATATCCAGTTAATAAATTAATTATTGATTCCATGAGGCTTGAGCTATTTGGTATAAAAATATGCTAGACTTGTGATTTAGGAAGCTCTCACGTGTATCTCAGTTTTCTTCAATAGCAACTTATTTTATTAGGCTTAAAGGAGAAATATAGAAGTACTATATGACTTGCTGTGTAAACTGCTCTGATAATAGTGGCAGTAACTGGTGCAAGTACTCAGAAGTTTAAAAAAAAAAAAAAATCCATAAAACCCCCACAATCTTAGTTGCTTTCCTGAAACTGGAACAGGAACCACAAATTAAAATCTTGCTCTCCTCAAAGATCATGAAATACCTCCTAGAGATTGTGAAAGGTACTCTTTGAAGCCTTTACCAATAAACATAACATCTTGATAACTTGAGTTAAAATTATTTCCTTTTATTACCCTAAGATTTTTAGTTGTAGCATGGATTTAAAATAATCTCCTCGCTTTGGCATTTATTACAACATTTCAAAGATGCCAATGGTAGTTAAACTCTACTTGACCTTTCAGTGTTTAAGAAGAGAAGCAAACTCTGACCTCACAGCAACCTGATTCTGTCTCCTCTCAGCGCTGGCAAACTGATCACTTGTCTAACCATTGCAGGACATTGGATCACCAGCCACATCAAAGGCAACAAGAGCCAATTCAGCAGGAGGAAAAAAGTCATCCATGCAAAATGGGCAATTAACATTAATCATACATGAAGTTGGTTGAGCTGATAACTAGAACCTGGGTCCCTATGGCAACTCTCATAAAAGAGTGCCCACACTGGCACGAGGAGAGCCACAGCTCATCTTCCATGGGCTCACCGCGCTCCCTTCTCACTTCAGCGGACAGAAGGAGATTGTGGAGAAAAGCTCTGACACTCCAAAACAAAATCTTCCCACTCAATTCTCCAGGGTTTTTCAGTGAGGAAGGTCCTCAACATCAGCCTCAGTGAAAATGTCAGTGGAAGTTTGTTCCTCAAGCACCACAAATCTGAACTTTTTTTCTGTCATTACAAATTGGTGTTACTGTTAGAACAAAAGACTCCTTAATACAACCGAATTGTTCAGAGCCGGGACTGCAGTGGAATATTACATCTTTATTAACTTTACCATTAAGAATGGAAAGCAGCGCATTACCATTGTGTTCTGCCTAAAAATCACGGATTAGTAAAAGTCCAATACAGATCTGAATAATAGCACATATACCTCCCTTATCAAGAACCAGATTGGTTAGTTCAGAAACTTTCCCGTCGACACCAGCTGTGTACGCAGCAGCGACAGCAAGCAAACAATTGCACCGGCTGACCCTCATCTACACGGCCACTCTTTCCCTTTTAACACACAGTCTTCGGGTATCCCAGCTCATAGCCCACAGATGGTTTCTCATGCACAGACATTTAAATTGGGTCCAATTCCAAAGTCCAGGCTTGTAAAATGGGCTGCCTTGGGGCAGATCTGCTGCAAAGTACTCCTGACCTGGAGGAATCTCTTTCTTCCAGGCCAGGAGCACTTTAGCACCTATGAACTCCACTCCATTCAGCTTCTACCAGTGCAGTCAACAGTGACATGAAGGAGTTGGAAGCATGATTCACCAAGCCTGTCACCAAGGTCCACATACAGTTACTCTCCTGAAATTACTGCAATGAGTTTTGGTCCTTAGGGGATGAAGGCCTCTCAGCCACACAGCTACCCACCCAGTACCTAATCTTTTCTTTGATTTTCATACCAATCCTGTTCCCGTCCCACCCAGACCACTTCTTCCAATCCCTCTCTCCCGTGTTTGACCATTGTCCAGCTTTCTGAATATTTCTGAGTTTCTGCTCTTAACCCATCCATCACATCACTTCTGTCTTTCAGACCCTAGCTACCTTTAAGTGCTTCCCTCCCATCCTCCACCTCCTGCCAAATTCCCAGTTATCTTCTGGTCCTGGTCTCGTCTCTACATTTTTTTGGGAGCTCCCCACCCCACTGAGAGCAGCTCCAGTGCTAACTCCTGCTATGACTTTTCATACTCCTACTATGACTTTTTATACCTCTTAATAAGGGGAAGAGGGGATGCCTGAGCAATGCCTGAGCACGTGGGCTGAGACGGCCACCTGCCAAATGCTTTCTGCCTCCTCCTTCACCTCCATTCCCTGGGGATGGTGTGGGGTGGCTGACAGGATGAGGAAAGGTGGTCTCTGAGTAACCTTGCCTGCTCCTGTCCTAGGGGCTTGGCAGGACAGGCAGGTGGTGGAGTAGAAGACATTCAGCACAGCACCAGCAGCGCCTAAAATCCTCCCCAAGTCTTAACCTTCTGGATTTACTGCCATAATCTTTCTTACAGACCTTTAGCAACAGCCCAAGTCTTGTCACTCATACAGATGCCTGAGAATACAACACAGCAGAAATAAACTAAACCACCACACATCCAGCTGGATACTGGGTTTTTTTGCTAAGTAGACCAATTCCACAGTTATCCCAATGCTTTATAGCACTGCATATGACAGAAGCCAGACTCTTCAGAGTATGACGCAACAGCAAAATTCAAGAGCAGCAGCACTAATGTTTGGGGCGTCAGTACTGCTGGCTTCACTCACAGAATCATAAAGCTGAAATAGGCCTCAAAAGGTCACCTGCTCCCTCCACCTCTGCCCCAAGGCAGGATCAAGTACTCTCAAATAATTCCTGATAAATGTTAGTCTAGCCTGCCTCTGAAAACACTCGATGCTGGAGATTTCCCAACATCCCTAGGCAAATCCACACCAATGCTTAGGCTAGCCTTCCTATCAGGAAAGGCTTGTGGGGGAAAGGGGGCTGACATCTAACCTAGTTCTCCTCTGTTTAATTTAAGCAAGGTACTTTTTGCCATCTACTCAGCAGACATGGAAAATAACTTATATTTTCCTGCTTTACAGACACTGTATTTTTTGAGAACTCGTCGTATTTTGCCTTTGTGAGGTTTCATACGTACAGATGGAATCTATAGACTTAGTGTTTACATCCATGATCTTCAGACTCCCTGAACATGTGCTACAAATAGCAAAGGTACATACCTTATCCCCGGATTACATGTAGAAATAATGTAACTTGACCCTCTTTAGTTTTTTCTTACACCGCATATGTCCTTCTCGAACTGAATCCTATTTAAGTCAAGTTTTCCATTTTGTCAACATCATTTTGCATCCTAATGTCATTCCCCAGGGTGCGCAAAACCCCTATCACCTTGGTACTGTCTTTAAGTTTAATAAGCATTTTATTATGGTTTAGTGGGCATGGTGGTGTTGGGTTGACGGTTGGACTCGATGATCTTAGAGGTCTTTTCCAACCTCAATGATTCTATGATTCTATGATTCTTTTTTTTCCATCAGCCAAGCAATTACTGAAGTCCCTGAACCAAACTGAAAGCAGCCCCCACACTCAGGACATGCTTCCAGTTTGAACAGTAACCACCATCTCTGTGTCGTTTTCCAGTATGTTTGTTTCTAAACTTGCATTTTCATGTGGACCATATTTTTCTAGTTTGCTTAAAAGAAAGTCACATGACACTTTGTTAAAACAGAGACTGCTCTTCCCAAAATTTCTACATATGTAACGTTCTACAAATTGCACAGGACTTACAGACAACCTTGCCAGTAGTATTACTCTTGGCAGACGTATATATGGTGTGAGGGCAAGACACCAAACAGCAGCAAGTCGGCTCCCCTGGATAACAAGCAAGGGAGTCAGGTAAGTCCCTTTACCCTGCGTGTTCCTCAAGTGGCCACCTGAAGATCTTCTGGGGAGCAGAGAAACCCTCTATTCTATCACTCTCTAAATTACACCTGTATATTTATTTTCCAGATGCCAGCTCTCCTTGTATCTCCTAGGAGCACTGGCTCCCCTGACAAGCCAGAGAAAGCTACCTGCCTGGGGAGAGGAGATGCAATGCATTGTGCTTTGTTCTTCCTTTTTTAGCCCACAGCAAATTCTTAGTTTCCACATTTTCCACAACTGAGTCCAAATATATCTCCGATTAGTAATACCAGTGTTGACATCTTCTTGATAAAGATTCATTAAATTTTTTCTTTGTCAAAGAAAGAAAGGTGATGGAATGGACAATTTAAGGGTTGACTACTCACCTGACAGAAAGTATAACTGTGAAGCTATTTTATACTTCATTTACTTGACCTAGTTACAGTAATTTTAACCCCAAATGTTCACAAATCATGACCCTGAAATCATGAGAATAAATAAAATTCTAATGTTTCTAAAGTTTCATTTTGCACATTTTTATTTGGCTTTTAATTTTGTCATCTTTGAGTTTGAAAAAAATCACAGTTCTAAGCTTTTCTTCTCTAGAACGGGCCAGGAGACACTGAAGAGTGTGGTGGTGTTTTTTTTCCCAAAGTTTCACAACTGAAAGCTGAGATTCTCTAATTAGTTGATACGTACATTTAGAAGCTTCTCAAAAAAGAAAACATGAACAAGCACTAAGAACTATGAGAAGTGCAGAAGCAGAAGTCTCCTTCTGCAGTAATTGTGATTGAGAGTTATCACTAGGAGTTATCTGTGGTCTTAGTCTAGCTACTGTATGAGACAGGGTGGGCATTTCTCTGCCTACTACATAAAGAGGTCTTCAGATACTGCAACTGAATTAAAGACTTTTATTTTAGTTAAAAAAATAAATGTGGGT
Source organism: Aptenodytes forsteri (assembly GCF_000699145.1). NCBI lineage: Eukaryota > Metazoa > Chordata > Aves > Sphenisciformes > Spheniscidae > Aptenodytes > Aptenodytes forsteri. Next base: position 24,624 of record NW_008795024.1, on the reverse strand, counting down.
CTGATTCATTAAAACATCCTCAATAAAGCTATCTGGAAAAATACTGAAGCAGTACAGGGAAGTATAAAATTATCTAATTTATAGTAAATTTTTTTTTGCAAAACATTATTGTCTCAATATATCTCAGTGCAGTCTACCTCACTTAAAAAAAGATCACAAATTCAGGACTACTTGCTTTTAACTGTGCAAAAAGATAATACAGAATTTAAATGAGCTTTCTGTAAGATTTTTAAACAGACATATTAAAAAGCCCTGCTAGAGTACTATCTTAAAAACCTAAGATTGTGAAAGAGTCAATACCAGATAACATTCTTTGTAAAACTACTGTTCACAGACACGTGTCTTACAGATTTATCCCCACCAAGGTCTACAGGACTTTTTGGTTATTTACTGATTGGGCTATTTATTTAAAACTTCAGTTTGGGTCTACAGTCAGAAAAATTACCTGAATTCCTAGTATTCAAATGTTACTATAGTCCAGTTGCCATAGAGAACAAGTGATTGGTTCTTACTTAAGAAAGTTTAACTGCTTATTTCTGAAGTCAGGCACTTCAAAATAAGTTTCAAACCAAAAAAGGATTTTTAGTTCACTGAGATTTAAAACTTTAAATAGCTCTTTCTGAATTACTTGTAACTGTGCCTGCAGATACAAAAGTGCCTCAACATTCCTGCTGTTATTTTTTTCCTATCAAATAACACTTGTCACAGGAAAAAGGAAATAAATCACCAAATTTCAAAATTGTGGCAATTCACAGCTGTAGACAAGATGAAAGGCCTATCTATGTAACACACTGCACCAGCTCAATTCAAGGGTATGTCAATAATGAAATTGAAAGCGTGACTACAGCACATGTACGTATACACACACTAATTTAATATAACTACATTAAATTAGTAACTGTAGCAGTGAAGATGCAGTGGCACGGATAAAATACAGTTCATGTAGCAACTTGAGATCATACCCAGTGGGACAAAGTTCCTGCTGCTGTGTCTTTACTACTATTGTTACCCACTCTACCTAGATTAAACCTAGCAGGAGGGGGCCTGTCGGTGCTGGAATCGTGCCAGTAACTACATACCCAGAACCACAAATTTAAATTACAGATTTGTTGTCAAACCAAGACTCACCCAAGATGTCCAGCTAAACCAAACGTGAAAGTGCCAGCAATGTTGCCAAGTATATAATGAGCCTTGCAAACCTCGGCTCAGCTACCCAGATAGTTCTACTTGGATTTTGAATTCAGTGAAAGCTGTGAACCACTGGAAATTATAGGCAATATTATTATGTAATTTGCATTCTAGCGATTTTCCTAAAATATCTGACTATTCAGTATGTAGAAGAAAGCCACTGAAAACGTTTTTAGGATTATTCCACCTGTATGTGGAAGCTCAGCACTGATGTAAATAGATGTCAAGGCAGGCACTGGGGTCAGCATGGGAACACACACAGCTCCACTCCAAACAGCCTACAGCTGATGTTGGCAAAGACATAGACAGAATAAAGATTTTACATGGGCAAGCCCTTAATGACTCGCCTTCCTCAAAGAGCCACAGAAAGTGTCAGTAATTCTCTTTCAGTAAGCCTCAAATCCAGCATATGGACAACCGCACAGGACCACAGAGGTCTCTGTTACCTGCCGCTATTCACTGCATGTCTGTTCAGAGCCTGATGGGCTTCCTTCCCCGACTGACAGCTCAATTTCTGGGCTGTCAGCAGGCTCTGCCCTGGGCTGGAGGATATCACTCAGAACCAGCCATCACTCCTTGAAGACACAGGTCCCAAAACCAGGACTGCGGGACTGAATCATGGACTGTCTCTTGGTATAAGGAACATGTGAGGACTGCATGGTGACACTGAACTGTCTCAATCTCACCTATGAAGAAAATACTTGAATGAGAGAGTTATCTGTGTAAAATCTTCAGGATTTGTCCCAAAGACAAAAAAAGTATTGAACTGAAAATTGAACGAGAAGGAGCAGGAGGAAACTTACTTTCATTAATGTAGCTGAACATCACATATTGCAGCGTACAGTCCAACCTCGTGCAAACCTATGCCATTACACTGAGGAGCTATAAATCTGCTTTCATCTCAGTTAATTCAGCACCAATTTTTTCAAGCACTATTTTATAGTTGCCACATACATACTTCTGCAAATATTTGCATGGATACTTTGCAAGCAGGGAATCACCATCTATTACAAATACTCATGATATGTCATATGCATCTGAATTATATCAGATCTTACAAGTTTTTCTTCTGACCTGTATCTGAATTCAATGCCAATTTAGGGGAACATTATTACAAAGAAAGGTTTTTGAAATACTGCTGTTTTCCACTGAGCTGTATCTCAGTAAGATTCAACTCAACGAAACTTGTAAAAATGTGACTGTTTAAGCCTATTATTTATTGACAGAAACCTAATAGCAAGCACTTGACATATTTACAGCACCGAGTATCACATAACCCACATGAGATGATAGCTAACTCTGTAACAGTGGTATATTGTAATGTGGTGGTACAATATTTTCATAGCAATTCACCTTCGATGCAATGGGAAACTACTCTTGTTTTAACTGTTTTTAATGTCTGCATTACGAGTTTCAGTGCATTCACAATTTTGCAAAGAGTCTTCGAAGTTAGAAAATAGAAATTCATCTTTCAAAGAATAATAAATCAAAGAACATAGAAAGAGTCCTCTATGTCACCCTTTCCACCTATGTCCATGTTGAAAGGAAGAATTGTTCACGGCAATCAAAAGGAGCCCCTATGATTAGGTGATTGTATCCAGAAGTAAACATCTGAGGGTTAACCTTCGCAACACAGAAAATACCCTTTAGTTAGCTGGTGATCATGGAACAGCATGAAATTAAACTGTTCACAGCTTCTGGAAATATAAGCATCTAGCGAGGACTCCAAGGGGAAACTACCAAATACAGTAAGTACCTGCCCACATTTGAAGAGCAATCCCTGCTACTGTATGGACTCGTGGGGATGTTCTCAGTAACTGGCTACCCCTCCTCTTGCTCCTTGACATGTCTTCAGACGATGTTTTGGTAGATTGCTCTGTGGCATCAAGGATCAATACCAGTGCAAGTCCAGTCTCTGATCTTCCGGCTAAATCCTAGCCATGATTCTAGTTTTTAGAGACTTAAAAGGACTTCTCTCCCTGCGAGCTAAAAAAAATGTTCCCTCCCGAGCGTATAATCCAGATTCAGCTCACACTTTCTAGATGAACTACTGCATAGCTTTGGGAGGGCCATCTAGTTTTCATTTTAAAGACCGTAAGTGATGTACTATCCACTGCATTCTTAATTTTTTTTCCAATAATCAAACCTGCAATGATTTTTTTTCTACTATTAAAAAAAATAAAATAAAATCATCAACCTTCATTGCTGGTATTGTCGAGTTTCTTTTTTGAGCCACTGAGTATTTTCTTGCCTTTTCCCCCTACTTTGAAGGGCACACTCAGAAATTTTCTCCACATGCATGGAGTTACAGACTGAACAAGTAACATCTTAATATTTTTGGCAGTAAATCAGAGTATAATGCTTCTGAGGCCCTTTATGTATTGGGCTTACACGTCCAGGTTTTGGTAGCAGGGGGGCTGCAGGGGCCTCTGTGAGGAGAGACCAGGGGCTGCCCCGTGCTGGACACGGCTGGGTGCCGCTCTGTCCGGCTCCACAACAGCCCCTCCGCGGGGCACAGCTGAGCCCGTTGGCAAAGATGGCGGCACCTCTGTGGAAATGTGATCTCCCTGTCCTTACCCTGACCCACCATGGGTGGCACACGAAGGACTGCGCTGCTGGACACGGCAAGCTAGTCTTCAGCTAATAAGCAAAGGATATAGGTTTAGTGCAAGAACATTAGAAAGCCTTAATTTTAACTATAAACATACAAGAGCAAACAAACCAACCCTGTGCTCTTTTTTTTTTTTTTTTAAATTTTTTTCAAAAGCTTTCTTCTAGAAAAAAGAAACTTTCGTATGAAGATAAACGCTGAACGGTAAATTCTGCAGCTTGTCCAACAAATATTCACATCACTTCTCCTGGAAGTGACTTAAAAATCAGGGTACACGGTATTGCCTCTGCTTGTACCAGGGATATTCAAACATGCAACACTGAAATAAATTAAAAAAAAAAAAAAGAAAAAAAAAAACTCTAAAGAGAAGAATTGTATTCACCTTTTAAAAAATTTCATGTGACTGAATTAATTTAAGGAAAGTACCTGTAGTGATTTTTTCCAGAGATAAAAGTTAGTAATATTATTATGAAGGAGTAAATGCCTCAATAATATGGAATAAAAGGGCAGCTTTTGTAAGGAGTAGCAGGGTATTTGAGAAAGGCTGTGATGGTGGTTGGTAGGTACCACCTCCGTCAGTCTCCTGACCTCAGAGATTCTGACTTTAGTAACAGGCTTAGAAACAGAGCTTAAAGCCTAACAAACAGTTCTTGAAGTTAAAACCTCTCCAAAAGAGATCAGGGATCTTGCCCTCCAAGGTGATTTTGAATCTGCCCAAACCCTGATTAAAATGATATGCTAATAAACTTAATTTGCATCTGAGGTGAAACCTTGGTCCATCTGCACCATTTATCTCAATACTGCCACATGGCTCTTGAAAAAGGTGAGAATTTTCTCGAAGCATCACATCAGGACTGTCACTACTATGAACAGCTTCATGGGCCAGTAAAGGGAGCTGAAGCTGGAGAAGAGGCAGGAGAGGAGTATCTCAATACACAAGAGATTTACAATTGAATTTTTCTCTCTGTTACCTCAGTATAAAACTAGAGTAGTAATATCAATTATGTTAAGCAAGATTTACCCAGCAGTAATGCTAGAAACTTGCCGTATTTTGCGCACGCATATGCACACACAGAGACACACAAAAACTTTACCTGATTAAAACTCTTTATAATAGCAGATGATTGAAATGATTGTGTAAACAAACCACGCTGCACTCTGATTCTGAATTTGGCCAACCTCAGAGTTGATTGTATGAGAAGGAGTATGTTTCAACTAGAACCTGTAACTCAGCTGGCTACCAAAAACATGGATTCAATAAAGACACCGGTTTCATGATATCTAATTCCTCCCTGACCTCTCACTGTTGCAGTCTGTGAGCAGCAGGTCTCATTCCCTCCCCTAAGCGATTACAGCATCACTCTCTTTCCCTTCCTAGTAATATTCCCTTTGCTCTATCAGACGTTTACCCCCTTTCCCTCCCAGGTGGTCTAACAGACACAACTCTAATCCAAGTGAGAATAATTATTTTCAACTCATAGTTAGCTTCAAATACTTTTTTTTTTTTATCTGACTTGAAGAAGTACTTTTCTAACCAAAAGCTTGTCTGCTTTTCTATCGACAGCTCCCCAGAGAGAAAAGATACACCCACAAACCTTTCTCACCACAGTTACAACTGGTTTGCCACTGACAGAGAAACACAATGTCATTCTGTAAATGCGTTTTTTTAAATCATCTAAACTCTGTCATATACGATGAGAAAAACTGGAAGCATCAAACTACAGAAAAAGCCAAAATCAGTTCAGGGCACTGAGAAGTAGCATGAGTTACTCACAAGTTCAGGGGTTTCCTGAAATAAAGTATTTCCTAGAGTAGATACAATGGTTTATCAGACAAGTCATACCTGCTGTTGGTTTTTTAAAAAGATCTCCCTTCAGACTGAAAGGTTTGTCTCTTCCAAAAATTATGTGGTATGTGCTAACTTACTAGCATCCACTTCTGCTTCCCTCAGTTTGAACAACCAACATTTAATTTGGCTTCGAGAAGACAGAGAAAACGTAAGATGTTGTCCTGGTTTTGGCTGGGATAGAGTTAATTTTCTTCCTAGTAGCTGGTACAGGGCTGTGTTTTAGATTTAGGATGAGAATCATGTTGATAACACGCCGATGTTTTAGTTGTTGCTAAGCAGTGCTTACACTAGTCAAGGACTTCTCAGCTTCCCGTGCTCTACCGACGGAGCAGGCTGGAGGTGCACAAGAAGCTGGAAGGGGGCACAGCCAGGACAGCTGCCCCAAACTGGCCAAAGGGATGTTCCATACCATGGGACGTCATGCTCAGTACATAAACTGGAGGAAAGCTGGCCGGGGGGGCCGCTGCTCGGGGACTGGCTGGGCATCGGTCAGTGGGTGGTGAGCAACTGCACTGTGCATCACTTGCTTTGTCTATTCTTATTATTACTATTAGTAGTAGTATTCTATTTTATTTCAGTTATTAAACTGTCTTTATCTCAACCCACGAGTTTTCTCACTTTTACTCTTCCAATTCTCTCCCCCATCCCACCGGGGGGGGGGGTGGGTGGGTGAGCGAGCAGCTGTGTGGTACTCAGTCGCCGACTGAGGTTAAACCACGACAGATGTGTGTTGGTTTGTACGGCAAGAGACTGTGTGAGTACAGTCCTGCTCCTACTATGGGCAAATACAGTCTTGCCACTGACTTCAACAGAACTGCAATCATACATCATATGCACAATTCACCTCTCCTTAGTAAAGACATTTTTTTAAAAGCTGTTGAAAAAGACTAGAAGAATTCAAGTAAAAGAGTGTTTGTAACCAGATTTCCTGGAGATAAATGAAAGACATACGTTTCCATGGCTGCCAGCCTACTAGATTTTGCAAGCATAAATATTTAGCTAGGACTAGGGGGTGGGGAAATCAGGAAGAAAACCACCATCTAGACCCTTCAAAGTTTAAATACAGTAACACAGAGGTCATTATTTATAAATAGAAATAGAGAACACATCTTTTCTATGTGTATTTCTATCATGCTTTTCATCCACTCCATATGCCTTCTATTATTACCATTCTTACACCAGAAAATAATTTCTATGTCACTTGCTCACACTGTATGCATTAATTTTCTTTAGGCTTTCTTGTGGTTATTGATTTCCTGCTTTGTTGAAGTGGCTTTGTTTCTTTCTCAGCAGGCTATCCATTTTAAAACAACAGTTGTTCAACAAATAAAAAAAATTATATTCTAAAATTAAATTAGTTTTATCTTCATTTATTTTTATCTGAGTTAAATGCAAGTGACACATTTCCCCTAAAAAAAAGGGAAATACTTAATGCCTCCCAGCATGCAAAGCAAACCAAGTAAAATTTTTCTTTTCTATTAAGACATTTATTTTTATGATTGGAATCATGAAAGAAAAAGTAAAGCATAAATAAAGCCTCTTTTGTATTCTTACGTTGTAATCACTGCTGTGGCCAGTGTTTTAACATCAACAAAAGAGGATTATCTGGTCCAGAGCCAAATTCATTTAAATCCTATCTTGCTACACTCAAAATCATTAAAAGAACCCTTTTTTTCTTTCAATGTAAGTGGGATCATGCTCTAACACTGTAATCATTTATCCTGCTAAGCAGAGTAAGTTTGCTATCCTCTACCCCTGGACCAGTCCGAGATACCCAGATTTTATACAACAACGAAGAGGCAGATGAATACAACTATTATTTAACCAACTGCAAAACCAAGGAAAAAGGCGTTTTTGCAGAAGGTGACAGTTCTGACACGTGCTACATCTTGTTTCGATGCTGCATGTTCAACAAGCGCCAGTTCCAGAGTTCCGAGGCTTGTTTTCCCCCTCAATCCTTCAACATGCTTATTAACTAACTCGAGTGAACTGCAGGAAAAAAGTGGGGAAGCATGTAGACACTATATTAAGACAGAATTCTTGTCAGATTTCTTGCTAAAAGCATATTACCAAGTGCCAATTATTAGGGCTCCAAAAGCTCCTCTACATTTTCTTTCTCCATGGTCTATAACAGACCCTCCTTTGTGAATGGCCGGAATTTGCTGTTCCAGCATCATCTTCCTTATCATCATGTCTTTAAAGAAAAAGCTTGCACACTACTGCTCACACATGAGAATTCTTTTCAAAAGCAATGGGCTTCATAATCTTCATCCAGTTATTGAAGAAAAAATCGTAAAACTCCTCCCATATTGCATATTTTATTCTGTTTAAGGAGGGACATCTTCCTGAAGGACTCATGGGGTAACGATGTTGCCAAACAGCAGATACAGGATTCTTCAATGCATTTAAATCGGGTGGACACAGATGTGGGACTACATCTTTCATAGCCAAACTGGCAGAACAAGTACCAAGACAGTCCAGGATCCAGGTGCACGCTCCACATTGGGACTGCACAGGCACGTATCTCAAAATTATTTTGTAGGTGTGTGACAAATTAAAACCATTTAGAACTTCCCCCTCTTTTTAGGCTACAGCCATGTAAGGGGAGAAGAGAAACGATGGCACACAACCAAAAAGGCCATGTAAAGCAATATACTGAATACTGCCACACAGCTTAGAAACACTGTATACCTCGCATTCGTTTGCATGAAATGTTCAGGTGTCAGCTATCCATGTAACTCTACCGAAGATGAGGACTACAGTGAACAGGTACCAACTCTCTGGAAATTCAATACAAGATAGTGCAACACCAGAAGTTGTTGCAGATCTGTTATCTAGGAATAACTCATCATAAATAGCAACAGTGCTGCTATAAGCAACTTATACTGGGACACAACCCTGCGCCAAGGGGCTAGGAAGGCAGAACAGAGAGATGACCAGAAGGAAAGACACAGCAACTCAGCACCTCTAAGGGCTGTGAATTCTTCACTGTCAATATCTGACCTTTACAGTAGATTATTTGCAGAAGAGTGAGGAATCTGACTTCAAACCACTCACAATGTTGTATGAGGCTTAGCTGACCACATCTGACTTCAAACCACTCACAATGTTGTACGAGGCTTAGCTGACCAGGTATAAAATTACGATCTTTTGATATGGAAACATCTGATAACGAAGTTACATATAGCAAGGCAGTTCATTAAGATAAGAATCTTTCTGACCAACACACACACAAGAAAACAGACACATTCACTGAACAAAGTGCTTCCTATAAACGACCTGCTATGTATCTCTCCAGCATGACAGATGACAGCAACATCCGTTAGATATTTACCACCTTCTCAAACTGTCAACAAGCCTCGAACCTAAGTGGTGAGCCACAGAGCTGTGTCATCTACCCTTGCAGCAAATAAATAATAGTAATAACAATAATCTAATATATAGTAATTTCACCTGTAGAGTTCAAAGTATTTTCTGGAGATCAGTGTCATTATAGACCAAGAAATACAGATCTACAAGGTGGAATTCACCCAAAACTGTAGGTAGAAATTGTAATCCTGAATCCCCAGTATTTGCCACTTGCAGTCATGAAATCCAACCGATCATAGTTATGATACCTGTATGCTACCCAGGAGCTCACATATGAGCTTGGATCCCTCACACAGCCCAAAACCATTCTGCAAAGATAGGTACTTTTAGAAACATTTACAGATGGGTAAACTGCAATGCCCAGGAAGCACCCTCTTACACTACTACCTATAGTAACTGGTGGTAAGTTTACAAAACCCTACACAGGAAAAAGAAAATGATTTGTAAGTATGCAGACTAAATTTGAAAAGGAAAGAGGTTTTAAAAAAAATTTGCAGGATATAGGAAATGAAAAGAAAAAATGTTTTCATTCAGTTTCCTGTTTAGATGTATGGATAAATTTGACTTCAATAGATGAGCCACACAGAAGTTTAGTTTATAAGGGTCAGATGGTAACAGTTTCTGTTTAATCCTTGATTTACATTAACTTACAGGAAAATTAATGATTTTAAACAGGCATCAAAGTGAGGCTGGCTTTTGCATTTCTCTAACTTTGCTTGAGGAACAATTGTTTCCTTTATCTGTCTTCCAGAAAGTTAGTGATTGTGTTTAAGTTAAACTACTCATTTAGCCTTCAGGCATAGCATATTATGAGTTGTTTTTCAATGAACGTTAGCCCCTTAAGAGTGCAAACTCTTTGACAGGTCTCTTAGATTCTTGCGCTTACCTGAGCATTTCACAAAACCACTCTTCACAACTGCACACATTATAATTTACGCATTAAAACAGCAGGTTTTCACCTTAGGTCTGTTGCCAAGAATAATCTTTCAAAACTCTCTTATCTTTTTGTAAGAACATAATTATAAATGTGCAATTAACAGCTAAAGAAAGGTCTTAACAAAACTCTTAGAGTAATATTGCCTATTTTAATGCCTCAACCAGCTGGTGGTTTAAAGAAAGTGATTTAAAGAAAATAAATAAAAAGTCACGTTTTCAGCCTGGAATGATATGTCAAGTGTAAAATCTGAGATATTAAAGTGAGAGTGTTACAGGTCTGTCTAACCACCAGAAGTGCTCTTAATTTTTTTGTTTTGCTGTTGGACAGACAAAGGAGTTGTAAACATCATTACTGATATGCATCAGGACAAAAGCATGGAGAGACCATATGCAAAAAGAACTACTTGTTGCATTTTTTCCATGAGCAGAGCCCATCCAGTGACTGATTTTCCCCAGGGATGAATAGTATTGCTCATTTTTGTCTTTTGTTACAACTTGAATTTGTACAGTCTAATCCTGGAGTCTTTTCCTCTAAAAATACAGGTGCTTCCCCTTTACTAATTAAACATGAGTACTGTGTAATTGTTGACATTCTCAAATTGGTGTAACCACCTTGGACTGAATTGCTGACAGAATTTCCAGCTTAGCTTTATTCCAGATAACATTAAGGTATTTTTTTAAAGCTGTAGAGAAATTACATAAGATGACTCTCCCATCTGAAAATGAACCAGCTGCATTATTTTACACCCAGGCCGCAGTGCTATAAAATATCTGCTTGGAACTAATTGACTTAGAAGAATTATCAAATACGTCACACAATAAACTGACTGATTTGACAATAAACTCAACTGCTTAACTTAATTCCACAGTGATGGTCATCTGTACTGCTCTTGTTGACATAATTCAACGTGTCCCGCTATTACCAATTCCTATCATTTTAGATACACATTTCTTTCCTTGAAATTTAAGAGGTTTAGGGTTGGGTTTTTTTAAATAAATTCAGAAGAAAAGTAATAGCTATCTTTCCTCAGTGTGTCTAGAAAAAGAAAGTAAGTTAGTATCAGCAACTATATGAAACACAAAATCAGACTCGCACTATTTCAAGAGATGGACAAAGACAGATAAAGATAAACAAATACCAGTACCATTTTTGACCAGCTGCCACAGTGTGAGTTCTCCCACATCTCAGGCATTAGAGATACTGTTCTGGGTTAGCAACAGCAGCAACTAGTACTCAGCATGCAAACAGTTAGCCTTCAAAAAGGAATAGACTGATATTCTTAAAGAATACTGGTTCCTTTACTTGAGTATCCATGAAGAAAATCTCAAATTAAAGAAACAATGAAGAAACATAAAGATCCACAGAAGTGTGATCTTTAAGTGACCACAATGGCTCTGTGGTTTGTCAGGGACTCTTGACTTACCCTCTCCTCGAATGGCTGTCCAAAAGCTAAGACCAAGACATGAGGGCCTTCTGCAGTTTCAATACAACAGTAAGTTTTTATCCTGTTTGCAATACCACAGATGCTCTTATCAAAGTCAAAGGTAACTTCGGAGAGAGCAGTGACAGAGCCTTCAGCTATATGCTACAGCATATACCAAAGCATGTAGGAATAGAAAGCATTTCTGTAACACACATACCCAGTGTCTGCAACAACAGAAACACAATTACCACTTACGCTCCTTACGCCACCTCTACAATTTTGTGGGGGTTTTAGTTAGCATTTTCTTACATAATAATCTTACAAAATTTATTGATGTTGGAAAGCACTGTTCGTCGTCAAGAGGTATTTGGATTGTCTTTTAAAGCCTGCGTTACAGAGAGACTTAAATAACTACAAACAGAAAAATTCACCCTGCACTGCAACTGAAATCATGAGGGGACAGCTTCAATTCTGTGTCAACAATACATAAAAATGTACCCATTACCTTAGTGCAAAAATTTACAGCTGCAGAACAAATTGTTTCTAAGTAGTATTTTTAACTAATAATTTTCCTTTTTATTAAAAACAAACAAAAAAGCAAAACCTGAGTTCAAGCAATGTAATTAGTTTCCAGGCAATAAGTTCTTTTCCCTTAATTTTAAAAATAGCTTTTATTGAAAAAATACGTTAAAGGAGTCCAGGTAAGGTAGCATGAAAATCTGTTCCTATGTTTGTGTCCAGTCTAGGTAGGTCTAGGTAATTACTGACCTGGAGAAATAACTTCTGCTTCTGATAAATAGTTAAACAACTATAAAGAGAGTGATCTCAGGCTGATGACAGCACACACTTGCATTGCCATTAGGCAGAATAAAATCTTCCTAGAAAAGAGACTTGCAGAATTAATTGATATATGGGAAAAAAAGAAGATGCAATACATTTAGACTGTAATTTAAAAAGAAGAATCAACTAATAGAGTGCCTTGTTCTAATAAAAGATTAGTATGGATGTGAGCACTCATGGACTGAAACAGAGCGAATGATGGTATGGAGAGGAGCTACCTTGAAGATTCAGCAATAAATTGATTTGGCTCTAACTCGATCTAATATCTTCATAAACATTCTAAAAGGAAAGCAGAAAAGTTTAAACAAAACCTCACAGAAGAGATGGCATTGACAGGAAAGGGGAAACATTACAAAAACCTTCAGTGAGATCTGAATGAATAAAAGCAGCTTAAAAATTAATTCCATTTTTTAAAAAAGCAAAATTAATCAAGAGAAAAATAATGAAAATGTAGCTCTCAAAAAGAGAGGCAACATCTCTAATGTTAATGTGCTGAGAGACATTTAGGTGTTGTAAGAGACTGCAAATTAGGCAGATGTGATAAACCAAGGAAAATATCCAACTTTGTGCTGGGCTGCATGCCTAGAAGCATCATGTCAGAAAAGGAAGAAATTGCCCTAACTCATCTGCTCCTGCATGGCTATACCTGGAACTGCGTGTGTATTTCTGAGCAACCTAATTACAAGAAAGATATTACCAAGCTAGAGGGAATTGAAAACGCAGCAGTCAAAATGATTAAGTCATAAGCTGATTTAAAATGAAAGATTAAGATTTACATTACTGTATTCTATGTGGTAAATAGCAGATGTGAAAAGAATGTTCAAAATAAAACAACGCATCTAAGCAGATCTTAGCATTTTTTTTCCACTGGTCCAATAGCACTGTAGAGATCAACAATTATCATTTTTAAATCAGAAAAGGTATAAGGGCACAGAATACCCCAAATCCCTGCAGGCCACCTGTGGGGCAGAGTTGGGAAAGTTAAACGAACAAGTTAAGGTTTCACTGCCTTGATTATACAACTTTGAAGAACAGCCTTTACAGAGATTTCGCCACTTCTGGCCATTATTTCAGAATACCCGAAGAGGTATTCTAAATCTAAAATGTGTATAGTATAGAGATTTGCACCGGACACATTATTTTGTAATGATGTGTAACAAACTTGGTTTTCCTTCTGAGAACAGCAATGCTACACCACTTTCAGTTTCCTCCTTCAGCAGCTCACTGCTGCTTCTTAGCTTTAATTGTACAGCTTGTCCTTAAGCAAATATTAATGACAGAATAAATTCCTTAGCTAACCAAAAAGGTTATTTTCCAGTGATACTTAAAAGAGAACAGTTATTCTAAAGCATTATTCTGCCATGACTAACTGACATTAGAAGAAGCGTAAAGTACATAACTTGATTCTTTTTCAAATACATCAGAAGCCATTTATTTTCAAATCACATCAAATCTGTCTGGGATGAAATTCTGCTTAGGTTGCACTGTTGTAATCTCAAAAGAAAATGCACAAGAACATTTTTTCAGTAATGCATTGCAAGCCTGATTTTTTTCAGGAAATCTCAAAGTTTGGTGCTTGGTAAGCATGTTCTCATTGTGTTTATTCACTTATTGATTTCTATTGCCATTGGATGTAGACATTTCCTAGGAAAAAGAAAAAAAGAAAAATTTAGAAGCCTTGAAATTTTTTTTCTCAATTTTCATTTCTTAAAACATGCTTTCCTAAAGAAGTAGAATAGACTTCACTTTTAATATTGCATTATTCCTCTGGAGTATGCTCATTTTTAACTTTCTAATAGTGATAATAGTGATTTTGCATAGCATAAAAATTATTTTAAATTACTCAAGTTTAAATTTCTTAATAAGGTATTTTCAAGTCGGTTTTAAATAGACTGAGTGTGACCACACACTTCAGAAAGCATATCCCTTCCTTTGTGGACCAAATGCTGCTATCCCTATCAATCCCTACTATAGTACAGTTTGATAGACATATTACCATTTACCTGAGCAAGACTGACCCTATAAAATACTGTAACCCTCAAAGCTCCTGGGAGCAACAGGCAGAAATTCTCTTTGCAGGTATCCTTGTGTGCATTTCTTAATGGAATTAAACTTTGGACCATTGTAAATTATTCAAATAGACCCAACTACAATACATGCATACTGCCTTGTAAACTGCTGCCGAGATTGAATCAGTTAAATATATCAGACCTCAGTTTCTGATAGTCTTTGGAAGAAATGAGCACTTGTGCCTGCACTCGTTTTATGATAAGCTTCATCAGCATACTATATTAATATCAGAAGAAGGAAAAAAAAAAATCTGAGAGGTTGCACCACTTAATGAGAATATTTCTCAAACTTTTGGCAACTCCATCCAAGCACACTTCTGGTCCCCTACTAAGGTGATGTTTTTCCTCAGCAATTTTTTTTAAAAGGAGAGATTTCTATTTGATACCAGAAGCGTTTCCTTGTTGAACCTCAACTCTCTCTCACTGTTTTACGTAGTCTACAATCCTATTTCAAGAAATTCTTAATCCTTAGTCTCAATAATAAAAAAGCAGCATATCTAGAGATTTTGTTTACTTTTTGGCATTAAAAAATACTGTAATTACAGCAACTGTAAGTTTGTTCTTTCATCTGTTATCGTGGTTTATGCAACAGCCAATACTTTCAGATTGTAAGCTCTAATACTGATAACTAAATATCTTTCCAACCGCCATGCACAAAACACAGGAACTAAATGAAAACAGTTGACCAAAGGCTGCGGTTAAGTACTTGCACCAAAAAACTGAGAAATACAGCATGCTTGCATATTGTACTGAATTTACAAGAGTGACCTATTTTGCTATGGTATTACATTAGAAGTAAAAATTAAAATTAAGGTAGCTAAAAATAAAGTTATTTCCAACCAAAAAAACTGTGTAATACAAGACACAAAATCAATTTCCTTCCACATTAACATTTCTAGTCAACATCTATCCCAACTGATCAGTATTTCACAACTATTTGCCTCTAGAATATCCCCCCAAACTCTCTGCTCTTGGCCTCACATCCATCGCACAGCCACCAGCCTATCCTCCCACTGTTGGGAAATTTCTCATCCCAGCTACTTTCCCTGGACTAGCATTATGATACCAAAGAGACAAAGAAAGAAAGGGAAGAATGACCTAGAACACAGGAGAAAATAAAGCTCCTGCCCATTCCTCTAGCTGCTTCTCCCTGGATGGAAAGAGTCAGCACCAACACTTTCACGCCACCCTAAAAAACTCTCAGATAGGAGCTGACGGAGAAAGAGAGATCTTTGCTCTACCCCTGCATCAGGAGTAATGGCCTGCACAAAAGGTAGGGGCAGGTGACCAATTCAAAGACAGTTCCCGCAAAAAAAAGAGATCTGGAACTTCTGTTCTCATTGCAAGGACCCAACTCAGTGGGTGTGAGTAGGGGGGCAAAATGCAAATGGAAATACTACAGATGAATACGTAAAGGGCATCATCATACAGATGAGTACATAAGGGGCACCGGACTTGCTGAATATATTTAAATTCTTTGCTAAATTACACTAAAAAATGAATACCTACTTTACTTGAAATTAATTTCCTTTTTCTTTTTTTGTGTGTTTCTAGGTAAGACATAGTCAAGTTTTGTTTGAATTTGAGAAGTGTAATGGAGCTCAAGAAATTTCTCTGCTGTGATCAACCATAATTTCATGTCCTGCATGCGACAAACCACTGACCAACCATGGCACACAGCATGTCATACCCTGCCCTCTGCGGTGCTGTCAGGCCTTACTAGCACAATATGGTTAATAGCATTTTTAATGAATGTGTTTAAGTCTGAAGTGTATCAGGGTACCATGAAAAACAAAAACATTTTTTACATTTTGCTAAACAGTTTTAATCATAAATAACTAAATTTTCATCTGTTTTGAGCAGTGTTTCAGGACACGATTCTACAAATTCATGCTGACATTTGTTATTTACCATGCCTTTCCTTGTTTAAAATGAAAGGTCTTTACGAAGGGGTAACATACCATTTTTTTTGCTGTACCATTTTAGACAGTTGATCAAGCTAGAGGGAGTAGTTATTTTGTTTAGCTTAATTGCCTCTTCTTAAAAAGATTTTTGGCACTACTCAGGTCTAACTGACTTTTACACATTTCAAGTCCATGCAAAAATCTCTTATTGTCTTCTTACATCCCCTTCCCATCATATTGGTTTTGCTTCTTCAAGACTGATAATCTTGGTCCTGCAAAACACCGAAAGATGTACGTAACTAACACTACCTGTGGTTCTGCTGCCTCCAGTTGAACTGCTCCCACTTGCTTCAACTTCAGCAACTGCTGAAGTCATTTGCTGGGTCCAGGGCAGGATAATCTGCCCCTTCTAGGATCAAGGAAATTAGGTGCCCGCTATTTATACTCTAGTACCTCAAAGTGCTTTACATATGTAGATAATCTCCTGCAGCTGCTATAAACTGGCTGAGGCAGCCATGCCAGGATTTAGCTCTAACTGCCCTAACAGAAACAATCAATTAATTGCATTTGGGGTAACAATTAAAGCAGCGGTAACCATTAAAATGCAAATACTTGTTTTTAAGCAGTTTAAGGTACTCCTTGAATGCGAAATATTAAAGTAAAAATTTATACTGGCTTTAACTTGGGCACTTACTCATTTTAAACATAAAGGAACAAGTGAACTAGTTGCACTAACTATTCCAATTCAAACAAGTTTCATGGCACTTTTATTTGATTATCATTATCGTTAGATTTATTTAACACAGTCCCTAAAATATATGCATCGATATATATATAGCTTTTGTTCAATGACAATTCATTAGAAAAACAGTAAATAATATGTTTGAAATTAGGATTTTGTCCCCTCCTAAACTCTCATAAAGACAGCAGCCAAAAAAATGAGTAAGTCAGGGTGCCTTTGAAGATATTTAATTAAAATCTAATCCCACATTCTTAAAGGCTCACATAAATTAAGCTGTCATTCAGGAGATTTATGCATTCACATTTGCATATTACATACAATTCATCAATTACTCATGTTTGAAAGCAATGCCTTTCTCAGGGAGCGGGGCTGCCAACAGTGCCAACAGGCGCACTGAGACGCACCGACTGTACCCGCTGGTACCTTGGAGAAAGCCACTTCCATATGGCCAATCTTCTTCTGCCGTCACACACCGCCCCGAGCATGCTTACAGATACCCGACTGGAACATGATGGATTCTTTTCAGCTCAATCTGTCAGCTAGAGATGAACATTTTGGGGAGTCTTCAAGCAACCAGATCAGAGAGTCGACATCCTTCGTGTCATAGAAGGAAGCTTCATCGAACACCCACTAAGTCACCCGATTCCGCTGGAGGAAGCCGGGCCCCGCTCCTGGATTTTCTCAAATAGTAACACATTCAGACCTAGGAAATTTTCCCAGTATTTTCTATTGCTTTTAAAAATATTCTTAGCTAAGCCTGGCTCATATATATGTGTGGAACATTTTGTTTTAAAAGCATCATTACCATTTCCAGCTAAATAAGAATGTATTCACAATTGCTTTATACTCTAATACCAGTATTTGTATGAACCGGTACCAGCACCGGAGCAGAGCAGGCACACCTGAGTGCCCAAACACCCATCTGACATTTCCTGGCCTATTTGAACCACGTTCTCTCATCCCTACAGCTACTTTCTCATGGTTGTCTATACATCACAGCCCAATATCATTTTCCTTATTCGTACACCTGCAGTCATACGACGACAGGATGGCCATAGCTTTAATGAAGAATTCCTCTGAGAAACCATGAGAACACATGACCTATGTGCAAATGAAAGGCTCAGAAACTACAAGAAAAAAAATATCAAACCCAATACTAACTTATATATCCTGCTTCTAAATCAGTTTTATAGTCTTTTTTTTTTTTTTTAGGCTTAACCCATGATTGTTAAGCATCTAACACTGGGAACACAAGGTAGCTCATGTCTTGAAAAATTTATCTGTGAAACAAATTTCTTCCTTTCATACAAGACTTTTTAATAAAAACAACTGGTTAAATAAGTATTTTTAATTAGATTAATTTTTTTAATGGTTTGTCATAACGGTGGGTGAAGTCTCAATAAAACCTCCATTCCGCATTTATTTTGATCAGTCACAGTTTCATATTACTGTGCTATTTCTGTATCATAGAGTCTCTGGAACGAGCTTCCCTGTCAGTCACTTGGTAATGATTTCCTGTACGTCCAACATCCATGGCAGTGGCTTCAGCTAAGAGCAACAGCAAAATGTAATGCCCCTCCTTTGGCTGTTCTTTTTTCCTAGAAATGTATTTTTGGATTTTTGTTTGAATTAACATACTGATTACAAACATACCAAGGAACAAAACTGCCAACAGAAGAAGGCATTTTGTAAGGTCCTCACACAGCTCTGGCAACTAAGCACTGACCTGCAACACATCTGCTAGCCCAGCCTGAGACCTTTTAGAGCCAACACTGATAATTGCACCAAGTAAAACGCGTGAAACCACTCAACTTCATTAACTGCAGCCTCAACCGGGTCTTAAATTCAAACCTCAAAAGGTGAAAGGCTAATGCAATAACCACTTGTTACCCTGTCTTGTTACCAAGCCACCATTCATCTCCTACAGTCATTGAGTTTTTGCTCCATTTATTGTATTCTTCTTATTATGTTATTAAAACTAGCCTGTTATTTATGTTCTTCCACCAAATGTTTTATAAAATTACTTAAAGAGTTTGTTTCCATCTAGCTATCACCTGCTATTAAAGCAACTGCATGAAATACAAATGCACAAATACAATAATCTGTGAATATCTTACAATTTTTGATAGTTTGCATAAAATGAGTTAATGGAACAACGGATAAATACCACAGCTGATGGTAGCACCAACTTCTCAATGACTCTCTGACTGATGAGAAGTGACTTAGTTATATCACACCTCTGAAACGCCTCTGCTGAAGAGTTAAGACATACTGAGGCAAACATGGAGCTTGATGCTGTCCATTTATTAACTTTCCTTTAATAACAGAACACTTCAGCATGCTTCCAGCATTTTTCACAAGCATTAAATTCTCTTCTACAATGCAAAGATATTCCTCTTCAAAATTTCATATGCCCTACATATTGAGCTATTTGTTTCGAAGGAGACGCAGAAAAGAAAAAGAAAATGCAGTTATGTCCTTTTCCCTAGACTCAGGAGCTCTGTTTTTATTATTTTCGGGGGATTAATGTGCTTATTTTTCATAGTAGAAGTCAGTTCCTGCCTCTCCAGAAAATCTTTTGACAACTGAAGAATCAGTGGGATTGTTAAAATCACAAGAAAGCAACCCTGACACAACTGATCGGGAAAGAGATTTTCAAGTTCACACTTTTCAACAGCCTTGATTTAACTTTCTATCTTTTGTTAACTCTCTTTTAACTTGAATTTTAGAGAAACTGTTGGGTGGGAAGGGAAGGAAAAGTAATTGTTTCAACATCAGTCATCACTTCAAAATTATAAACATTACAGCTCAGGAAGAAAAAAATCTACACATTTCTGTAGTACTAATATAACAGTCTGAGGAAAGAACGTATGAGATGCTACACACAGTACCACAAATGTTTTTAAAGTAACCAGTTCAAATAAGCACAAAAACATGAAATCTCCCACTTGCGACACACGGGAGGTTTGGAGTCCCTTCACCACCTGACTGCCTCCCATCACCTTCTCGGATGCGTTCAGCACCCCCCCACCGTGCATCTTCACCAACCCATTCATTTCAGTAAGTTATGTCACTACTCTCTTGATTGACTGACACTTTTTCTTTAACGGTGTTTTATAAACAGAATATATAATAAGGGCGTTTCACTCTGGGCGGGGCATTTATCTGTGCTTGTTATGTGATGATGACTTGTCACAACACACGAGCAGCAGTCTCACGCACGCTGTGTGCAATGACTTCTTCCCCTACCCCTCCAGAAAGCTTCATTTTACATGTGATATTTGTATACAGCTCTATGGCTTACATAATAGCTGCATTTTGCAGAAAAACTAAAGAATTTGGAATGGGGAAGTATTTTTCCAACAAATCGGTATTATTTATTTGTATAACTATCAAAATGCGATTATATATACTGCATGTAAAAAGATAAAATATACTCTAAAATGAATCTGTAAGATGATCAATATACAGACACTACAAATACACTGGAGGCAAAAACGGCATTAAAAGCTACACGACTTTATGCATTAATTGAATTAATAATATTGACAGTCCTGAAAGCCTCCCTATCTTGCTGTTGTACAGTTCATTGCAAAAAAAATCTCAAGAACATCTGTGCCACAGTAGCTACTAAATAATTAGTTTATTTTAATTAAAGTTTGACGTAGTTTATAAAGCTGGCATCCACCGGCTTTTGCGCGTGTGTGCACTCGGGAAGTTGGCAGACAGCTCCATTCATCTTGCACAAAGTAAGAAAACTTTGTGAATCGTGCATATAGTTTACATAGGAAAGAACCTAAAAAATTGTGGCTCTCAAATGATGTTTAAGATGAAAACCAGGGAGAAAGGTCTCTGCCCAGCATCCCTCAGTTGGCCTCGGCAGGCAGCAGCACTGGAAATCAACCCCGAGCTCAGCAAACACGCTGGGAGCTCTGTCCTTGGGCCCGCTGGACATCTTCAGCTCTGACCCACCTCACTCCCGAGTGCCCCAGCCCACACGCGTTCACCAGCAGCGCTTTGTCACTACTGAACAAATTCATCCTGGTTTTTCCATTTTTCCAGAATGTTCACATCTTCCCTTTTTCCTAACCAAAATAATGGATTTATGGGGAATTCACTCTTTGTTCACTAACTCTGGTGAACCTAACACCCGTGCTTTGGGCTGCCCTACCTAGTCACTAAAGAGCAGACAGTTTAATCTGATGTTTCACAAAAAGTCAGTATCACCCTGATTAGCTTAACAACACCCGTTTGTCTTAAATTCTTGCAGGAAGCTGTATTTATGAGCAAGTGGCACTGACTATTTCTCATTCATCAAATACGTCCACATGTCGCAGGCCTCTGGGAATTATTTTTTTCTTCACATGGAGTTATGCAGTGTTAAAAGAGGGGGGAGAAAGCCATTTAAGCACTCATTAGATTGGAAGGTGACACCTACAAACATCTGGCTTCAAAACAGAAAGTGAAAACTGTTGTAAATTAATAGCTTTCCATACGTTAATGCACCTTGGATTTTTACTATATAAACATTAAAATGAAGTTTTTAAAATTTAAATAATGTTAAACCACATCTACAATTTCCTTCTGATAGTTCAGACAGACAGATGGTTCAAGCCATAACTTCAAATCAGAAGACGGCTCCTCTGGTTCCTGAAGTACATCATCCTGGAGCTTCTGTCATGAAAAGCTTTGCTGGTTTTCACCTTCAATATTTCTCTCTCAGGAAAAAAAAAAACGCAACTAACGGTCAACCCCCACGGGTACCCTTCAGAGTAAGTCTCCAAACGGAGACGTCCAAACTACTTGTCACTAAATTATGTGTGCCTTTCACATCAACAATAATAATTTGTAGAAACATGTCATTTTACCTGTATAACAGTGACAAGGAAGTACATTTGTAGGTATTTCAATTTTCTCTACATTCAAACAAATTACATTTTACATTTTAATTTTCATTTTTCAATTAAAGACTAAAGTCTACGCCAGCTATAGATTTCCACTGAGATTTGGAACTGGCTGGCTGCCAGTTCAAGCCATCAGTATTCCTTTCTGCTGAGGAAAAACACTATACAGTCATTTTTAGAACAATTTCTACATTTTTAATGTTTAATGTATGCAAAGGATGTAACGTACAAAGTAATCAGAAGACACAGTAGAACTACACATCACTCTTTCACAACTACCCATTCATTTTACTTATTCCTTGATCTGAGAAAACTCAAGAAATTAATCTTTATTATCTTCAAAGATTACTGACTACCAGCTCTATTTAATTAACAGAAACTAAGTGCAATAGGAAGCCACTGCTCAGGTGGGATTTTAGAGATCAAATTCCCTTTTTCCCTCAAAGAAAGGTTAAGCTTTCAGGATTGGGCACACATCCATGCTAAAAAAGAATTCCCACCATTTATCTGCATTAAAAGTAGTAGAAATATGGTCAAACACCAAAAAAATAATACTGCTTCAGTAGTACGTAGTACGCTTTATCTTTTTCCCCAATTACTCAAGAACGAATGAAATGCATATTCTACACACTGGAGGCAAAGAGGGTAGCAAATGCTTATAGAAGGCCACGTCTAAATAGAAATATGAATTTTTCAATGCACCCAAATACACGGATGCTGTACAATCCTGATAGCCCTTTACTCATTTCTAATTATGCAACTTTCTGACCTATGTTAGTCTGACACACACTGTGACTGTGCGCTGCAGGAAAAACATCAGAGCTTTCCTGGTAATGGCTATCATAACCAGGACTAAATAAAGCCTGCAGTCAAAAGCAGGGTTATTAACAGAAAAATGAAAAAGCTTGAGGCACTTACTATTACCACGTGTGCGTGTACATATCTGTACATAAAACCAGGTAGCAAAATCTTCCTTAAGTCTCTATACCAATACTTGAAAGTACAAGGAGCCACAGAAGCAAGCAGAACTACCCATATACTGAAGACATTTGAAAACAGAACATTCCTTCGATTTTCTCCTTCTGCTTCCATTTGTTTCCTCTTCTGCAGACTAGCAGAGCTCCTGCTATCGGAATACATGGAGGGGTAGGGTTTTTTTTTAATTTGAACTTGTGTCAAAAGTGAATTTGTAAGAGAGATTCTTGGAGTTTCACAGAAAAACATTATGAGCACGTGCAACACTCAAACTCAGGAAATGTAGTACCAAGGAACGAATGGGAAAAAAGTATTATTTTATATTGGCCGCCTACAGGCCTCAGTTTCTTTGCTTTTCTATTAACAGCTCAGAATTCTCTGTGCTGTGAGAGCACAGAAAACTGTAACTGCCAATTAATTTAATGATATTTGCATATTCATTACCATGGTTATAAGGAACAACCATACTCTCATTGTGCAAGTGAGATGCAGGGATCCAACTGGCGCACAGAGAGGCGTTCATCTGGCAGACTGGGATCGGGAGGAAAGGCAGAAAAGTGAGGGAAGCGGAATAATTATAACCAACTGTGCAACACCAAGGCTCCTTTGATTGCCTGTTCAAACTTCCTAAAAAATATGCAATCTATATTTACCTATAAATTATTTGTTATATAATCCTTCCTACTTTGATGACTGCTTTCTTTATGCCTTTTTTATTACCAGTGACCAGTTAATAATACCAGCATGAACTCACAAACTCTCCACTTTTTAACTTCCAGCTACTTATGGTTATCATAAAAAATACAGTATGCGAGATTATAATTTAATTATGATTAAAAAAGAAATTAACTCACAAATGTAGGTTAGTTTGAAATGAAGACAGTTTACAAATAACTAAGATACCCTGGTTTTCTTACAGTTCACTAACCATTTATCTGTCACAAACATGCTTCATGCTTACTTGAACTGAAGCAATCTTCCATTTAAATTGAAGTTTATGCGGAGACACGCACACACTTTCACACAGAACGAAATTATGGTCCAAAACTTTTCAATGCTTCTTCCAAAAGCACTCAAGTATCTTTTAAAATCACTTAAGTGCATCTGAAGTAATACTTTTCAAAACAGGGCATTGTGGTCATTAGACATATCAGTATAACCTGAGTGCTTCCTGTTACCTCGATAAGGCTACTTGATGCTTGAGCTTCTGATGTTAGCGTTACTTTTCATAATAGCAGAGTCTTGTTATTACCTTAGAAATGCAAAAAGATTCTCCATCTACCATACAATGACATGTCATGAGGCACTGTTGCAATACGCTGTAAATAGCTAACACCGTATCTCCAATATAGTCATTTTAAATACATACAACATGTGATATATGTATCTACATATTTGCTCTGAAAATGTAAAATGTCTCGTAGGGAATGAAAAAAAAGAAAAGGCCAGGAATGGCTGAATCAGATCACAGGGAATACTGGCTAATTTGACTACAGCTTCTGTGCTATGCTTAGATCATCCTGTAGCATCTGAAAATGCATTAGCATACAGTATTTGATTTTTGTTCTCTCCTTCAGTTTCATTTTGTGTCTCCCATTTTAGATATTAAATTTTTCAATCGTCTTCCTTTTATGTCGTCTTAGTTTAACTTAAAAGCATTACAAACGTGTCTGATTTACAAGATTTTTATCACCATAGTACCCCATCACCTCATCGTAGTAATTTGCAAAGGCTTTTGTCCAAGTGGATACCAGAATGCATTATATTTTCACCTTCAGGTTCTTCCCCCCCCCCCCCCCCCTCCCTTTCCTCC
>NW_008795023.1:851685-880849 GCF_000699145.1 Aptenodytes forsteri | reverse complement strand
AGCGCTATGGCAACCGGGCTGCGGGAAGGGCGGAGGGGAAAAGTCGCTTAGCAACTGGAAGCTTTAGACAGGCAAGGCTGGTTTAAAGCACAGCAGCTGCTACTCTCAAAAAAGGTGAGATGGTTAAAATGTAGATCACAGGAGTTGAGGATTTAGAAGAAAAGAAGAAAATGGCATGACCACAGTTGCTACCATCAGAAAAGGTGAGATGGTTAAAATGTAGATCACAGGAGTTGAGGATTTAGAAGAAAAGAAGAAAAAATGGCATGACAAAGCCAATAAAAAAAGGAGGTAACAGCTTAGGGGGAAAAAAAGTAGATATTTTATACTGATCATCCTAGATGCAAGCTTCATCAATGCAAACAATAGCCCTAAACCAGCCCAGACTACTCCCTGTCGGATCCCAATACTGTTCCGCAAAGCAGAACTCCATAGGCGGCATCTCCCCGGCCCCCGAGCTTTGGCGGGGAGTCAAGAGGGGCTCGGCGAGTGCAGCCCTGAGCCCCTGCGCAGCCCCTGGGCAACGCTCCTGTGGGCTGCTGGCACCCAGAGCCCGCTGGCAGCGGGGCCGTCGCTCCTTGGGGAGGTGGAAGGAGCAGCGCCTGTGCAGTCTTGCTCCTGCTCATTATTATTTATAGCCTTCCTCCGGCATGATAAGGACTCTACGGGCAAGAAAAAAAAAAGAATATGAAAGGTTATCCAATACACCAATTCAGATTTTTAGTAATAATTTTCCAGAGATGTTTTTCCAGTGCTCCAGGCACCCTAACACTTCATTAATAATGCAGTAAAATCCCAGCACCATTACATTAATCACTCCGGTGGGAACCCAGCCAGTCAGGCACCTCTTTTTCAGCCCTCCGTCCTCAGCCTTCTCTAAGCGCTGTCTCAAACAGACGTCTTTCACTGCATGCTTGGAAAGTTGCCCAATTTGAGCTATTTTGGACTAACAAAGGGACAATTTCATCCAAAGACACAGAACCCCCACAGAGCTGCTGCCCTCCCCCTCTGTAGTGCAATGGGGGTTGGGTGTTTCTGCTGACCATCGCCCAGGCAGGAAAACATGAAAGGAGAGACTAAGATGGTCTAACCTTCCCTTTTAAAGTCTACCTAGAGACTGACGGGGAGCTAACTTGCATCTGCAGGTATGAGGAGCCACAGACTCCTTGCCGAGTGTGGGATCCAGCAACTGAGCTGCTACGTTCTGCGTACACCACGGGGTTTGGTTTTGGTGTTTGGTTTTGGGTTTTTTTTAATGCAGAGAAATCAGTTTACTATTGGAAAAGCCTGATCAAGCAAAAATGAAAATAGATGCTGGGAATGTGTCAGTCCGGTCAAATATCAGCATAGTCAAGTTGCAGGCAGGTTGGCAGGCAGATCTGGACGGCATAGGTTTTTTGTCCAGCCAAGCAACCCAACCAGCGGCCAGAACGAAGAGGCTGCCCGAGCTCCCGGCCACCCCTGCGCCCTGGCCGTCCCTGGCAGCCGGTCCTGCCCTGGCTGCCTGCCTGCTCCCTCGGACCCCGCAGCGGCCAGCTGCTGACGGGCAGCCGGCTCTCCGGCTGCAGCCTCGCCACCTCCCTGGCTCCAGGGCTCCTGGCTGAACCAGTGTTTTTAGGGCTTAGAATGCTACGGGATTTTGTGTTCACGTTTACCAGCAGCATTGTCTCCCCAGTAGATAATGCTGACTAAATTGATACTTTACAAAGGCACAAAGGAGTCAGCTTGTGACTGATACACAATACTGGTTAACAAGACACATACAATGGTGGTATTAGTGGGAGGAAAGAAAAGCTCAACTTTCTGTCAGTCATAGGTTCATTAGAAAGTAAAGAGTTGTTAGCAGGCAGAAAAGCTCTTTAGATGCATGAAAATGGTACCAGTTCTGAAAAAAAAAGAAAGGAAAAATTAATCTTGCTTTAATGCTGGTGGAACTAACTCAAATTGTCTTCCCTCAAGTAACCTTTTTTAACAGAATTCTGAAATGTGTACATTAGAAGAACAAGATCTATGAAAATCCCATTTTTCTTCGTTAAAAATGCCCTCAAAGCATCTTACATAGGCTTTGACCAGAGATTGATACTGTCAACCTGAAGCTTCTTGAGGAATGCCATACATTATTGTAACACTATTAACCAATAAAAGCTTCTAGAGTTATAAGAAATAACTAACGGGAAAGGTGCGTTACTTTTTCCTTTTGTCTCTTCTAATGTTTCTCTAGAGTTCAGGGAGGTCTTACAGTCAGAGGATGTGAGGAGGAGGTGTATAAAATGCTTTAAATCCTCTAGTCACACACAGAGAAAAGAGGCTAATTGTTGCAGACAGTGTGCAAATTTTTCTTCCAAAAAAGTTCAGTGATTCTTGGATTTAAAAGTCCAAGAGACATACCAGCAAGCCCTAAGAGCTAGGTGTTTATTTCATCTTTTTTTCTTTCCAACAGCCTTGCACTCATCGGATGAGCTGTCAGAGCCTCCAGCACAGCCTGGAAGTCCTGCCTCTTCATTGCTGTACAGCATTTTTGGCTGACAAGTTCTACAAACCTTATTGCAGTTCTGTTTGTCTTGGAGCAGAAATGGCAAAATGTAACCCACCTCACTCACATGATCTCACAACTGAAATAGCCATAGATTTTAACATTGCCCATGGAATAAGGTACCACACTCAGACGAGGACGTAAGAATCCCGATACAACTGTGAATATGTAGATTCACTCATCTCTCTACATTCTCACTCACCCCTCCACTTGACAGAAGTCCCAAAGGTAGAAAAGTCCAGGTATTAAAAACATTGATGTTAAGACATAGGAATATTGTGAAGTGCGTGGGCACTATCATTTACCGGGCTGCTGGCTGCCAGTGACACCAATGAGCTACCGGATCAAGCTATATAAGCTGTAAGGGTTAGTTTTGCCTTGCTTTGGATGCCATACATTGCAGCAAATAATGCATGTGTTGGTAAGGACAGGCAAATGAATTAATTTTTTGTTAAATGGTAACTTTTGGGAAAAGACAGTGGTAGGATCTAATTTTAACGTAATTCTTATCATTTGTTTTCTGTAACAATATTGTAAATTATATATGCCCTTAGAGGACAAATAAAAACAAAAATGTGGAAAAACGAACGGGATATATGCAGCTGAAGATTGTCGTAACAGATGCAAAAGCAAGCTAAGCTTGCTCAGGCCACCTGTTTTCTTTGCTAAATTTTGAGTATTTCACCTTGAAAGTTTAACGGTCTTCACCAGAATTTTCTTGCACCCCAAAAAGCCTGACCGTTTTCTGCTTCTCTATGCAGGGACACTGTATTATTATAATTATCATTGCTGGGAAAGCCTGTGAAGACAAATGTGTTGCCCGAGTACCATCTAGTGGAGGGAATGCTGGAGAGAGATATAAATGAACATGCTGGACCCACCACCTCTCCTGGGGCTTTCCTGGCCTCCCTCCCTCACCCGCTTTGCCGCTGCCCTCTCTGCTGCTGCGGTCACATCCACGGCCGAGCACTCACTCCAGAAGAGATGGCAGAATTTGCAGAAAGGAGAAGAAATTATTTGAAATGGGAGCCAAGCCCATCAGGGCAGTGTTGGGTCTTGGGAAAGAAGATGCAAGCCTGATAAATAGTCGTTTTCAAGTTGCGCAGAGACTTTTTCAAAGCTCTCTCTCCCCGAGTCCCACAGAGACTACCTAGGACTGAAATGCCTTTTAATAATACAGACCATCAAGCTTAAGAACATTTTGAAATTTTGCTCTGTTTTCTGAAGAAATTTATAGGCAAACCACACGTCAGTGATGCCACCTGTTTCTTATTTGACAGCAACCATCTGGACAGCAAATACTCCAAAGCCAAGAAAGTCATTGCAGTCTGCAAGGAAAGATAGAGAGCTGTAATTTAAATGCCCGAATGTCAACCACAATATGAAGAATTATATGCGGCCCAAGGGAGGGATGCATAAAATGGAAAGCATGCCTATAGCAATAAGCCTTGCATTAGAGGAAACTATGATTAAATATGTAATGTATGGGCTTGAATGGCCTCCTGCTCACCCTCTTTCTGTTTGCAATGACCACTAGACAACAGAGAAAGCCTTTCCAGAGATTAAACCAACTTAGAGGTGGAGCAAGCAAAGCAAAAGTAGCAAAAAGCCGAGCGGACGGACCTCATGACTTCATTCTTTCACACCCTCTGAACAGCAGTGAAGTAAACAGCCCATGCACGCAGCTCAAATGCAGCTGACTTCTGGCCACTGGCTGCTAATATGACTCTCTCCTTCCCCTAATCTTCTTCCTCAGTGTCCCATCAGTCTCGTGTTTACCTTCCCCCTAATCTTCTTCCTCAGTGTCCCATCAATCTCGTGTTTACCTTCTCATGCCCCTGTATTCGGCACTGGTGAGGCCGTGCCTCAAATACTGTGTTCAGTTTTGGGCCCCTCACTACAAGAAGGACGTCGAGGTGCTGGAGCGTGTCCAGAGAAGGGCAACGAGGCTGGTGAGGGGTCTGGAGAACAAGTCTTACGAGGAGCGGCTGAGGGAACTGGGGTTGTTCAGCCTGGAGAAAAGGAGGCTGAGGGGAGACCTCATCGCTCTCTACAACTACCTGAAAGGAGGTTGTAGCGAGGTGGGTGTCGGTCTCTTCTCCCAAGTAACAAGCGATAGGACGAGAGGAAATGGCCTCAAGTTGCGCCAGGGGAGGTTTAGATTGGACGTGAGGAAAAATGTCTTTACTGAAAGAGTGGTGAAACATTGGAACAGGCTGCCCAGGGAAGTGGTTGAGTCCCCATCCCTGGAAGGATTTAAAAGACGTGTAGATGAGGCACTTAGGGACATGGTTTAGTGGGCATGGTGGTGTTGGGTTGACGGTTGGACTCGATGATCTTAGAGGTCTTTTCCAACCTTAATGATTCTATGATTCTATGATTCTCCTCATTTCCTTCTACCCATCTCTCAGTTTATTTGGTTCCTAAAGATTAAAACAAAATGAAAAAGTAAAACCAGAAGGAGCACTAGGAGAGTTAAGGCCTGTATCTCATTGCAGCAGGGCAGTGCTCTGCACAAGTAAGAGTAAAATTCAATAGAGAGTATAGGGCAGTAAGGCAAGAATAGGGAAAACATTGGAAATTGAAGCATATAATTTGCTTTTGGAAGGTGGAGTACTGAGCCAGGCAGAATAAAAAAGCGATGATTTTTAGTGCTGCTTGACTAGCTGGCAATCCTCCCATCTTCAGACTGAGTGGTAATTTTTAAACTATGCAAAGTGTCTCTTGGGTTACAGAGCATATCTGTAAATGAGACCCAAGGGAGGGAGGGCAGGCTTCAGTGGTGGGCACTAAGCACAAGAGAAGTGCCTCAAGGTAGCAGTGAGGCAAACGAACCAACCCTTTATTTGCATTCTCTAAGTTCCTTATAATAGCAGTGACCACATGGCAGTGATCAAGAGAAGAATTACCAGTGACAAAAAGAGGAGGGAATTACTGTCAGACAACAAGGTAACAGTGTTCACTATAGTCTTAGGCCATAGCTGTAGCATACATTAGTTATGATTAGTAGGAGAGATCCAAGATATTTTGGAATCAAACTTGAGTATCTGATGCTTTCATCGGGAGATGGAGTAGAAGGTCTTTCCCATGTAATTCTCCCGGACATAGGTATTGTAAGTACGAGAGTGTTACCTCCATGGCTGTGCCACTGAGACAGGCAGCCCTACCTGACAACTGCAGTTCCTCAGAAGACTTTAACTAGGCCTCCACTTCTTTCAGCACCAAGGGGGAGCATGTCTTCAGCGGCCAGCTCCACGCTGGAGGACCTTGAGGGCCAAGCCCAAGCCAAAATCCCCTCTAGTCTCAGTAATGCGTGGAGATGCTAAAAACCTAGCGTGGTTATCTAGACCAAAATTCTTGCTGCATGTACATCTCACACCAAAACTCTGTGACTTTGTATGAGACCATTCAGCTAGACTGGTGCCTTTGCAAACCATGCCCCAAGACCTGCTTAGAGAAAAGGTCTAGAAAGGATGTTGTGGTAAGTTCTGAGACCATGTGCCTAGAGGAGATGGCATGGTCATGGGTATCAATGCTACTAACTGTGCAGCCATGCAATATCCCTAAAGCTTAGTCTGCAAGAGAAGGAGGGTGTTCAAGTAAGCACAGGCAAAGGGAAGAGAGGTAAAGAGTAGGAAGAGCCCATCTGTCTCTGCCATGTGATGAGTCCCATGGCACTTCCCTGCTGTGTCTGTAGCCTGCGCTGCCAAATGAATGGATAGCCTTATGCTATTTCCAGTGTCTTGCTGGGAAAAGGAGAGGACATTCGAGATCAATGATAGAGCTTTGGCTAGGTTTGCTGAGTGACTGCTGGCATGTGCTGTGCTGCTCATTGGTAAGATCTGGGAATGCTACCAAAAGCACGCTGCTCGTTGGGAATTACCTTTACTGGTCTGGAACTGGCTGCAGAATGTCCTGCATGAGAAGTTTGCTTCCCTCTCCTGACATGAGTCACTGCACGTGGCAGGGGGAAAACATAATGTTCCCACAGGAGTATGAAATCCCAGGGAGCTCTGCCCAGGGTTGGTATACAAGGTTTCTCTCCAGTCTTGGTGTTTTCCTTGCCTCTGTTCCTCCGTCCTGAGAAGTGAGCAGTGCCTCTTTTGTCCCAGACTGCATGCAAGAGTCTCCTCAGTCAAACCAGTTTCTTTAGGATCCTGTCCTGCAGGTGCCAACCACTCACTGGAAAAGCACCTGGAAGGCTCTCCGTTCTTGAGAGTGAAAGATTATGTGTTATGCAATGTCTTCTTCTTGCCTGATGGAGATTATGGTGTATTTAGCCTAGCCCATGTGGTTAGCGCTCTCAGCTCATCATTCCCCAGCATTTGAAACGTTGGGCTTCTGGACTGGAAAAGGGCAGTGGTAGAAATGTGGGCAATGTTCTGGAGCTTCTTAAGCTCGTTGGACACAAAAATAGAGACTAAGTCTCAGGCTGAACTGTGGAGAGTTGTACACCACAGTAAGCTGCATTGTATCGCCAGCTGAGGTCAACGGGGGATGGACTTCTCTGCTGAGCTCCTGGCTCTCACCATTGTCTGGGCTCACTTCTGCAAACTAGTTCACTCCAGGACAGCATGGACAAGACTGCACCAAGTGCGACTCTTGGCATCCTACACAATCTTCCAATGCTATGCCAGCAGGTTTTACCCCCTCAGACATGCCATACACATATGCAGCTTCATGTTGCCAAGTCACCACTCTGGCAAGCTGCAACACAGGTTATACATTACTTCAGACATCTTGAACTGGGAAAAAAACACATGAAAAGAAGCATTTTCCATTGGACCTCATAGGCACCACATGGGATGAGACAAGTCGCAGGGACAAGAGCTATGTAGCATGGATCTGTCTGTGCTTACCACTTGGCCTCAGTACTGAGGATTAGCTCCTGGCTCTCTTCTATTTAGCAGTGTAGCCACAGGGTCTAAGTAACCTTCTCCAGCCCTATCACAGCTGGAGCTGTAATAACATAATCCTATTATTCTTAATATAGCTCAAGCTTAGGAAATAATTGTCAAATTCAGCCATCTTCCATAGGTACACTTTCAGACTCTTTGAAGGGTAAGATTCAGCATTTCTGAAGAATAATTTCATGGTGGTTTAGATCCATATCCTGCATCAGTAAATACTTTGTAGGCCAAAGAACACATGTATAGCGGTGTGGTTCTTATTTCTTCCAATTTCTTTTGTATTTGAGGAGATTGCAGGTTGCTTTTCTGTTTTTCTATCAAGAAATGTATGATGTGGCGTGCATATGGCTATGATATAGATGCTGTATTTGGAATTACCAGAAAGGTCAAATTTACTAGGCATTTCAAGAGCTCTTCAACTGAACTAATAAATCAAACATCATAGGCCCAACAGTGTTCTCTTTATACTGTAGCAGCCAGAGTGAAATTAATTCATAAAAGTAGAGCCAGAAGGATTTGGCCAAACACCTATTTACCTTAAGGAAGAGTTAAAAAAAAAAAAATTAATGATGCTTTGGGAAGATGTCAGATTGATAGCATGAAATGCCCATAACCAATAGTAAAAATCTACTCAGTTAAATGGATGCCATCTGTGTATTCTGGCATTTGGTAACATAAACAGCTTTTGATATATTTGGACTTAGAAGCAAAACTAGAACCGGTAAAGCTTCCAGAAACCATAAAAGAGAATAAAAGAGTATGAATTCACATGTTTCAGCAACTCATATTTCACATTTGTAACTCAAACTTTGTTCCATGACTTTATGACAGAAACAAGAAGAGGGACTACAGTTACAACAGCCAGAAAATGTCTTTGTCATTGACAAGGATTAAGGGAAGAAACAGGAGAAAATGGCTACAAGAGGCTCGGTGCCAGAATATAGCCCAGTAGACAGCCATGGTATGGATCCAGCCTGCTATGGGCTTGCCTGAGTCTGGGTCATCTCTATTACGACTGGACAATAACATTGTAACATAAAAACCATTTCTTTCATCATAGTTGTTTGCATTTGAAATGTGAGCTTCTAGTAACTTGATTCACCCATGAACCAAGTACAAGTTGGTCTGATCTATGTTATGGGAACACTAGTCTAACTTACATGCCCACTTAAATCTCTGTGCTTACCTTACCTGAGGTAGGTTAAATTGACTTTCCTTAAGCCTTTTAGAATTCCTTTTGCTAAATGGAAGCACGGAAAAACTCCTTTTTGAGCCAGATTTGTTTGGGAAAGAATAATGAACCAGTGGTATGGAGTATCATTTTTGGAAGGAAGATCATATTGGGAGATGATACTATTTACAGCTTTAGCTAATGCAAAACGCTATTCCCAAACAAACTACCGAAGTGCAGTTGGTTTTCAGAGGAAGGCTGGTAACTGTTTCTACAAATCTAGCAACAATATGTAATAGTTTTGTACTTGGCAGAGAGCCAAGGAAATGTCACCCGTGTTTGAAACTGCAGGAGTAATATGCCTATTGCCTATCTCAACTGAATTTGATCCAGAACGCTGAAGTTAATATAGCTGCTCTGTAGGGGAAAAAAAAAATAATCGGGCTTTGAAATAACAAGAAGTCAGGAATTTGGATTTCCTTGCTCTCCAGCTGACTGCTCTCCAAGAGCACCGTACCTTTTCTCCAATGCACAGGAGGGCCCCGAAAACTGGCAGTGCCTGTAACCTGCCTGCATCTCGGTGCTGTCCGAATCACAAGGCACTTCTTTGCTTTGGGCTGGTGGGGGGTTTGGTGGCGATGGATGGCGGTGGACCCAGCCATAATCAAATGTGGGCTGCAGAGCAATGGGGGTCAGACCGCATAAAGTGATGAAAGCAGAAGTAGGTCTGTCTAAAATAGGCACCTAGACATAGATGGGATGTATTTCATTCACAGGTGCTTTTTTAAACCACAAAGTAGTTGATTTTATTCAAAGCACCAGATAAAACATTTTTAAAAAATACAGTGTTGATTTTCAATGTTTTCTGAGGAAAAGAGGAATGACTAGATCCACAGAGGAAATTAGGCACTAGAGTGCTCTGTGTTCCACTGAATAACCAACATAAAACGCTTTAACATTCATTGCAGATGAACTGGGATCCAGGCTGCTATTATACCATATAATTGCCAAGGAAGCAACTGGCTTCAGTTTCCAAGAACCGAGTGCAAGTTGTAGCATCATGAATGACACATCAAAAGAGCCTGCAATGAAAGCCTGATTTATGGCAACTCAGTGTTAACGGCAAAAATCATCTTCCTGCTTTGCACTGAGCTAGGTTGGAAAGTCCTAAGCAAGACAGACAATCTGTCCAAAAGTCTACAAGTATCAGATATTTTAGGAAGTAAATTATAAAAAGGATTTTACAAGGTATTTTGTGAAAATATTGACTGCCCTAAAACTCTTTAAAAACCCAGTGTGGTGTACCCATGATGAATAAACGGCATAGCCATTTATGAACTTTGCACTGAAGTTGTAAGTATTGACATAGTAGCTGTTCTATACTTCATGTATGATAATGAAACATTAATCTCAAGAAAAACAATCCTTCAAAGCTGTAAGCCTTGGTCCTGCATACTTTTTGGTTTTTTCCATTGAATTTGCTAAAAAGTCAGTCGGACTCTGCAAAAGCAGAGGGACGGACATCATAATTTCCCTTCTGCCAGCTGAAAGGATTTTATGGGGACACTGAAAATATGAAATGCTTTGTTGAATAGTTGGCACTAATGTCTGTTTTAGGAGCATACAGGGAGTCTGGCAGTTTCTTTTCATGGTGTCTGGAGAACTTTCGTCAAAGAGGGACTCCGTAAACAACTACCATGCACAGGATTTAGTATGTAGAATGCTATTTAAGCAGTTAATTTAAATGTGAGGTAGTGCCCTACACATTCGAAAGGGTTGTTTTCTTTCTTATCCTCTGGTTTTCAAAAAGGATCTTTGTCAAAATGTAGTTTATAACGTATCATACAACATATTTTAATTGAATAGCTGAGATGGGTTGTTCTTCGTCTAAAAATTAAAGGGCCCCACCATCATCATCATAAATGCTGCGTTACCTTTGAGGTTTGGCAGGCTTTTAAGGTCACCTCTCTTTAAATTTGAAAATGCTTGCTCACATTCAAGTCTTCCTGCCAGGAGGACTCAATTCATTAACTTGCACTTATATGGATGGCTATTTTACTGTTTCTTTAACTGAACTTTTATGCTGGCTGCCTGCTGTGTCCTGAGTGCTGCGAGCGTTTCAGAAAGTAGGTGCATGCTGTGAAGGCAGGCCTCTCTGTAAATAATGTTCCAATTAATAAGACAATTACACAGCATTGCAGTACTTTATTGGTGTTCTCTGTTACTGCAGTGTTGGTCAGAGCACAATAGTTCAGAAAGCATCAACATCTTCATATAAGCCCTTCTCTCCAGAAGCTTAGACTTAGAAATTTGTACCACTCTGAAAATTCAATAGTGAAGAAGCAGAAAGGCATGCATTTTACAGTGTTTTTATATAAAATTGTTTATAGATTATATGAGTAAAATTAAAATGAGAAGAGGGGGTTTAGTTTAGAATCTTTTTATATGAAATGCTTTCTACTTTATGGGTTGTAAGAGTAAAAACAGAATGGAAATGTATCTTCAGTTACGTTTTAAAATGTTTACTATAACTCTCCAAAGGCATTTTAAACTGAAATTTTACAGGTCATTAGTCTGTTATATGAACGGGTCCTGGAATGACTGTAGATTGAAATTGTTAAGGTCCAGGCACAACCTGTGAAGGCCTGGGTAGAATTTAGCTGCTCAACACAAAAGATCCTGCACCCCCTGGGAGTGCCTGCAGTCTACAGCTGCTTTGCTCTTCTAGTTCCCCAAATGCCTAGGTTTGTGTTTCTGGACACAGTTTCTGTCTAAACCACTTGGTACCTATGTCACGTCTCAGCCCAAAAAAGATGCAAGAAATAATGGCTCTTTTTCCCCCTGGGCCCCGACACTGTAAGGGAGCCTCAGACTATCCCCTCCCAGGTAATGATGCCCTGAAGGGCTATCAAAATCCCACTACTGCTTTCTTTTAAGAAGATTTTGTCGTCTTCCCGTATGACAGCTTTCTCATCAAATAGTCAGAGAACTAATGGAAGAAGGAGGATGTCCAGGGCGAGGCCAAGAAATAAATGAAAAAAAGAAAACAGAAGAAACAGACCTTACAGCCCAGTGGCGAGAACACGTGCACGGAGGTGACAGTCCTGGGTCTCTGCATAAAATACAGATACAGTCTTCCATGATGTTCACCTGTGAGTACGTTTCTATATACACATATATAAATGTGTATACATAAATACACATTCATTTTTAATCTGTTAAAATGTTATGAGAATCCTATAAAGCATATTTCAGATGTAATCAACATTAAAATTACTACTTTAAATAATACCAGCATCATTTTTCCACGCCTCTGCTGCAAGCCATTACGAACATTTTAATTCTATAAGATGTAGAATGTCTCTTTTTTATAATTGTGCAAATTTCAGTGCAATGCAGGTCTAATGCTCAGTTGGGATCCTTCAGCTCTGTGATAATATTTAATAAGTATCAGTTTTGCTTGTCTTGTGCGCACATGTGGTTATGCATTTTTCAGATTATCAGTTTGGAAATCCTTCTCCTTTCTGTCCTTATCAGCTCTCACAGCGTTATTGCAAGTTAGTTACCATGGCTTAGATTTTACAGTATAAAATAGAGAATACAAACTTCAGATGCTTTTCTAATCTACTTGATATAAAATCCACTGGAGGAATATCTGTCCTCAGCACCATTTACATGACAGGGTGAAGCTGTTCTTTAAGCTGGCCATCAGCTGAACCACATGAATTTGCACTATTGTTGTCAAAGGATGGGAAAAAAAATAGCTGTTCGTGTGCTTGCATTCACTTTTCAGGAGCACTCCAAGGTCAGCTACTAAAACCAAGCTATGACCTTCACTCCAAATTCATTTGGCCTCAGTTTAGGTGCCTGTGGTGGGGGAGGTCCACACCTGCGCTGGGTATCTCATCTCCCATTATACCCAAAACTGGCCTTGTCAGTAAAGTCACTGGTGTTTTAAGATCAAGTTGAAGTGCTCACTATAGGATGAGGTGTCTTCACCCTATACACCACTGACTGTATTGTCCAGCTTTCCGTCCCCCATGAAGACAAGCTGGATAATTTGTTTAGCTGTTCTGAGGTGAAGCCACTCCTGACTTCAGCATTTCTGCTGACTGCAGAGCACGGGCAGACTGGAAAGCCATCTTGTCATCGGTTTATATTTATGCAGTCTTTTTACACTGGATCAGTATGGTGAAATCTTGAGGGGAAAAAGAGAGCTCTACATTTATTGCAGATACAAGAAAGCAGGGAAGTGGAAGAACAAGCAAACTTAAAAATCTAGCTACTGACAACTCCTATGGGGCTGTATGGCAAGCCAGATCCAGAAGAGTGGAAACCACAAAGCCGTTCCTTCCCCGTGTTGCAGACATTTTTCCTATCAGCCAAACTGAATGTCGCTGAAGCGCATCATGTTTCAGTACCTGGATGCCCAGCTCAGGATATCTGTGCTACAACACAGGCAGGCTGCATTGTGCTTGCCTGCAACTTCATACCAATATTTTGGTCTGACCAGGCAATTTATATCACTCGTGTGTTTCAGAGATGCTGGCACATGAACCTGGCACAGCACGGGTAAGAATATAAGCAAAAGTAGAAGCCATTTTCATCATCTGGGCAGAAGAGCAATGCTAAGCACGACACAGCTAATCTGCTCGCAGGGTGTTTTGCCTTCTCCTTTTTGTCCCCCAGCTCTGGCAGGGCTGTTGTCAGCACAGCACGGAGGCCTTGGGTAGCACTTACGTCCTTGCTCGCTTTAATCAAGCTGACTCAAGTGCAAAATAATGTCACATTTGAGAAGACAAATTGTATTAGTCAAAACATTACTTTGTGAGGCTACACATGAAGGTCGGTCAACCGACAGTGGGAACCACTAGCGTGAGACTAAGAAAATACGGGCCATTTACGGATTGTTGGTAATGAGTTTAGTCTACCCATGCCTGCAAAATATAAATAAAGGTTTTCATTAGGCTTTCTGGGGGTGCAGATGTTCCTTCTGTTGGGTGCCCAACATAGTGCAAAGGAGGCGCACTTGTTTCTCTAGTTTCACTAGAGTGTGCACCAGAGGAAAGGCGATTGTGGGGAGGAGAAAGAGGAAGCACGATGCAGCAGGAGACAGAAATAGACCTCGGTAATGTGATCTTTCTCCACTGGAAACATTTCTCCTCCTAATACATTGCCTCTTCTCATTGCTGTTGGTGCAAAGGTAGGAAATGAAAGCTTCTGGAGGAAGCCAGGTTTCCCCTTTGTGGGGGTTGTGGGAAGGAAGGCGTGGAGGCACCTGGGGTGGGAGCATTTCCATGTGTGTATGGCCGTGGGGAAGAGGGCGATGAGAAGGGAGGTGTGCTCAGGAGCCAGGCTGTCCTGCAGGCCTTCAGGAGAGATGAATGTCCTTGCTCTAGAATTCAGGTGAAAAAAATGTTGTGACAGCTAGAGAAGGTTGGGCAAGGAGGGATGAGTGAGCCAGCTTCCACCACCGACCTCCTCTCCACCAGGAACCAGAGGGGAGCAACGACGGCTCTGTCCTTGTCACACCAAAACCCCTGCTGTCCCGCAGAGAGGGCAGACTAATAACTAACGAGGTTTATCCGTGGCAGCCAGGGCTCAAACACTATTTTGGGTGTCAACCATCACATCATGCAGCAATTTTACAGAGGGGTGTCACGCACAGATCCCAATGCCTGTTATGGAGATTGATGTGGCTGGAAGTGCTGAGCAGAACGTCTATTTTTGTGCTGTTCCTGTTACACAGCTGAACAGCTGGCTCTGTGCTCTGACAGCCACCGAGGAAAGCCCAGCATGGCTTAAGAGCGAGAGAGAGCAGCGCTTAAGAGAAGTGCTGCGTGGGTTATTGTGATACCCCGATCAGGTTGTCAAGATCTGTGAATTTCTTTTGGTAGTGTATAATAGAAGCAATAGAAGCAGAAGAAATAGTAAGAGAACCAAGACTTGTATGATTACTTTATAAATATATATATGTATATTTAAAATACTTTATTGTTAGGTTTGTTCAGGCACCTTGCTTTGGGTTTGTCTGTGACATTACTTCTTCATTTCAGTGTTACAGTATTATTCTGGAAGCACTTACTATGAAACCTATAAATTCATACAAGCTTTTTTAAGGAAATCTCAGTCTTCTGATCAGCTTTGTGGAGAGAGACTGTTATGTTAGGTCACTTGTGTGATTACTCTCCAGTGCTTTCCTTTGCACGGCCTTTAAGCCAAAGACTTTGCCAAGAAAGCAGGCCGAAATGAGGGTGAAGACTGGTTACAACAAAGTTATTTATAACGACCACAAAATTCTTATCAAGTGACAGCATTATCCCGTGGTAATAGACAAATTCTTTGTTCGGAAAAGCTAATTTGTGTATAAAAATTTCAGGCTGACAACTGAAGCATGACGGTTGATATGTGCAAGATGACTTGCTTTCCAAGGTTTAGCGCATTTATTGCAGCTCTGGAAGCTCAGACGAACTGTTTACGTGCCTCACTAGTGGCCCAAAATGTAAGATGGTTGCAAACCTCATAATGTTTTCAGCAGCTCCATTTCAGGCTATTGAAAACCATTAGTAATGCACCACAATAACTGGTTAAAAGAAAAACATACTGTTCAAACAAATCTCCATTAAACTGTCATCTTTATTTTTATACTTCTTTCATTGCTATTATGGGGATTTGTGTGTTTTTTCCCTGTTTTCTCTGTCTCTCCATTAGCTAGAGGTAGAAAGTGACTGCCTAAATGGACTTTTTTCATGATTTGAATTGTACACAAGTTGAGCACTGTGCACAGAACATGGAAATAACACATAGTGGTGCTGGTTTTGTTTGCAATTAAGCGATGCAGAGTCGTAAAGCAAGTTCAGCTACAGCTCCTGCAAATATCACAATGATAACTTATGTCTGCTTCTTGCTCGTGGGCAAATAACCTTCACCTGGGCCAAATAAATTGCAGTGATTCTGGCCCGTGCATTAACAGCAAATAAATCTCAAGGTGGAAGAGTAGGAAGTTTATTAGATTGAGATACAAATAATGAATGGTGTCATAATGAAGCTTTTATTATTTAAACCATAAATGAAAGCAAAATGACAGAAAAATGCTGAGCAGGCTGTCAGAGCACTAATTTTTTAAAGGTCAGGAAAGGAGCCCTTCCCTGCCCCGCCTGTGGCGACGGCCTCCCTGGGGTCTCCACTACCTCCTCCCCACAGGACGAGGAGCGAGGCGTTAGGGCTTCCCCGCTGTAAAAATGAGCCAGGCCCCCAGGAGGGATGATCAGGGTGGTGGGGGGCGGCAGGGGTGTGCTGCAAGGAGGGGAGGCAGAGTTTGGTTGGCGAGAGAGGGAGGAAATCCAACCCTTCTCTCCCAGGTGGCCAGCAAAGGACAAGGGGTGACATGGTCACTGGTGGCAGCAAGGAAAATGCCAGCGGTACCTAAGGAAACAAAATCTTCCCCATGAAGGTGGTTAAGCATTGAAGCTGTTTGCCCAGAAATGTGGTGGATCCTCGGGACATGTCCGAAATTAGACTGGTGTTCGTTATTCCAGTTTTCTGTACAAGGTGAGGGACACCGGCAGCACCACAGTCTTTTGCTCTGCACTTGCATCTAGCCACGTTACTCTAGAGACGTTGTTTAAAAATAGTGCCCCGTAGCAGCGTGACACTGGCAAATATTTCTGGTGTCGAGCTGGCCTTAGCCACCCGTGCCTCCGCAGTGCCTACTGACGAGTCAGGCTATGAAGGTCAGAATATCCTATAAACTGCATAGGATCTGCGATGCCTTTTAGCTCCTGCCAAGTCACTTGCTTGTGACTGCAGGGGGAAACAAACGCATGCCCTTGGCAGCCGTGCGGCTTTCGCTATGCTACAGTATTTAATCACGTGCTAGGCATAGCTTCTGATGCAACAAGCTTTTCTTCCCCCACTCGGGTTTTTCGGTAGCTCTTTTGCAGTTCTCTTCCCAGTCTTAACACTCGTTTCAGCGCTTATCTCATTTCAGGAAATCTTTAGCCCAGCACTAACTCTACCTTTTGATTTTCCTCTGTGAAACTTCAGACTAAACAGATACATTGGTGTAATAACAGCAGCTCC
Organism: Aptenodytes forsteri; assembly: GCF_000699145.1. Lineage (NCBI taxonomy): Eukaryota > Metazoa > Chordata > Aves > Sphenisciformes > Spheniscidae > Aptenodytes > Aptenodytes forsteri. The sequence continues at coordinate 864,153 of NW_008795023.1, read as the reverse complement.
AAGTTACTTTTTTAGTATTTCTTTTTAACAGAAGCAAAAAAATCTAGGCTGCACCAGGACCGTTTTCCAGCATAATCACCCCGGTGAAAAATTTTCAGTGCTTTCTCTGTAGGCTAGAGTTTGGTGAACAAGGTCAGTGATTAAAAACAGCTGAGAATATCTTTTTGGAAAACGCTCTTTTTACCTTGAAAATATCACAGTATAAGCAGTCCACTGAAAAGTATTTTAAACCATGATACATAAAGTTCACACAATATAAGAAAGGCATTAAACTATAATGTCAGGAATGTCAGTTGCCATTGAAGGCTATGGAGCTGGTCAACAATTTAATCAGTGATTTGAAAGCACTGATTAAAAATATTCAATTGTCAACACTAAAAGATCATGTACTCCTTAAAAGACAGCAAATGACCAAAGAGTGTTCCACCTATAGTTAATTCCATTCTAGCTGCACGTTTGTAACATTTTCTTGACTTTTGTAATATTTTCTTGACTTTCATTGAAAATTTGGCAGTTGGACTAGATGATCATTGTAGGTCCCTTCCAACTGAAATATTCTATTCTATTCCAGTCTTGGTCCCTGCTGAAAGGCAACCTGTTTCTGAAGTTTAAGCAGAAATGTTAGACAAGCTTTGAGCAGGGAGAATACTGGAAAAAATACCTCTTCTGACCTAAATATATACATACATACACATCTATATATACATACCTTACTGATTTTTCTAAACAACTATTTAGGCAAAGTGACTGGGGAAAGACACTGAAATTTGGCCAGAATATAGGCAGAAAGAGGGCCTTTTGGCCCTCTGGTGTATATTGTCTTACTTATAGTGATGATCCTTTAAAAAAAAGAAAAAAAGTGGTTTCTTTAAATACAATACCTATTTTGCTTTGTATAGACTAGCCATGCATTGACCCTAAGGCCCCAGCGCATATGTGCATGTGGCTCACCGTATAGCTTACTTCTCCTTCAGCCGTCACGCACTCAGCAAGGTACAGAGCAGACTTTTGTAGATGACAGCAGGTAAGGCAAGGCTGATTGCAAACATAAGAGTAAGCTCTCGCATTCATATCAGTAGGAGCCCAAACAGTTGCAAAGAGAGAGGAGTCCAGCAATTATTTTAATGCTCACATTTACTGTTTTGGGAGTTTTCCCTTCGAGCTCCTAGCAATGAATGATATTGTGGGAATTATTATTTTTAGATTTGGGTAACATTTTTTTGAGAAAACAGTTAACATGGCAAAAACAGTGGGTTTGTTTCTCTCCAAACCAATACCAATTTTCCCCTGGTTTTTTATCTGGAATCGGGGCTAGGGTGGAATGGGAAGCTCTGGTCATAAGCCTTGTGGGTAAGTTTCTGCCACCCCCTGACTGGGTGGGCAGCAAGCTACATCGCTCACTTGGGAAGTGGGAAAACGGAGTTTAACTTCTGGTACTGCCACCAGGGTTTTAAACCCAAATATCCTGCTTCTCAGGAGCATGCTGTACCCTCCTTGTTACAAGATACAGAGGATGGAGAAGAGGAAACACCCTCAAACTCTCCTGTAGATGGCACAAGACCTTGGGTGGCTGGGCATCTGGCAGAGCAAGGAGAAGAAGCGATCACCCCATCCCCAGGTGAACCGCCAGCCCTACCCAGCGAGCAACAACACTCCTTCTTCCTTTGTTTCCCAAAGATTTTTTAACAACATGGAGCTGAGCTGCAGGAGAGACTGGCAACCACCCAGCCTTAGACATACTGCTCAGGTAGCAGAGGCAGGCGAATGGAACTCTTCCTTAGGACAGACAACTGTGCTCTCCCTGAGCCATTGGGTAAAAGCTAGCAGGAGCAGGTCAGCTTTTGGTAATAGAGTATAGAATTTTATTTCTTTTGCTTCTCTTGATGATCAAAAACTTAGCTTATTGTTTTATATTACAACATACTTCAGGTTTTTCTCATTTACTTGTTGAGTGTACACTCTATCTGTGAACAGTGAGAGAGGATTAAGATGTGTTTCAGGATCTTTTTTTTTTTCTTTTTTTTTTTTTTAAACAAAAACACAGTGTGAGATTGGAAGGAAAACCCCTGCAGTTATTGCCAAGAATATAGTCCATTAAGTGTTCATATAGCACCACAGACACCAACATGGTGCCTGAGCACTGCCCAAAGGGCTGTGAGTGGCCTGGAGGTCATTTTCTACGTACAAATTTGTCTACCTTTTTCTGTCCAAGGGAATTACCTTGTTAGGAAGTTTCTAAAATGCATTTTATTAGGGTTTTTTGGTGATGTTTGATAAGTTTTATGTATTCAGTGCTGAAGTCAAAGTGAAGAGCAGAGTACCTGTACTGGGATGGAGCTGGTGGTACTGGTGTTGGTGATCTCCAGGGCAAAGCGGGTCTTCAGTGAGTCAATCCTAGGGCCTTTTCGCAGCCTGTAGGAACCCTCCTCCAGGGGTGAGGTTTACCTTCACCATGGACGTCTCACAAGCATCCCGTCTCCTCTCAGGACAGGTCATGATCCTTACCTTAGCACTTCAGCTGCCCAGCACTCGGGGATGAGCTTCACTGAACCATTGTGAACTAAGGACAGACACCCTCACAGTGAGCTGCTGTTGAGTGGAAAGTCATTGTAAGCGGGAGATGGCACAGCTGAGCTGTTTGCAATGGTCCTTGCTGCTGAGGAGCTGCTTTATGCTCTGTATTAATATCCTAAAAAGGAGCACACAAAGCTCAGGAATGTTGCCCTTCAGCATGGTAAATGTGCGTATAGCTACTGCATGGTGTTTATAGAGGCATTACAGTCTGGTATAATAGTTCTGTTTCAAGAAATATAAAAAAGAACACCCTTGCATGATGTTTTATAATCACGTTTGATTCAAAATATATCTACAAAGCCCAATTTTCCTGTCCTACCAAACTTCTGCTCACAGTAAAGTATGAGGCCAGCATAAGTCTCCCACATCTTTTGTTTGCCTGACAAGCAAGTGGCTGTGCAGTGAGCTGATAATCAAAGGCTTTACTTCAGAGCAGCCATAATTTTTCTGATCCCTCCATAAAAACATATAAACCTTTCAATAATTCATGTTTGAGCCTATGCTTCCAAAGGAGGGTTGTGGGTGTTTTGGTTTTTTTAAGGATGAAGACATTACCACCTAGTGGCAAGGCTTCAGAACGTAGCAAACCTGGTGTCAAATCTTGGATCGAAAATCAGGTATCCTGAGTTTCTATGCTTGACATGGCAGGCATAATGAAAAAACAAGAACAAGGCAAAAAATAATTTTAATTGTGAATGCAAACAGGCAGCAGAAAACTGGGTGTACATGTGTGTGGGGGGTGAATTTCTGAAATTCTCAAGCCAAAGCCTGCTGCTTGCCAGCTGCAACTGGTATGTGCTGGTTGTAAATTTTCATCCCACCTGAACTGAGCAAACACGGCACATCCTGAATCCTCCAATTAATAAATAGACATGAGACAAACCCTGCTGATCACATGTTGTGCTTCTGCACACAGACTATTTAGACCGGGAAAACTGGGCTCAGGGTGCTGGAAAGAAGAGCTGGTGCCGATGAGAGGGGTTCCCAAAATGAAGCTGACGTCTCAGAAAGAATAAGGGAGCCTGGAAAAAAGAAAGCAAAGAGCTTACCTGAAGGAATAACCCGGCAGTGGGGGAAGATGCAGGAGACCAGACAGCTTGTGGCCCATAATGCCCAAGACTGTTAATGAAGAGCAGCAGCACAGCATAAACCAACCTGACTTTCTGCTTGATCGTCCTGGGCCAGCAGCAACCTCCCTGCTGAGATGGATAGTGAGACCTTGTGACTGTAGTGCTGGGGGCATGGGGGATTGCGCTCAGAAGGCAGGGTAAAACTTGGCTCACTGTGTCTTAAATAAACCCCAGTTATCCAGAGCCACTGCAGGCTGTTCACCGTGTCTCGCCCATGATAGCATCCTATTTCCAAATGATTCTTTTCAGCCAAATAAAATCCCCAAATAATGCAAATGGCTGGATCTATGAGGTTTCTCTTGATGTTACTTAAACCACTTGGTTTAATTAGGCTTGTACAGTTGCCAATAATTTTCTTTTCTCCTGACACGCTACCATCCTCTTGCATAATCTCCTGGGTGGATGTGACTCGCTGTTATGAAATAAGTCGTACATTGACTTCCTCTGGAGAAATTCAAGAGCTGCCAAACTCATGTACATCCCTGTCACTTTCTTCACTAGGGTTATTAATAATGCTACTAATTTGATAAATCTTAGATTTTTCAAAGGTTCTTCTAAAAACAAGCATTTAATGCTTGACTGAGATCTCTGATTCAGAAAGAAAGGAGTCTGTGGCAGATGTGTATTAGTGAAATATCCCGCCTTCAGCATGTCTCTCAAGTGATGTCCCAGTTGTGTAATTCCTCCGTTCTGCCTCGCTCTTGAAATCGCATATCCTCCGCAGACATCAATAATAAAGACAATTGGCATCTCTTTTTGTAAACACCTTCTGGTCCTGTACAGTGAAACTGAACTTCTAGGGATCCAGAGATAACTGGAAGCATTTATGTAGTTGATATAATAGTGGATTTTTTTTCTGATAGGAAAATTAACTTATGTGAAAAGTCTTTAAAATGGTCACTATTTGAAAGAGCGCCTGATTTCTATGAGAGACCACCAGCCAGAACTCCAGCAGAAGTCAGAAATTACTGTGATTTCTGTGCATCTCTAAAACATGAAGTTTACTGTGAGGTACACTGAGAATTGCCACCCCTGTGAGAGTATCTAATTCTTCTGTTCAGGGAACTTGGTTTATTTTTACCAAGAAAAAAAAGAACAGAATAAATAGCACAAGTGCTCATGCAGGTTGCAACTTTGCAGGCCTTTTACACCTGTCTGGGCATGGGTCTGGTCTCCCAAGATACCTGGGGGGACTCTGAACATGTTATTCAAAAATAAGTGAGGCAGAGCCACACACACGATTGTGGTATGAATTTCTCTGCAACCTTCTGAAGGCTCCAGCCCTCAGTGCTTGGGGGATAACGGCGATGAGGTAGTTGCACAGCTGCCAGAGAGCTGTTGAGCAGAGAGGAGCGCAGGATTTGCCTGCACCGCCCAGGCTGGCAGCCTTTTGTTGCCAGACATTACACTATCACAGATATTGGAGCAGGTTTGGTTTGTTCTTCACACATAAGATGGGTGGCCAAGAAATTCTCCTTCAGCCCCTCAGTATGCAAATTTACTATTAAGTTTCCACTAGTTTATGTATCAAAATGGCAAGTTTTTGATGAGATGGGCAGTTCTGCATTATTTAGCAGGCCCCCAACGCATATTTGAAAGACTGAGCTAAAAAAAAAAAACCTGTACCAAAAAAACCCCAGAAATATACCTTTTGTTAAGGATTCAGTATACCTCAGAACAAGGTGTGGGTACAACACTTTGCCTAGGAAAGAGAAGGCTCTGAAGATAGCTATAGTGATAGGACAAGGGGCAATGGTTTTAAACTGAAAGAGGGTAGGTTTAGGTTGGACATAAGGAAGAAATTCTTTACGACGAGGGTGGTGAGACACTGGAACGGGTTGCCCACAGAAGTTGTGGCTGGCCCATCATTGGAAGTGTTCAAGGTCATGTTGGACGAGGCTTTGAGCAACCTGATCTAGTGAAAGTTGTCCCTGCCCATGACAGGGGGACTGGACTAGAAGATCTTTAAAGGTCCTTTCCAACCCAAACCACTCTGTGATTCTATAAAAGCTACCGTTTTCCATGTAGACATTTTTACCTGAAAATAAAGTTTTCACTCAGTAGCAATTATGACCAGCAGTCACTCTTTCCCGCCCCCCGCCCCGTACACACGTTTATAAAGGCCCCATGCTTCCAGTGGGGACACCAATCTCTACACGTTAGGCAAGAGTGACATCTACTGTCCGTCACGACCGGCAGCCGCAGAGCTGACGCATCGCTGTCCTGCTGGCGGCTCCCCGGGCTGTAGGGACACGGCTGGAGGTAGACTCTGCGCATCTCTGCCCTCAGGTCTTCAGTCCGAATTGTCAATTCAAATGAATGAGAGTCAGTATTTTAATAAATATTAGTAAATCACCCAAACTTCTGGTTGATGAAAAAAAAAAAAAAAAAAGAAATTTGGAGTTGCTAGTACCAAAGCTAGGACACGTATGAACAAAGCGTTACGACTAGCAGCTCAAAACCAATGAAGCAAGAAGGTGGGAGCTCTCAAGAACTGGGGGTATGTAACCAGAGAGCCAATGAGAGTCAGTATTTTAATAAATATTAGTAAATCACCCAAACTTCTGGTTGATGAAAAAAAAAAAAAAAAAAGAAATTTGGAGTTGCTAGTACCAAAGCTAGGACACGTATGAACAAAGCGTTACGACTAGCAGCTCAAAACCAATGAAGCAAGAAGGTGGGAGCTCTCAAGAACTGGGGGTATGTAACCAGAGAGCCAAATCTTTTTTCATTTTGAAGAGGAGTCTACAGGGAATGAGAATCCGGGCTGTGAAATCAAACTCAAATCAAATACGCCATTTGAACGCTGAAGCATTTTGATATTGAAAACAGATTACGACCTAATCTGTGAACGCAGATCTCCATGCTTCCCTGCCAGGACTTCTGTGCGCTCCTAGCCTTGTTCCACAGTGAAACACCATGATGCAGGCCTGAAAGAAAGCATTCCTGCTTGACAATTTGTTTATCAGAAATTAGATTAAACAATAGAAATATTTTTCGGGCCACGAGTCAAGTCAAATGAGTAATTTCAGGTTACAAATTTCGGTTTAAATCCAGGCTGCTTTCTGCATGTGAATGCTGGGGGTAACCAAGCATGCACATGCGCACACAGCCAGACATATCCAAATCCCAGGTATGAAAAAAGAATATAAAGGGCTGCACAACCTTGAGGACTAATAAAATAGGAAAATTAAGCTATTTCGGCTAACAACTTCAGTTTTGCAGCCTTCAAGACTCCTGAGAAACAGGGATTGGACAGAGAAGCCTGGCTGGTAAACAGGACTCTCCAGCTGTGGAAAAGGATTGGATGAAGTCTAGGGTAGTTTTGCTATATCATGATTTGTCTTTCCTGAAGCAGTAGGCTACTTAGCTAGTTCTCTCTCTTGAAATGATGGCTCTTTGATCTTACCCTTGACTTTTACAGCTTGCAGACTTCAGAGGACCATAAGATCCTGGAATCAAGCAGGTTGGAAGGGACAACAGGAGGCCTCCAGTGCAGTCACCGGCTCAGAGCAGGTTTGGCACTAATTTCAGACCAGGTTTCTCAGGGCTGCGTCCAGCTGGGACTTGAAAATCTCCAGGAATGGCACCTGCACAGCCTCTCCGGGTGGCCTGTTCTACTGCCAGACTGTCTTATGGAGAAAAGGTTTCTCTTACCATGCTCTCCAAATTCTTCTTCCCACAAAATTTGACTGGATGACATTTTCAGTTTTTAACTGCAAAAAGGCAGCAACAGAGGGAATAAAGGAAAATACGGGCCTTTGCGAACACCAGCTGGCCCATGGGCCAGCCAAGCATGCAAGGGGAAGAATACGCAGACACCACCAGACTGGCTCAGGCACTGCTTAGGGCTAAGAAGTGTTTGACAAGAGGTGACTATCACACCTAGATCTGTAACGTCATCTGCTCTCCCACAGGGCATACTCAGCGTTTGGCAACTGGCATCCGCACTGGACAAGGATGTCCTATGCAAGAGTTTTATTCCAGTCTTATAGTAAAAGGACATAAGGGCAAAGGAGATCCAAGTCAATGTTTGCTTTTTGCCTGAGCTAGTCTTCACACAGCATGAGATCTTATGGGCTTCCTGAGCCTCATCTTCCTCCCTTCCCAGCCAGCTCCGTGCTTCGCTTCCCTGCCTCTCTGTTGGTCATCACTCTCTCCTTCTTGCCTTTCTGCATTCATGCTGGTCTTGTTTTGCCTAAACAAGACCTCTGCAGCTAGAGAAAAGCAGCAGGTTCGTCCTTAACTACTATGAACTGGGCATGTAAGTAACTCACACTGCAAACCCAGTAAAGGGAAGGTCATTGAGGAAATTACTTTGGAGGACTCAGATGAGCTGCAGAAAGACCCGTCAGTAACACCCACCCTCGGCAGAACACACCCCCTGAAAGATAAGAGAAACCTTTAGCAGGGTGTAGTACAAACAAGGAAGGAGGATTTTCTCAATGCCATGCCAGAGACAGATAGAAAAAATTGTCAAACTCTTGAAAGCTGAAGTGAAAGCAGAGGATAAAACTAAGAAGCATGAACAGTTAAGACACAGACTGTGGCCCCCAAGTGTGATATATGATAACCCATCCCCGAAATATATGTTCTGCAGTAGTTGCCTAATTTGCCATAGCACTACAATCCCATTGAACTTAAAGAAAGAAAAAGTGCTACAAATAAAACATACCAAAGACTAACGTACCAATTACATATCCTGTTGTACAAGGTCCCACAAGTATTTTTGGTATTCTTCAAATTTTGTTTTTGGTTTCACTCCAATAAACAATTACAAAACATGTGGGAAAATAAGTCGGGAGCAAACGTCTTCGGAATATACATGTCTGACTTGCAGAGCTGCCATGCACAGGAAGGGTGTGCATCCATCCGGCATGCACCCATCCACCCTGCTAGGTCCTGCAGGCACACCAGTAGTCTCCTGGGGGCAAAGATTTTATACCAAGACCAGAAACAGAGGTATTAGCATCGCATTTTAGCGGTCTGAGTTTCCCACTGAGTGCAGGAAGGAAGTACTCAGTGCGGGAAGGGGCAATGAATGACCGGAAGAACGTGTGGTGTAGGCACTTCAGAGGTGAAAATTGCCAAGCTGCCAACTCTCATGGGACAGCTGCACCCTGGGAATTTTATGCAGAGTCAAAGGAAAAGGAGAGTTTGTCCCAAAGGAAAAAGCTGTAAGTGTGTTTGAAAATGTATGCATGTGTTGTGCATGTTTTAAATCACCTTGACAGCAATTGGTGAACGCATTTCAATGGTGGGCCCTTAAAATGTCTCCATTGCAAGTATAAAAACTCTTTGTTGGAAAAAAAGGGGAGCAACACAGAAAGAAGCACGCGGCCAATGAAGTCAGAAGAAGAGATTTATTGGAGGAATCAAGGGCAATTAGTATACAATCCCTATTGATGCCTATAACGCCTTTAAAAGCCTCCTATCAGTCAACATGAAACCTGGCAAAGATAGACAACATCTTTGAAGTCTTCAGTTATAAGGGACCCAAAACGTTATGGCAAAGTCAGAGCAATTTAAAAGACAAACATTCTTTGTGCAGGATCAAAATGGTTCAGAACTGTATATAGGGAGATTACACAATTGATCACGTGGAATTCGTGTAAAATTGCTATTTTACATGCTAATAAATATAAAAACATGCTAAAGGATATCTAAATTTGAGCAAAGAATCCAAGCTAACTAAATTATTTAAGAAAAACTCTTTCCAAGAAGAAAAAACAATTAGGTTTTGCTGGGAGAGACAGCAGGGGAATACCGTATCTTTTCTGACAGAAGGCAGCAATCTCTGACAACTGGATCACCTTAAGGTATTTTACCATGACACGTATTTTGGAAGCAAGCCAAAGACAATGTAGCACAGTGTAGTTAGACCTGAAAAGAGACACTCTGACAAGGCCTATGTTACGGAAGCTTTCCTCGCTGACGTTGCATGACAGAGGTTGCTTTGCTGCATGACTTCATTGCTCTATATGATAGAACTGGGCAGAATAATTCATTCCTTGCTGTTGCTGGTGCAGCAGCAGAATGATTTTTATGATCCTTTGACTCTGTTCATTGCAATCCATCTTTTCTCTGCCTTTTTCACCCTGGGTCATGGTTTCCTAGCACAGGACATCTATTTATATTCCTGTCTTTCCACCATGGTGGTGGAGAGGAATATTTTTCTCCATTTCTAGATTTTTCAAGAGGGCAGGGATACAATGATCTTCTCTCCTTTCTTCCGTCCCCCTGGCAGGACAGAGAGTGACCACAATCATCACTTGGTGCTCTAGCTACAGTAAGAAGGAATACCCATGTGATCAGTGGATGAAGGAACAGAGAGCCCCCAAAGCAGGAAGGATTCCCTGATCACTGCAGGAGCACATTAGGGCTCAGTAGAGCCATGTGTGCAGTACAGGCCGCCTTTGACACCCCTCAGCAGTATCCTACAGGGTAGCTTGGGCAAAGCTGACGGGTGCATGCATACCAGGGATGCCTGGGATTTCTGCAAGTCTGGTGACTCAGGCAGAGCCATGGCTCCAGCCACATTGCCCGAGATGCAGAAACCCGGGATGGAGGCCGGAAGACCTCATGTTCTACCTAATAAAGCTGATGGTAGGAAAAAGAGAATAGGCTGGGTAGGTCCAGATGTTGTGGTAGGATGCCCTAAGCTACCAAGCTAATCAGGAAGAAGTATGAAAGGTGATTGGATTGTAATGTTTAAATACTTCCACAGAAACAAATTGGCCATTGCTAAATAGGCTTCTCCTTATAGCAGAGACAGGCGTGAAGAAGGCGAAAGTCTGGAAGCACAAACTACAGAGTCATATTAAAATCTAAGCCCATGATTTCAACTGTGGGCACGATTCATCTTTAGAACAAGCTATCAAAGGAATAAGAGGATTCTGCCCATCTCTTCAAATCAAGATTGTCCTCCTATTAAACAAAAGTGTCCAATACAAGTTACTGGGAATTCTGAGCTAAATCCTATGGCCTTGGGTATACAACTTTTTACATTGGGTTTTCTAGAGGTTCTTCTAGCCTTTAAAACCTACAAATCTCTCCTGCAAAGTTGCATGACGGTATCATCTCATGCTGCTCTGCGACTATACCAATATTTATGCAAAAGACACTCAATGTTGGTTTAAAAATTCCAAAAGTTGAAGAATCTACCATATTACTAAGGGGATTTGTTTTAGTAACTACCCATCCTCACCAAGAAATACTTGTACGTCGCTGCCAGCCTGGACTGGCATAGCTCCATCTACGCTAATGCCAGGAGTCTCTTGCCATGGATGTGATCATGGCTATCATCCATTCCTGTTTAAATCTGCTCTTCAATAAACTAACCAGAGCAAATCTCTAAAGCCTCAAAAGTCTCTCAAGGCATGTCACAACATTTCTCAGTGCTCCATTCATTCCTGAAGATCTTTTCCAGCTCCTCACAATTTTTCAAAATCTTTTCCTGAAATACAAACACTGAAGTATCCAAGTAATGATCCACTTTTAATATCATTTAAATCATAAAGTTAGAGCAATATCCATTCTTGCTCAAAAATACCATACCAGATCAGACAAAACATCAAATGATGAATAAAAAAAAAAAACAACGAACTTGATATTCTTTATACATTGACAGGAATTTATAAGTAAAATGCAGAAAGTTCTTCATCTATGTGTGTAGGGATGGGACTCCTGAGAACATACAGCTTCACGCCCCCGGTCTCTCCATGACCAGAACAGATTATGTACAACCAGTAAGCTGAAAGTCATTCATGTGAAGATGGCAAATACTGAAAGCAGCAGGTAAAGAAACAGGACAGTTATGCAATGATTTTCAAAGTTATATTTACTAAATAATTTGAGCCTGATTCACCATTACATAATGCAGTACATAATTGCTCATGCTTCCAGGTTCACATCTCTTATCATTATGAGAAAGGAAATAATAGCTTCAAACAAGATCTGAAATTAAGTTCAGTGTTGGAAAACATTCAAGTTCTTTTCAGCCTCATCTAAATGTTTCCCTCTCAAGATAATAACTTTCCTCCCTGTTCACAGAAGTTTGCAAATATTTAATTCAAAATCAAATCTGGAATGCTTATGTTTTTGAAAGTGTTTTCCTCATGGGGAAAAAAACCCAAACAAACCAAAAAACCAAACCAAAAACAAGAGAAGCCTGAAACTGCTGTAAGGATCACTGCTTTGAAACAAGGTGACAGTGAACAGAGCACAGATAGCCCAAGAGTCAAAACCTGTTGAAAAGGAAGGGGGAGAGAAGATCAAGCAAAACACGTAAATACTGGCTCCGTAGGAAATCTCTGCAATGTCATAGTCTCAGCTAGCACCACACACTAGAAAGCTAAGTCACCCCATAAAATCTTTAACTTCCACACCATAATTACCCTGGCACCTCAGGGTGAGCCCATGTTCCTCACAGTTCACTGTGAAAAGGAAGTAAAACCCCTGTCATAGGGCACCCCAGAAGGTGCTTGTGCCCTCCTCCCCTCTCCAAAAGGAGAGGAGACTTCTGCTAGCCCCTTCTTGAGGGTTGGCCATCACATTCAAGGAAGTGCTGGTCTTTCTTCTGCTTTATTGCCTGGATATTTGGGGACTGTAAAATGCTCCAGATCATAGAATCATTAAGGTTGGAAAAGACCTCTAAGATCATTGAGTCCAACCGTCAACCCACACCACCATGCCCACTAAACCATGTCCCTAAGCGCCACATCTACATGTCTTTTAAATACTTCCAGGGATGGTGACTCAACCA
>NW_008795023.1:844402-850658 GCF_000699145.1 Aptenodytes forsteri | reverse complement strand
ATTTAACTCCATTCACCACAACTCTCTGGGCCCGGCCGTCCAGCCAGTTTTTGACCCAGCGCAGAGTCCACCTGTCTAAGCCGTGAGCCGCCAGCTTCTCTAGGAGACTGCTGTGGGAGACGGTGTCAAAGGCCTTGCTGAAGTCCAGGTAGACCACATCCACAGCCTTTCCCTCATCCACTAGGCGGGTCACCTGGTCATAGAAGGAGATCAGGTTGGTCAAGCAGGACCTGCTTCTCATGAACCCATGCTGGCTGGGCCTGATCCCCTGGTTGTCACCCAGTCATACAGCTGACTGGGTGCTTTTTTCAAACCGCATGCATAGGGAGCACATAGTTCGACTTCCTTCCTAGGCTTCTTCATTCTTCTGACCTCTGGACAAGTCATACCAGCAGAAGAGCGTATCACCCATGTAATATGGTCAGGATAGTTGCCTGGCAGAGTCATGCAATCCCTTTCTCTGGCAAAGCCCTCCTCCAGCCAGGTTGCCCTCACAAGCACGTGCTCTTAGATACCTCTCCCAGCCACAAGACCCTGCTTGTGCCCCGGTTGCAAAATCCCTGCTTTTCTGAGAGCCAGGTCCCTCCCTGCAGGAGGGGCAGCTGGTCCCACCAAGCTTCCAGTTTGCAGAGCATGGGTACCTTTGCCCTCCTTGAGAGGCAAGGGTTTGATCTCAGCCCCCAGCATCCACCAAACTCTCTGCAGGGCAGCTCCTGCCAGTTTGAAACCCTGCTCTCCCCCCATCTCCCACCTCTCCTGTTCTGTGCACTGGGACCTGGGGAGCAGGTATTCCTTCAGGCGGGCACTGCAGTGGTGCTGCTTCTCCCTGCTTGAGTGCTGCTGGCCTGCCTCCCTCACTGAGGGCTGGAAGCGCCCCTAAGAAACCACTCCAGCCAAACCAGACAGGTTACAAGCAGTCCCAACCGATTTCATGAGTGACGCAGGGCAGGTCCCTACATCCCGCGCAGGCAGTAGAAGCCAGACAGGAGGACAGTCGACACCAGCATGGCCCCGCCGCCAGGGACATGACAGCCAGCCCGCAGGAAGGTGAGAGGGGTCAGAGCAGGTCTCGCTGAGCACCGTGGAGCCCACACTGCCTTCACCTGGCAGAGATCTGGAAACAGAGGCAGAGCACTCCTGCAACCTGCCCAATAGCCCCCAGGGGGTTGCTACAGCTTTCCCAGTCAGTCTCACTGCACAAGCCTGTGGAATTCAAAAGCAAACTCTGCCAGCTGGAGTACGGTATTTAAGGAACCAGCTATGAAGAGAAGACAGCACCAAGGATTTACAGGTAAAATGCGTATTTTGATTTAAAAGTGTGAATATAGAGGCAGGGCAAAGTAGAGAGAGATGAGCAAAGGGTTAAAGGACTATGGAAGCGTAGAACAAATTAAACTTATCTGAGATGCATTTAATACTCACATTAAATCCACATACTCTTTCAGCATGGAGATACCTCCCTGAATTATAAAAGGGAAGGGAAGGAGGGCTCGTATCTTCGTTCCTAAATATATCATTTGCATCTCTTAAATCTGAACCAGTGGAAGAGTCAAACAGTCAAATAGCCAAATCCTATTTAATTTATTCAGCAACACATCTGTGTGAAATATAGTCCAATTACAGGCATTAGGTTACTTTGCCATGGCTGCAGCCATTTGCTTTTATTTCCAGCAGGCTCTAATTAAATTATCACAATGCAGGAGCAGACAAGTTTCCCTTATACGTGACTACAATTAAAGACATGCAATCACAACATTCTTTAAAGTGACTCCAATCAATTGGTTATAGTAAAGAATACCATGTAATAGAGCAGTGACTCCACTGTTAAGACTGAAAGAGGGTTTCTATTTCAATAATCTAGTTCCCTTTTATTATGAGTTCTGCTCTCGGATAATTTATTTAAAGTTCATTATGTATCTACAGCATATATCATTTGCCCTCAGCTTGGGCTGCAGAAGTCCCATTATGGCCAATTACTTAGTGTGATAAAATCTGCCACAGTACAAACTGTTCTTTAATTAGATTTAAGTTTTGTCTAAATTCTATTTGTAATTCAGACAGCAAAATAGTAAGGCCAACAGCGAAGACTTGCTGTCTCCTTCTTTGGTCCCTGTGGTAGCCTGTTAGGTTGGATGTAATCTTAGGGGAGTTCAGAACCGAGATCCCCACACCTATGTGCTTTTCTTGCAATACTTGTCCCCACCTCGGGTTTCCTTAGCCAGCGCTGGGCTTGGGGGTGGCCTGGCCTGTAAGGGAGTCCCACGTTCCCTGGCCTGAATCCAGCCCTATCAGATACCTCACCGATAGCAAAGGGGATGGCTCCAAAAGCACCTGAGAGCATGTGGCTGTCAGTAGGGACCGCAGTGGCTGAGTGCCACTGCCGTGCTCTTCGACGGTCGTAGGTATTTGCTCTCCAGCCCCTATCGGTTTGCTGCAGCAGCACGCTGGTTGGTGGCAAAAAAGCTGCTGACAAAATGATAGTCCTACAAAACCACGAAGAAAGTGGTGTGGGGAGCGGCACCCAGCCGTGCCCTTCAGCTCGCTTAATAGCTGTGCACTGTGAACACCACGGTGTGTACAGCCCTGGTGCTTCCTGCGGCAGACAGCACGCCACGACCTGCTGCTGCAGGGTGGGGCCTTTGCTATTAACCTGGTTAACCATTAGCCATCCCAGAGGCTTCAAGTTTGAGGACAACAGTATCCACGCATTACTTCTTGACTGAATTAGAACCACTGGATTTATCTAAACCATCCCCTGCACCATCCCCAGCCATGAGAAGAGGTTTGAAGCTGGTTTGCTCTTTAAAAACAAATGCCAGTGTTTGGCATGCATCTTCTTAAGCTCCAGCTTCAGTTTTCAAGGTGTTTTAAATATGTTTGAACCAAATGTTCTACACAAATTTGAATTCAAACCCTGCAACCTGTCTCTATGAGATCTCACAAATGAGTGAGGGTAGAAGCAACATAAAGAAAATTCAGAGTGGAACAAGAAATTGAAGTGATAATTCATTAGGATCCATTTTAACAGATCCAGGCCACAGTAATTTGAGAATGGGCATCATCCTGTAAGAAGTTGCATTCCTCCAGAAAAAATTGCGCTAGAGATTTATTAATTTGTTTCCATCAAAACATTTACTCCACTTTAAAAGAAAGAAGGCATTCACACAAATGCACTTACGGGATGCAACTTTTGCAGTTATTTGCCATGTGCTTCAGTGGCCCTGTATTTTCTGTTGTAGAGACTATGTACTGGGCTATCTTTCCTTCCCTTGAATCCTGCTCAAGTCCCATATTGTATCTTGCAAATGGCTGCTTTGCAAAGTTGGATGAATTTATTCTGTATTTCAGAAAACTACTATCTATGATGACTGTCTAAACAAAACACCATTTAAAGATTTTACAGGGATAGAAATTTACAGCTAATGACAAACCTAAAAATAACCAACATCAATCTTGTTAATGGACTAAAACGATGAAATATTCCTGTATCAGTTGTTTCCAAGGAGCAGGGAGAAAAATGCTAACCAACTCCAGCATCAAAAAGAATATGAAAACATTTCAACATCTGCCCTGTTTTCCACTTAATTAACAAGGATGCAAATAGCATTTATGGAGCAGTTAAGTTCTGGACATTCCTCTCTATACTTTTGGTCAGTAGTGCAACACAACTAGTCTGTCCTGCTCCACTTGACCCCGGATGAAAGAAGGTGAACTTTATGTACCAGGGGACACACATCACACGCTGTGGGGCTGGGAATGCCTTATATTACAGCTTAATTGTGCCTGTACAGACCCTTCCCTGAAAATACGTATTTTAAAATAAATTTGTATCTATATATAGATATGATAAAAGGCCTCTAGATCAGGATCGGTTCTCATCAAAGCAGCAAGACCTTTCCTTATTCAATAATGGCACTTTAATAGTGGCACTGATGGGAAGTTGAAAGGAAAGACCTGGTTATTAGTTGTTTTAATGGGCTACAAGAAGGTCTTATCTGACAGTGAACACTAAGCATTTCTCTCTTCCTTAAGCACTAAGGAAAAAACATGAATACGACAAATGATGACTTAGTCAACCCCACCACCTTGCAAGACATTGAAGGTGATTTTCCCAGCTGCACTGCTGTGGAAGTCGCTCTGAAGACTTTGTACCTCCCCATTATGTACAGCATCATCTTCCTGGTGGGCTTCCCAGGAAATGTCATTGCAATTTGTGTTTACAGCTTCAAGATGAGGCCTTGGAAGAGCAGCACCATCATCATGCTGAACCTGGCGCTCACAGACCTGCTCTACCTCACCAGTCTTCCCTTCCTGATACACTACTACGCCAGTGGGGAGCACTGGATCTTTGGCGAATTCGTGTGCAAGTTCATCCAGGCGCTCACAGACCTGCTCTACCTCACCAGCCTTCCCTTCCTGATACACTACTATGCCAGCGGGGAGCACTGGATCTTTGGCGAGTTTGTGTGCAAGTTCATCCGCTTTGGCTTCCACTTCAACTTGTACAGCAGCATCCTCTTCCTCACCTGCTTCAGCACCTTCCGCTACGTGGTGATTGTCCACCCTATGAAGTTCTTCCACATCCAGAGGAAGCGGTGGACAGCGGTGGCTTGCGCAGCCGTTTGGGTGATCTCACTGGCAGCTGTCAGCCCTGTCAACTTCTTGATCTCCTCAAAAGAAGCACAAAACAGATCCTTATGCCTCGCCCTTACCAGCTCTGGAAACCTGGGCACAATCAGGTGGTATAAGTGGCTGCTGACAGCAGCATGGCCGCCTTCTTGCCCTTGCTGACAGTGACTCTATGCTACACGCTCATTATTTACACCTTGGCTACCAGGCTCCACACGCGGGCTTGCCACAAACAAAAGGCTCACAGACTCACTGTCATCCTCTTGGTGGTCTTCTATGTGTTCTTCCTCCCCTTCCATGTCTTTCGGGCTGCTCGGGTTGAACTACAGTTGTGTCCAGTCAGCTGTCAGCTGTCATGTGGAGAAGCAAATCCATTCCGCCTGTATCATCTCTCGGCCACTGGCTGCACTCAACACGTGTGGCAACCTACTACTTTATGTCGTGATCGGCGGTAACTTCCAGCAGGCCATCCTCTCTCTTTCAAGGTGTAAGTGGAGCAAATGCGTCCAGCAGCCCGGAAGCAACAATTATGTGACCAAGTCAGAAATTGCATTAAAGTTATGGAGGAATCCCAGCAAACCTGGGATGGCTTTGGTGCTGTAAGCTCCTGCAAAGGCAGGTGTGTTGATACGGTAGCAAGAATTGCAGCTGGCTTCTCCCTCTCCCTGCAGCAGAGCACTTGTCAAAAAGCTGTCCTGGGAGCAGGTTTATATATACCTCTCTTAGCAACCAAAGAACAGGGAGTGAAAAGAAAAGATTGTAAGCCACCTCGAAGGTGGAATTTAAAACCACCCAACCGGACTGTTTCCAAAGACATTTGGGAAGTGCAGGGTTCTCTCGCTGCGGGCTTTGCGGTTGATTACAGAAACACAGAGAGCTTAGTTTGGATGTGAGAGCAACTTCCATTGATTTCAGTGTTGTCACTGATGTAGTGCTTAGTTTATTACAGCCTGCATGAAATGCAGCAGATATAGTCACGGTTGCTGAAACCGCTGAATTACATACTTAGAAAGCACCTCGATAAAACTGATGTTTTCAAATGAGATGGACCTGATAAACTTCAGCATAGGGCAGTGAGGAACTGGATGGTGAAATCTCAGAGCTGGCCTAGGGAAGGATGAGAAGAGTACCAGGATGACATATATGGTGAATGCAAGGAGAGATATATATAGATAGATATATATATGTACACAAGGAGATAGAGAGAGAGATATATAAGGATAGCTATATATATGGAAAAAATGGAGGAACAAGGAATTAACAGTCACATTAATGTCCATCTCAGAAAAATACTGAAACAAACGATCAGATGATAAGCCTACAGAGGGTGGAAGCAAGGACAGGTAGCCTGGGAGGAATACAGAGAAATTGTCCGAACAGCCAGGGATCAGGTTAGGAAAGCTAAAGACCTGATAGAATTAAATCTGGCCAGGGACAACAAGGACAACAACAAAAGATTCTATAGGTATGTCAGGGATAAAAGGAAGATGAGGGAAAATGTGGGCCCTCTTTGGAACGAAATGGGAGACCTGGTTACCCGGGACACAGAGAAGGCGGAGGTACTCAATGACTTTTTTGCCTCGGTCTTCACTGGCAAGTGCTCGAGCCTCACCGCCCAAGCCGCAGA
>NW_008795023.1:839548-844217 GCF_000699145.1 Aptenodytes forsteri | reverse complement strand
GTGAAGCTCCCACTGACTGGAAAAGGGGAAACATAACCCCCATTTTTAAAAAGGGAAAAAAGGAAGACCCGGGGAACTACAGGCCAGTCAGTCTCACCTCTGTGCCTGGGAAGATCATGGAACAGATCCTCCTGGAAGCTATGGTAAGGCACATGAGGACAGGGAGGTGGTTTGAGACAGCCAGCATGGCTTCACCAAGGGCAAGTCCTGCCTGACCAACCTAGTGGCCTTCTATGATGGAGTGACTACATCAGTGGACACGGGAAGGGCTACAGATGTTGTCTGTCTGGACCTCTGTAAGGCCTTTGACACGGTCCCCCACAACATCCTTCTCTCTAAACTGGAGAGGTATGGATTTGATGGGTGGACTGCCCAGTGGGAGAGGAATTGGTTAGATGGTCGCATCCATTTTACGCTGAGGGTGGTGAAACACTGGAACAGGTTGTCCAGAGAGATGGTGGATGCCCCATCCCTGGAAACATTCAAGGTTAAGTTGGACGGGGCTCTGAGCAACCTGATCTAGTTGAAGATGTCCCTGCCCACGGCAGGGGGGTTGGACTAGATGACCTTTAGAGGTCCCTTCCAACCCAAACTATTCTATGATTCTATCATTCTATGATTCTATGATTCTATGAATACAAGTGAGTACCAGCCAGTATGGATCTATCAGCTATGTACAATCCCAGATCATTCTGATTTCCTACTACAACAAATTAACAGGCTCATACATGAAGGAAAAGAAGAAGATGTCACCTATCTTGACTCCAGAAGGAGTTTTGTCTGAGATGACACTCTTGTGTGTAAGCTAAGGAAACAGTCTGGAGGAAACTATTTTTGCTGGTTACAGAGCTGCGCTTGGAGTGGAGATACTAGTGATTCACTATCAGAGTAGCGGGAGCCACTGAGTGGGGATTTGACCAGTCTGTCCTGGTTTTAGGGATATTTAGTGTTTTCACTAAAATGCATGATAAAATAAAGTCTGGTTATTATATTTGCAGATGACGTGAAGCTGAGAGGACAAAATTACATTGACAATTTGCAACTATGGTCGGAAAATGCACAGGATGCTATTAGACAGTGACAGGTGCAAAGTACTATGTTTAAGTAGAAATAATGAACTGTGCAAACACAAAAGGAGGAAAAAAAAATATTTAGGTATCAGTTCAGCTGAGAAAGATCTGTGCTTACTGTGAATCACAGGCTGGACAGGAGCCGACAGTTTCAGTGGGCTGACGGTGTCTGCTGTGACAAAAAGGGCAGATGCCACGCTGAGGTATATGAATAAGAATATAATGTGCGAGATTTGTGTAGCAGCCCTTACACCCTTTGCAGCCTTGTTACCCTCTCAACTGAAGCACCATGCTGCCCTTCAAGGAAGACATAGATGAGAGGAGCATGGCAGAGAAACGACCAAAGGGGAAGGAACCGGACAGAAAACCAAACGGTCTTAAAACCCCTCAAGGGTGGATATCAGGATGGACCTTCTCTCAGGACGGGTGATGAAGCACTGGAAGGGACAGGCGGAGTCTCCACCGCTGGTTGTCCCTAGGAGCAGGCTAGCCAGGTGCTTAGCAAGAGGGACACAAGCCTGCCTGACCTCTGGAGGTCCCTTTTGGCCATGAGGCTCTGCCATTAGGCATGCATTGCCAGCAACATTGGTGCTAGGGAAACAAGTGGTGTCCGGGAGCATCCCCGGTGCCAGAGCCCATCCCGCTGCGCTGCCGCGGCTCTGGGGAGCCTGGGGCAGGTGGCTGGATGGCGGCAAACAGCACGCTGCCGGCAAAGCCCAGGCACCCACCATGGTTAGCACCGTGCCCTGCAGGCAGCCTGCACACAGGCAGCACTGCGTGGGTACTGCACCTACGAAAGACAAACGATGACACCATAGTGTTTTAACATCCCCTGTGGATATTTAAAATACTTTCTTTGGTAAAGGCTCAGGCATCAGATACACCTTTTCGAAGCAGTGCCACCGGCCTTTTGACCTGTTTTCTATTTTAGATTGTCCTTTTCTGTATTGTTGTCAAAGTCTGAATTTTACGGGTTGCCACTAGATGGTGATCATTCATGGTCAAGCTACCTGGTTTCACATACACATGTTTGATTCAAATCCACAAGTTACACAAGTACAGAAGACGATTTACGTGAAAAAAATATTTTCTGACCTAGATTCATAACATCCCAGCTCTCCAACACGGGCAAAAAGTACAAATGAACTGCATAAATTCTCTTCCTCTTCCACATAAGTGAAAGCAGAAGATGTGTCTACCACTTCCAAATACACATCTGAAGGAGTGGATTAAAAATTATTTTTTTTCCTCTCTCAGAGCATTTTTAATTCTTGTTCTCAGAAGCTCTTCCTTCTCAAGCCCAAGCCGAGCTTATCACACACAAACAGGAGCGCTTAAAATACAACTACACATACAATATAAAATGGAGCAGCTGAAGGTAAAAAGTGTGAAATGGAAG
This sequence comes from Aptenodytes forsteri, assembly GCF_000699145.1. Lineage (NCBI taxonomy): Eukaryota > Metazoa > Chordata > Aves > Sphenisciformes > Spheniscidae > Aptenodytes > Aptenodytes forsteri. Next base: position 841,748 of record NW_008795023.1, on the reverse strand, counting down.
TGTTCAAGGCTTTCCATCTCTGACAGCAAGAGTGACAGTCCCACAGTTTCAGTGACTTGGAGAGGGGCTACCTTTTTGCCTACTCCTTTCTTTCCTTAACATAGCTGTTGTTTGGTTGCCTTCTTCCTATCTCACCTGCTCATCCACCACCTCTCTTCATTTAGTTTGGGCTAAACTAGCTGATTTTAAAGTGCGGAAGTAGACTAGGGAATGCTCCTGGGAGCCGTAGTTCGCTGGTGGAGCAAGAACCTCCAGGAGGAGGGCAGTCACATCTTCCAGTAGCATGGCTGGATCTGGAAAAGGGAAAAAGCTCAACCATAATGCAGTCATTTTTAAAGTATTCCAGAACTGCTCAGGTGCTCTGCAGGACTGAGAGATCATTATCTCCTGCGACACATTCCTTTTGCTCACTGTGAAGGGTGACATCTCGATAGCTTCTATTTTTAGCAGCTGTTAAGTTTACTGCTGAAACAAGGAGAAGTGCTTCAATTGCAGTAAACAGGAGACACTTTCCAAGCTCTGTACATACAGTGTGACAACACAGCTACATGAATTGCTACACTATTGCAGGCTAATTCACAGCATAGTTATGCTCCAGTAACCAGGCTTCTGTCAAAAGTCTCTAGTAGGTTTGTTTGCAAAGACGGTCATGTCAACTCAAGTACATACCAGCAAGCTGCGCTCTGCCTGGGACCACAGAGGGACCAAGAGAATAACTTTGCAAGGTAAACGGGGTTCACACCTCCCAGGGGAATGTCAACCCTGATGATACTAGAGGTGAAATTTTGGAATTGCCGAATGGTTTTGTAGACATGTCGAACCTTATTCTTCACAGTGACTCATGTACTGTCACAGATTGCAGCAGAGCTATTTTCTACCCTTAATTGTCAGGAAAGGCAATCAGCAATTGTTTTCCTTTCCTCCCCAAATCATGTGTCCCCATAAGAAGTGAAAGCAAAAGGCCCTCCTCGTACTCAAACCTCCCAGAGAGCAAAAATACTGACTGTAATATTCTGCATGAAAAAAAATTCACAAAATCTGTCCTAATCTGGCTGCATCTAGCTGCCTTTCAAGCAATTCTGTGTCATACTGAACACCCAAGAAGAGTGTGAAGCAGACTGCATGTAGCATCAAAATGAATAGCTTAGTAAACAGCTAGTAGAGAGAAAGGCTAAAATAGTTTGAGAACAGTTTACAAGGTCTGTGTTGGATATTGCTGTGAGATAAGGCTGCAATTTTATCCCGATGTAATGGTATGCGCCGTCAGGATGCTGCTGCATTATCTGTACAGTGTAACTGTATGGTAGTGATCCACCACATGAAGCGGAGGGTAGTGCCAGCCTCACCACTGAGTCATTTAGACCTCAGATAGATGTCATTTTGCTGATAAGGCTAAGCGATCAGAATAAATGTTGAATGACTGCTTCCATCTGTCAATATTTTCTACTCTGAAAATGCAGGTTGAGTGAACCTAAACTTTAAAGCAGCAAACAACAAACGAACACATCGCTATTCAACTCCTACCAGCCCCAAACTGTATTTGCCTTTCCCTGCCAGCAGAAAAGGAGAAGAGATGTAAAGGGAAATACTTTGCCTGTTCCCTCACAGCTCCCTTGCATTTTGTGAAAGTAGAGGCATTCAGCGGTGCCAGCTGATGCCGCTTCAATGTAAAGGCCACACAATTAAGTCTGGAAGGGAAAAAAAAGTTTACCCTAAAGAAAGTGTATTTCAAGGCCTGTTTTCTGAATAGTACTGGAAAAGAGCAGTACTTTTGACTAAGGTGTTTTGCTGACTCGGTGCCTGAGCCTGCTGGATGCTGCAGTGCAGAGCAGAGCAAGTCAGGCGCCTTCTAAGGCAGGAGAAAGAAATACATTCCTGCTTTTAGTCAGAGCTGGACTCTGGGGCCAAGAAAGAGAAAAAGTAAAGTCGTTAAACACTGGGTTGAGTGTCTTTCTGAAGTAAAGTTAAAAGCCTAAATGCCAATTTTTTAAAACACACAGAGGGAACATGATTTTTTGGGGCTGCTGCAGGCAAGTGTAATGCAGAGTATGTTCAATTCATCGTTGCTAGAACCTTAAAAGGCATGTGAATTAAAAGTTATTTTATCTTCTAACATCTCTCCTCTGTTTCTTTGCTTTCCAAAATGGTTGGTATCACTCATTTCTAAACTAAAAGAGAGGCAGTTGCGTGGAAGCTATAG
>NW_008795023.1:834391-839442 GCF_000699145.1 Aptenodytes forsteri | reverse complement strand
TTTCTAAACCAAAAGATAGGCAGTTGTGTGGAAGCTATAGTACTGGTGATGCTCTCCACTCTCACAATGAAAACAAAGTTCTGAGCTTCTGTTTTTTTAAAAAAAGGGGAAGATGTGTTTTTCCAAAATACTTTATGGATTTCCTTTTACTATGTAAAGTACTGAAAGAAGATAAGGCAAAGAAGAAAGAAATACAACTTTGTGCACAGACAGACAATGCCATACTGAATCCTAATAAAGCAGGGTAGAAGGTATAGTTCCTGGAGACATCTTCCTTCACGTGTTTTCATTAAATACGGTTGTATTTCCAGCATGCTCCCTGCTACCCAAGCTCGCAAACCTGATAGCAGATTACTCAGTCCTTCCCTCTCCCTTCACCGCATCCAGCCTGTTGCTCAAGACCCATCAGCTTTTTGGAAAAATGATTAGGAAATGCATTCTGTCCCTTCTAATGGTTCTGCTAAAATCTTTGTCGTTCCCGTTTGCCCCTGATCGGCACGAGCTAGTTGGCTGCATCCCAGGGCGCTTTCAAGACAATTCCCGTGCATCTGGCAGAATCTGTGTTTTGTCGGTGGATCTGTGACAAGGTATTTTGGTATTACCGCAAGAGCACCCTGTGATATTCTCACATCTCTCCTCCAGTTTTCAAGGACTTTCATGGTGCCAGTCACTGTGCAAAGTGATGCCCTGGACCTGCAGCTGACAGGGCTAGAAAACCCCTTCTCTGGTGGTGCCTCAAAGGCCATCCAAGGTCAAGCCTCCTGCTCTGCTTTTGTTACAGGTCTGTTAAGCTGGGCAAAAAGGAGGTGACTTGGCACAAAGCGGGGAAGCGTTATGGGTGGATTTATTTCCAGCCCCAAATGATCCCAAAGGGGCAATTTTCCACTGAGTGAGCCAGGCTGGCCCAATCACTTATGGCCTCCGCAATAATGAAGAAGACCTAGCAGACAGTGGCATACAAATGCACTGTGCAACAATTTCAAGCAATAAATCTTTTTGAAAATTCTCTTTTCCCTTTGCTTCATGATGCTTTTTATCAACGGGAAGTTATCTTAACAGACAAGGCAGCAGCACCTGCCTACAGGAGTTTCCTCACATTTACCTTTCTGCTAGTAAGCTGCTCTGAGGTATTTATATATCGCCCCTATTTTACAGGTGATGAAACTAAGGCACAGTGGAGTTAAGTGACTTGCCCCTGGTCACAAAGCAAATTAGCAGCCAAGCAGGGAAGAGATCAGTTCCCAGCCCAGAGCTTTTACAAAGTGCATTTTAGGCTTAGAGTAAGATTTTCAAGGGAGTCTTGATTGCTCAGTTGTGGCAATTCAGTAATAAAAGCTGAGTTAGAGCAGTGTCTGCACTACTCGGGCCCTGGTTCATCCCCAATGTTGTACTCTGCATCTGTGGAAGAAGCACTTCTGTTTTCCTTCGGAGAAGGTTTTAGGGGACCAGCTCTTTATCACCAAAGTTATTTGGCTACCACTGCGTGTGATTTCAGCCAAGAGCCAATAATTAGCTGTATTCATCCCATTTACAGGTTTGTATCAAGTATTGTTAATTTGCAGGTTAGCACGAAATATTAGCAGCATACAGGGAAACATTTCAGGCTGAAATGTGTGCATCGCACCACAGGTCGGGATGTTGTTCTCCATGGGGTGCAAAGGTCAGAAATAGGTTCCATAACTAGTGAGCTGCCTTCACCCAAGGGGCAGGGTACCACTGCTCACCATGTACGTATGCCGATGCTGGGAGAGCACATGGGTTCAGCTAACACGCCTCAGAGCTGGGGCCAGCCCCTTCCCAGCACACCCTAGTTCAGATCCAGCAGCCCGTGTTCTGCCTTCAGATATGGATGTCAGCACTTTTCTTCTACTGGCAGAAGGGAAAATGGAGTTAAGATGCAGATTTTTCATACATCTTCTAAATTTCCATCCTCACTTCTATTCAACATGATTAATACAGCTATACTTAGTTATCAGAGCTAAATATTTTGTTGAAAACCACAAGTGAAAATTTAAATCTGTCCCTCTACCGGGAAAAAAACCCTAGCTAACATAGCCCCCATCCTTTTTTCCCAAAATGCAAACCTGAATCTCACTGAGGGAAGGGAAGGACAGCACGGAGCATCGTGCTTGCTGGAAACACCATGAAGACCGGTCCTGCAGTAGTTCCAGGCTGTGCCCGAGGGGCTCCAGCCTCCCGCACTCCGGCAGCTGGGCTCTGTGGGTGCTATAATTCAAATTCCCACTAGAGGGTAGACAAAACTCTTCCATAAAAAGGATCACTCTGGACAAGCTTATGTATGCGGGAAAACTGTCTGATTTGAAAAGGAGGTCTGGGCTGGAGAAGCAGCAGAGAGTAGGAAAAGGAAGAACAAAATGATGTTCATACCATCTGCGAGAGCAAGGTGGGAGCATTGTTCCAACTTTCTCTAAAGAAACACAATCTGTGGTTCATACTTTTAAATCAAATACAGCTAGAGTGGCTATGTGGTTATAAACATGTAAATCATAAATCAAATACAGCTGATCTTGCCCCTATGGATGTTATCTTGCAAACAGTGACAGGAGCCAATTAAGTATATCAAACAGTTAGAAAGGATAAATATAGGGAATTAGAGTTTATCCATTTCGGGGCAACAGTGAATTCACTCCCTCCCGACTGCCTAGCCAGAAACATCAAACTGTGGATTTATCTCGCTCTTTTATTATTGACCACTCTACTATTACAGGAAGTAATGGCTTGCGTTTTCTCATCACGCATTTCTCTGCTGAAATGCAGACAGGTTTCTCTGAACCTTGCTGCGGGAGTGGAAAGTATGGCTGTAGGCATCAACAGGTCTTCCTCTTCTTGCTCTCCCTGAAAGAGCAGATCCTTCTCCAGGTGAGCCTGACTGTCTCAGGGAGCTCCCTGCATTGCAGATAAGGGCACTGGGAAAAGGTTTTCTCACCATACATCCTACTTCTCCAAAGCAGGCTTTCACACTGATTCAACAAGCCCAATGCTAGGGAAGCCAAAGCAATTCAGAGTTTATTTTCTAATTTAGTCCCAGATATACAAAGATGGCCTAAGACCCAGAAGCACCACCTATGCAAGCTAAATGCCATTTTTGAATGCTAAGCAAGGATTTGATTCCATCTTCTTAAAGGTAACTTGTTCATGCTGACAGAGGTAAGAACCAAAGAAGGCCCATCAAAGAAGCGGAGCTCTCAGAGGTGTTCCTGCAGCTGGGACACCTCCCACAGCTAGGATAATTAAAGGCTGAATTAACTGCACTTTGGAAGACAGGTATGGCAATGTTTGCTAGCACAAGCGCTGTGCTATCTCGTCTCCCCCCTAAAATAGCTGTGGGTTTTTGAAAGGAAATGTTGCCCCTCTGTTCCGGATGGGTCCCATCTGCTGGTTCCACATAGTCTTGTGGGTAGCAATGACTGTCTCTCCAAAGTGAGCTGATGAAACTGGATGAGATGTGGCACTACAGGCAGTAGTCTCCACAGTTGTCACATCAAAGGCTAAACAGGAGGTGTGCCCGGAGAAGGGTTACAGTTGTGGCCCTAATGAGCCAAAGAGAGGAGCCCTTCAAGCAGCAGCATGTGTTTTCACTGCATTAAGGCAAGTGAATCCATTGCAAAGAGATTTTCACAGCGCAATATTGGGAGCAAAGGAAGAAGCATTAATCCTGAAATACAGCCATGCCAAATGAGGTTAAATTATATATTCTCTATCTGGTTTGTACTGTAAGGTGTGAATGATAGCTCTGCTGGATGCTGGCATGGGCTAAGGAGACATATCTGGAATTTGGTGCAGGGCTGCATTTGGTGTCTACTAGACTATTTCAAGAGATCACATTTCTCTACCCTGTGGTTATCAATACCTCTACCACCTGTCCTTGCCGTGATAACTGGGAGAACCACTTCAAGTGATGTAGATCTCATGCAAAAATCTCCTGTCTTCATCACTCTGAAAAAAAAGTAATATTTTATTGAAGAAAGAGTTATTGTTATACAAAAGTCTGTGACAGCAGGTGAAAAGTAGAAAAACTCTCTTGCAGGGAGTCAAGAAGCTGGATTTTGTAAGGAACAGATGGATCTCGGCAGCTGTGCTCTTTCACCAAGTAGTTGCCTCAGGGGGGCAGTTGATGTTAAATTTTGTACAAAATTTCCTTTTCTTGCATGAATTAAAGATACTGAAATATAGAGAGATGACCTTTATTCTGGGACCCTCTTATCTATTCACTTTAGAGGCCTTTGGAGAAATTGAAGGCTGTTCCATTGGTTTAACAAAGCTTAAAGCACACACCTGGCTTCAGTTGTACAGTAAGTCCTCCTTGTTGCTGTCTTTCTGGGGTGAAATGCATCATCTCATCAACACAAGTTTCCACCCTAAATGTTTCTGCTCCCAGGCAGATGAGTGACAGATACTGAAGGGTGAAACGCCACACTGAGCAGCTTCCGAACCAGGTCTTCAAAGAAAGAATAAACAATACCACTGCTGAACCCCTCTTTCTATTGCTTGCACAGCCCTCTCTGGTAGACAATTTATTGATAGCGTTTTCAATTCTTGGAGAAGTAAGGAGGGGTGTCAGCAGAACTGCTACCTTGGACTTTCATAGGGCAGACTTTGGCCTGTTTAGGAGACTGATTGACAGAGTCCCTTGGGAGACAGTCCTGAAGGGCAAAGGGGTCCAGGACGGCTGGACATTCTTCAAGGAGGAAATCTTAAAGGCGCAGGAGCAGGCTGTCCCCATGTGCTGAAAGACGAGCCGGTGGGGAAGACGACCAGCCTGGCTGAACAGAGAGCTTTGGCTGGAACTCAGGAAAAAAAAGAGAGTTTATTACCTTTGGAAGAAGGGGCAGGCAACTCAGGAGGACTACAAGGACGTCATGAGGTTTTGCAGGGCGAAAATTAGAAGGGCCAAAGCCCAACTAGATCTTAATCTGGCTACTGCCGTAAAAGACAATAAAAAATGTTTCTATAAATACATTAGCAACAAAAGGAGGGCTAAGGAGAATCTCCATCCTTTATTGGATGCGGGGGGAAACATAGTGACAAAG
>NW_008795023.1:792840-833243 GCF_000699145.1 Aptenodytes forsteri | reverse complement strand
ACTGTGTTCAGTTTTGGGCCCCTCACTACAAGAAGGACGTTGAGGTGCCGGAGCATGTGTAAAGAAGGGCAATGAAGCTGGTGAAGGCTGTAGAGAACAAGTGTTATGAAAAGCAGATGAAGGAACTGGGGTTGTTTAGCCTGGAGAAAAGGAGGCTCATGGGAGACCTTATCGCTCTCTACAACTACCTGAAAGGAGGTTGTAGCGAGGTGAGTGTCGGTCTCTTCTCCCAAGCAACAAGTGATAGATTGAGAGGAAATGGCCCCAAGTTGCGCCAGGAGAGGTTCAGATTGGATACTAGGAAAGATTTCTTCACTGAGTGGGTTGTCAAGCATTGGAAGAGGCTGTCCAGGGACGTGGTTGAGTCACCATCCCTGGAGGTATTTAAAAAACATGTAGATGTGGTGCTTAGGGACATGGTTTAGTGGTGGACTTGGCAGTGTTAGGTTTGGGGTTGGACTAAATGATCTTAAGGGTCTTTTCTAACCTAAATGATTCTATGATTGTCTTCCACCCTGGCACCCAGAAGCAACACGATACTTTACTGCTACTTAGCAAAGAGATCAGCAATTTACCCTTGCTGTCCTGGAGACTTCAGCTCAATCCAGCTGCTGCCATGTTAGTGCTGAGGATTATCTGTGTACAGCAACCACTAAGGAAGAGAATCAGGAAAAATTGCCCTGCCTGAGATAAGAGAGATCCATTCACTCCCTGAATTAGGGCTGACTTCTCTGTACCCAGTTTATTTGGGAAGAAATCAGACATGCTGATTTCAGCTAATGAAAAAATTTCTGACAGGATGCTTTTCCCCTGCAAACTGCTGAATCAATGGAATCAAAGTTCATCATGTGAATGTCTTGAATCTATCAAAAATGTTGATAGAAACCAAGTAGGCAGCATCCAGGCTAGCTACCCAGCTAGCCAAGCAGTCCCAGACAGAGAATGGGGGAGACGGTGATGGTGGGATGGAGAGGGCTGCTGCATCGTCCATCGTGATGGTCCAGCATTGTCCAGCTCCTTTCTTGGGATGAAGCAGGTTTCTTTCTGAAATGCTCTGGGAAGGGGACACAAGAGACACAAAACTTGATATTTTGCTTCTTTTCTCAGATTTTGCACAAAAGCCGATGCTGCTGTGAGCTGTGGCTAAGCTGCTACTCCAGGCACAGATAATACTAATGGGAGTTTCTAGGAGAGAAGTGCAAGGCCCAGCTCTAGGATGTTTAGCATGACAAAATTTTCCATCCAAGTCCACATTATGCAGTGAGCTCACCCTTATTATATTCACTAGTGATTTGTGCAATGGAGTAGAAAGTATACCCTTTAAGCATGCAGATGACAAGTGAGGGGACTGCTGGCATGCTGGCGGACAGCATTAGATTCAAAGCAATTTACAGAAATTGGAGAAATGATCTGAAAAAAACAGGATGCAATACAATGAGGTCAAATGCAAAATTTATGTTTGTAGGAAAATAATCAAAACTGCAGAAATCTGGACTATCTGCTTAGGCAGCAGTACCGCAGTAAAGAATCGAAGGGCTACGCAGGTCACAAGCTGAACATCAGTCAAATATGTTGTGCTGTTGAGAAAAGGGCAAACAGCAGAATGGGACATAGAAATAAGAGCACAGACTGCCAGGCAGGATGAGTAACCCTTCTGCTTTGGTAACGTGTCTCCTGGGGTGTCATGTCTGGTCTGACACTGCAGTTCAGGAAGGACAGGGACCTGCTGGACGGGGAGCAGACCAGAGGTTCAAAAAAACAAAACCAAAAAAGAAAAGTTTGTGGGACCGAGAGTTGTTCAATCTAGGAGAAGCACCACCGAAAGAAAGATGATGGTGATCTTCACACGTGACCTGTATCCAGAAAGCAGAATGCCCCCCGCTAGGACTAGATGGGGCAGACGTCGGACATGAGGCAACATGTCCTGTGAGCACAAAGAAGCAGAGGAGTAGTTTGGTAGAGAGAAGATTTTAGAAGAGGCTGGAAAAGCATCTGCTGGGACTGCCAAGGATATGACCCTGTCTGGGGCAGCAGATGGACAGCATGCCCTGAGGAGTTTCCTTCTACCCCACCTCCTGCAATGCTGTGGGCAAAACCCCTTTGAATCAGGACAGAGGATTTCAGGAAAGGCAGGCATCTCGCTGCGCACACCAAGATAATCCCTCAGAGAGGGGAGGTGTTTGCGCTCGGCTCCTTGCAGTGACTGTGCCTGGAAAGCCAATGGATTAGATACTCTGCTGGAGTGAATTAACTTGGCTCCAAAGCCAGTGGCAATGCACCAGTTTACACCTCCTTTGAATATGATGTGCGAAATCTGGTGCAAAAGCCTGGTTAGCAACTCCCTCCTCAGGTTCCAGCAGGCCATCAATCACGACAATATGCAGCAGGAGATTTGTATGTTGGCAGAATGCAGAGTAATGGCTAAAACACCTGGCCTGACCCCAAACGGCCTAACCATGCAGGGCATTGTATTTTTTATATCCTTCAACACATTGTATCATTTCAGTTTATCACAAACTAGTAAACAGTCCCTTTTGAAAAACCAAAAAGCCAGGGTCAAGTGCACAGAGCTTCTTCTAATTGTCTTTTTTTTTCTCACTTTTCTTGAGAAGTGTAATCTTCTGTCCCATGGTGATGTGATTTCTTCCATGTCCCTATTATTGCAAACCCTTGATAGATACTGCCACAGTGTTTAGAATAGGCAGTGCCAGCTCCGGGAGCAATGACACAAATACACTGCATCACTGTTCTGTACCACTGGGTTTACATAGCATTTCTTGTGAAGGTAGCCAGGTTAACTGCTTTCTGCTGACTCTCTGCTTGGGTAGAGAGAGTGAAATGCACACCCTCATCTCTTGCTTTACTAGGTATTTCTCTTTGAAGATACTGCTCCAGCAGGAACCAGTTCCACCACAGACGGTGGCAAAACGTTACTTTCTGAATTATGTGACTCTGATTTTCCAGTGCTCCACTTTTTTTGCTTTTGGCTTATATAACCAATGCAGTCAGTCCACTGCTCTGTCTTCAGAATGACAGAATGACATTCACAGCAGAAATCCCCAGCTGACCCAAGCATGGCGAGTAAGTGTGTTGCTATGTTAGTTCAAATCCTGCAAAGCTCAGAGGGAGAAGATCTGACCAAAGCCCAGGAGTGGCCCTGACGCTCTTGGTGAAAGGTAGCATAGAAAGGCAAAGCAAGAGAAAGCCTCTGCAGAGAAGAGCACCTCTCTTTCTTGTATTTGATTTAGATGAGCACAAAGTAGTCAAAGGAAAAAGGTTAGATTTAAAAAGAATGAAAGTATGACTTCCACAGGCTCAGCTTGCAGGAAGTATCTCATTGAAGGCTATTTCAACAGCCCTCACTTCCATCCAATCTGAATAGTTGGAGAGCCATTTAATTGCCTGAGGATAATAATACTTTGCATTTAAGCATCATTTAAAGAGCACAAGACTCTTTCAAAGGCAGGGAAGCTGCATGAATCTGGGGGTGAGGCCGGCAGAGCAGCCTGGGCAAGCCAGGGAGCAGAGGGAGCTGCCTTCACACTCTCATGCTGGTAGAAAGGTTTCTCTATGTCCTGGTTTCAGCTGGGATGGAGTTGATTTTCTTCCTAGTAGCTGGTACAGTGCTGTGTTTTGGATTTAGGATGAGAATAATGTTGATAACACATGTGTTTTAGTTTTGTTGCTAAGTAGTGCTTACACTAAGTCAAGGACTTTTCAGCTTCCTATGCTCTGCCAGTGAGAAGCTGGGAGGGGGCACAGCCAGGACAGCTGACCCAAACTGGCCATTTTTGCTGGCCGGGGGGGGGCCGCTGCTCGGGGACTGACTGGGCATCGGTCAGCAGGTGGTGAGCAATTGTACTGTGCATCACTTGCTTTGTATATTCTTCTTATTATTATTACTATTGTTATTAGTAGTAGTATTTTATTTTATTTCAATTATTAAACTGTTCTTATCTCAACCCACGAGTTTTCTCACTTTCACTCTTCCAATTCTCCCCTCCATCCCACCAAGGCGGGGAGAGTGAGCAAGTAGCTGTGAGGTGCTCAGTTGCCAACTGAGGTTAAACCACAACACTTTACCAGAAGGGATGCAATGGGAAGGGTTTGGGACAAGGAGTCTGAACGCCTTCCCTGCTTGCACAACTATCTCCTGGAAAGCAAGGGAGGTTGCTCCAAAAAATACGAGACCTCTGACTCCACACTCAAGTGACAATTTGCGGGGCATTTCCTTGTAGGTTTCTAGTTCTGTCTATTTTGTCGCTGTGGTCAAGCAACCTCCTAATTTCACTTTGACTGAGAATTATTTCTGCTTATTGCTTTATGATAGTAAAATTCTACCTGATAATTACCTTACCTTATCAGAAACAAGCACTAGTAATGCAAACAACTAATTTGCCAGTTTATAACTTTAGTGATTGTGTGAAGAAAAGAAAAGAGATAAGCTTGGGATATCCTACACGGCTGAGCTCCCTTCCCTGTCCTTCTTGTGCTCCTCTTGGCACCAGTCCCTCTGTGAAAGGCTCATTTCCAAAGTGTGGGAGGAATTTTGGCAGGTGGGAGCTGGGCCCAGAGGGAGACCAGAGCAGTACAAAGTGACCCAGGGTCCTTCTGCCAAGAGCCAGGCATTAGCTAAGGGCTCATGTTAGCTGAGGGAATGGTATCTGGCTAATAGAAAGGCTCATCTTTGGCTGTGTATATTAAATTCATGTGTTGAGGGCTGTGACAGTACAAGTCACTTTCTGAAGACAAAGCTTTATCAGAGTGGCCTAAAGCAAAGGGCAGACTTTCCCCCATGTGCCATAGCACCCTAAAAACAAATTACAAGAGCAACGGCACCACAACAGAATATATCTTCAATGACTGAAAACTTGCTTGTACGCTGGAGGCCACATTTACAGCACCCTTTGCTGAATCCTGTACTGACACATTACTGGAAGCCAAGGATGGACATCTCATCTCACAAGAGTTTAGAGGCTGCTTTGTCTTGGAATTGAAAAAGACTCAAAATAACAAGGCAGCAAATTGGTCCTCTCTGTTTTCAGACCGACTAAGCTGGGTCATTTTCAGGAAATGCCCCATTACCTAACACAATTACAACTGTTGTCACATCTCTGATGAGTTTAGTTTGGTTTTTAGTGTCTGCTGGGAAAACTTCAACTGGTGCAGCTGCTGTGTTTAAGGCCACTTCATAGCTGAGTGCTCCTCTGGCGTTTTTTATTCACCGGTTTATGGTCTTGCTTGTGCTGTACCAAGGTACCTGAGCACATACTGGCTTTGAGCAGGCAAATTGTCCCATTGTCTTTCCTCTCCCCACTCCCCATGGGGCAAGTCACCTTCTGAAAGTTCACTGCTCATCTAAGGGCTGCAGTAGATTTTATCTTCTATGCCCTGTAGCCGATGAGCACCAATTCACTTCAAGGACTAATATTAGCCATAAAATAGTGCCTCAGATCCATACAGGCTATTTTTGGAACTGAATCAAACTACTTCTGCTCAGCTGATGTGGCAGCAGCACTGCTTATATTCCAGATTATATATGTAGTTTTCCTAAGGTAAAATATTCCTTTCCAGAAGTTTTCATTAACAGTCTCTATTACCTACATAATTGGATGGCAGCATTTAACTGTGATTAATTTAGAGTTACCATGCATTTAGGGATTAAAAAAATGCTGCCCTTACCAGTCTGTCTCAGGGGAGAAATATGAAGGGAGAGCTGGAGCTGATTTCCCTACGTTATGAAGATGCACGGTATCATTCTCAACAGAACTGAGCATCTCCCGACGGTGGGCTGATAACAACTGTAATTAGGTATTCAATCACACACAGAGTAAGATCAGCCAAACAAATGTATGTCTGCTAAGGGAAATAGCCCATGGAAAGATTATATGTTTGCTGAACCAAAAGTAAAACGTATAATGAAGGCTCTTCACACTTGGAGCCTAGCCCTTGTCCAACAAACTGCCTATTTTCCTACATAGTTATTAGTCAGAGCTATCCTTGCCATTTCTACTGCGCCACACTGGGTGCTGTCATGTCCGAAGGTCTGACTCCAAAAGGAGCCTTCCACTCATGCCCGTGGATTTTAGATCAGGTTTTGTGAGATGAGAACAGCCCCTGCACTGGAGCAGCAACTTGTGGACCCTCACGCCTGCGAGTCCTAATTACAGTCAAGTTCAGCGGTGATGCTGAGACACCACAAAAAGCCCTGCTACGACCTCTTCCGCCCCAATGCCGGCAAAAGCTAACGGCCAGCCCATTCGGAGGAAAGAGACATTGTTTGCAACCAGCCACGTGTGCTTTAACAGAACAAAGCAAAACAAAAGCATTGGACCTTGTTCTCCACTTCTGTATTTTAGGCAGATTGTGTGCTCCAGGTGTGCGAACTCATCTGTCATCCTGTGCATCCTGTTCACCCTGCCATCACAGAAGGAAAAATACAATGTGAGAAGATGATCCTATTTACATAATGCACTCTGTGATAGCTGACCCAGCCTATAGTGTAAAGTTTTAAGAGGAAGTATTTAATTAATAATCCTGCCACCGAATCATTCCAGTTTCCTTTCTATACAGTGAGTAAGAGCAACATTTATATACACACACGAACTCTGTAGGATTTTATAATGGTTATTTCAGGAAAGGTGCAAATAGCTAGCTTTTTGCTGTTGGATTGCTGGTCTTTGCAATTCTTAACAATACTCATCAAATTAGGGAAAATTACAGCCCATCTGACAAACCAATCCAGCCTGCCTGGAAGACTGTGGAAACAAGAGATGAGTGCTGTCTCCAGGGGGAGCATTGCTGGAGACTAGCTTCAGCTGAGGGTGGCTGGTTGCTGGTAACAGTGAGAGAAACACCACTGCACAGCAGGAACCCGCCGTGCAACATCGCTGTCAGCACGAGCATGTCTACCTCTTCTGTCCTCTTCTTGCCCCTGGTCAGCGTCTCTCACTGCTTCCCATAAGCCCTGGAGCCCGCACATCCATGAGAGGAGCCACAGCCCCTCACCAAAGTGCCAGAAAGCTAACCCAAGAGTAAGAAAATTGGTTTGTTTTCAGTCAGCTCACTTATCCAACACATCCCATGATTGCACAAGCACTGGGGCCGTTGAAAACATGCGGTTTAGGATGAGAGGAGGGAGGTGGTGCTGCCAGCTCTTTTGACAGCAGCCTGCAATTAGAGTCACTTAAGCCAACTGTGAAACTACAGGGTATTTTGATTTCCCTCCAATGCTTGTAGAGGGGAGCAGGGTGAGGATAGCCTTAAAGCACAAAAAGGACCACGTTTTTGGTAAGGATCAGATTGGTCTACCTATGGGCAGACTTAAAAGGCCCATGGACATGAGGTGGAGAAACTGCTGGTAAAGAGAAAAGACCCACAAGCTGAAGAGTTCAAAGTCACAGTGCAGGATCAGCCTTTATTCGTAGAGATCCTACACGATGCCAGGCAAGCAATTTAAATCAGATATTCACAAGTGGCCTTTGTTAGTTTATCCGTAATTTCCCAAGTGCCTGACATGAGCCCCTGGGCCAGTCGCATGGCTGCAATCGAAGCCAGCTTTTCTGAAGGTCCATGTGCAATGAGGAGTTGCTGAAACCCTGGTGAAGGGTACAGGGAGGCCAGGGGAAGGCAGGAGCCACATGGTCTCTACAGCTGATAATGAGACAAGATTTGGGTAAGCTAAGGAGCGCAGCTCGGTCTCCAGGCAGAGCAGCTCTGCGTCAACGACTTTCTATTAGTTCCCCTTTCTTGAAATTGATCTGAAAATGGGAGTTTTATTTTCTTTTCCTGCCCAAAGTCAGATACTCAGAGGTGACCCCAGTGCCTGCTTGAGACCCCAGTGCCCCAAATCCCGGGCAGTTCTGGGCCACGGTGCCAGGAAAGCCCATTTCTGCTTCGCATAAAGCACTGCCACCGCCAAGGAAGGATAAATACCAGCCGCTGCTGCACAGGTTTTCTATTGCTCAGGGGTATAATGTATTAAGTAGTGGACGCATTAAATGATCCCTAACTATAATTAGCTCCCCCTGTGCTTATAACACTACAGCCTCATACAAATGGTTTCTAATGACACATGCAGTGTCTAGGAACAGGGTAATAGCTATTTAAACAGTTGCTGATCCCTGAGCTGGTACACGACAGTGTATTTTACAATTATTGGGAAACTTCGGACATTTTTTGAAAGTGCTCTGGGCATTGACCTAGAGAAAAGCTTGGTCAGATGAGAACAGAGATGATGCCCTTCACCTAATGGTAACAGATAGATAATGTTCCAGTTGTCAGATATTACTGCTGCCCCAGTCTTGATTGTCCCCGTTACCACTATTTCCCTGCAGTATGATTAGCAAAACAGATAGCCTTCTTCCAACTCATGCCTACGGTACAGGCACTCAAGGAGAGTCAAGACAGTCTTCCTAAAAATACTCTTATCATCTGTGTGGTTCTCAGTACACTAACATACATAATGTTCAGAAATGAAAGCTTGCTCGTTTAATGCCGGATCATAAGCCTCATCAGTGAGTAGGACCTATAAAATGTACCAAGGCCAAAAGTCTACTGGCCACGCTGGGCAGCTGGGGCCTCTTTGCATGGACCAGGTTGCAAGCTCAGGGATTGAAGCCTGCAGTTTCAAAATTCAAGATACTATGACTTTTTTTCTTTTAAAATAATAATCTCTCTTGATCTTGTTCCTTGAGCTAAGGATGATAATGAGATTTTTATTCAAGAACAGTCTTTTGGTTCAAGAAGCATGGAAAATTGCAGTTCTTGTGAATCATGAAGCCCGAAAGCAAAGACTCAAAAGAAAACAAGTTCGCAACTTCAGCTACCTCAGTAATAACCAGCCAATGCTAACTATAGATATTTTATTCACCAAAAATAAGCAGAAAGTTTGCCACAGTTCCTGAAAAGCAGATCATGCCGAAAGAAACCTTCATTTCTTACATGAGATGAAAATTGTACTTTGTTAGAAATTTGTTTTTAATGAAAACAGTATGTCATAACATTTTTCACCTGACCTTGAAATGGCAACATGCCTTATTCACTTTGGTGATCTGGTTTCACTTCACAGGAAATGGAGAATAAATTTAATTTTCTCTTTTACAAACACATGCATGCACACACACACGCTAATTTAAATGTGATCCGATGCTATTTGAATACTACAGGTCTACCTCAGCACGCAGAACTGCTGCCAGCAAAGCATGATCTGCCCACTGAAGGCAAGACAGCATGAATGACAGAGGGCAAAAGAGATCTCATACAGCCGCCCAGACCTAAGAGCCGATACCTGAGCCAGTAACTGAGGTTTTCTACCAGTCTCCTAATTTACAGCCACATGGAGTCTCAGTCTGCCAGGGAGTGAATGTATATGGTTGCAAAGCCATACTAAAACCTGCTTCACTGTAAGGAAGACATAAATACATTTCATTTGTAATGCTTTTTTCTCAAAGCAATATCAAATGGAGAAGCAGAACTGCAAGTTTTCAGGTAAGCAATATTTCTCCATTTTCAATTTGGAGGGTTCAAGAGTGCAGTGAAGAACCAATCAGCAGTGCAGGAAAACTAAACTGGGGATGAATCAAATATTCTAGAAAATTTTGTCTAACTTTACTTGAAATATACCAGTGAGAGGCATAAATGTGGGTGACAGTGGTATCACCAAGCAGCAGAAAAGAGAGAAAACGTGTATATCCCTAGCTTTTGTCTGAATATAAATCTGGATTTGTTTAAAACAAGCTTCACGGCCTTTACCTAATGCATCTTTGACTGCAAAGCTGCTATATCAGCGCTAACATTCATGTTGAAAAGCATTAATGTTTTAACTAAATTATGGAGAGACTGTTCAAATTTCTCTCCGAAGTGCTCCTGAGTAACAAAGCGATACCCATCTTTCTGACTGGTTATGATCAAATAATTCCTATTGTGTCCTAGCTTTAATGACTGGCTTTGTCAGAGAAATTTTGTCATGTTCAACCAGTCACTGGGATAATGCAGAAACATCCATACAGGTAACATGCTAAATGCTATTAACTGAGTCACATCAAAAACTAATTCTATACACGATTTCCAGGACTACAATAAGGCACACTTCTGTCTTTTTTTTTTTTTTTAAATGATTTCATCCTGGATGTTCAATGTAACATTGGTTTACTTTAAAGACTGTGTTTCTGGGACAAGAGAGAGTAATTTGGGCTTGACAGTACCCTGTCTAGCACTTTATGAAGTCACTTTAAAATATTCTCTCAGATGGGCTAGGTTAGGATCTGGAGGAGTGGTGCTCACCTGAGATGCTGAAGACCCACAGTGGCACGCCTCTTGCCTCACTTGAGACATCTAAAGGTTAGACGTGCAGGTCTGAACTAGTCACCTGGGTCTGTCTTTGTTGTCAACAGAAAGAAATAAGTATGCCAAAAGAGTAAATCATTTATCTTAGAAACCTCTCTTCTAGGAATATATATTTTGTCCTGGAGGAACCTACATCTCTCCCTTTTATGATAAAGGGGGGCTTAGGATGACTGGGTCCACTTTAAGCATCTAACTTTTTGATATCTGAAGTTAGATGAGATGATTTTCATCCTTGGTTACCATTCTTTCAGGTTAAAACACTACCAAGAAAGTTTATGTCTTGAACTCACTGTGGAGAGATCCAAATTGGCCATGGCAGACAAGAAACCTTTTCAGGGACAAGTCTATCTAGCTCCAATTTGCACAAAATGGGAAGCAAGATCAGTGCCTTCACTCAATGTCTGTGCTTTCCACCTTCTCTCTCTGTGCTTTGAGAAACAGTCTTTAATCATTTAAATCAGTTTTATGCTACTATGAAGCGAAACAGTCTTTAATCATTTAAATCAGTTTAATGCTACTTTTTTGATTTTTTAAAAAAATTAAGCATTCATACAAGTTTTATACTCTGATGACTCCAAGAGAATAAGATCATATTCAGGGAACAAGCTATGCTTGTCAGGTTATGGGAGCATCAGGTCCTGAGGTCTGTATCTGAACCTAACGTCTTTTGATTTTCCTGAGACCAGAACAGCATCTCTGGTTTCATGAGCACAAAACACTGATTAGCTCAGATTAATGAAGATAAGATATGGGTATGGTTCTACTTTCTGAAAGCCTAGAACTAATTCAGAGTTTTGCAAAATCTAGGCACAAACTCTCTCTAGCTCTCTAAATGTGTGCTTCCTACTCCTGAAGTTTTGCAGATAAGCAGTAATTGTCTTCTTCAACGTAGGAGGTTAAATAAAGCAAGAGTAAAATTAAGCATTATCAAAATTAAACATAAAGGAGAGGGAAGGGTGAAATTAAACATTTGAGTGGGGTTATCTAGGTCAGAGCTGGGTATGCCAGCAAATCCCTGTTCCCTCCCTCTACTATGACTTGCCAAACATATGACATTTGCTCCAGCGACAAAAGATTTAACTGAAAGCATTTGTCCCAACAAATCAATTAAAACTAAACATCTGATTTTTGTAAAGCTTTAAGAAGATTTCTGCAAACATGGCATCTGAACACACCGGCAATTTTACTGCTCTGCCAAGCCACACAGACCTCTTGACAAGCTGCAAGGTTGAAGATTTCTTACAGGTGAAAACCTACCTCTCCGTCCTTTACGGCCTAATCTTCCTGGTGTGCTTCCCAGGGAACATCGTGACAGTTTTTGTTTACTTTGTCAAGATGAGGCCCTGGAAAAGCAGCAGCATCATTATGCTAAACCTGGCTACCACTGACCTATTATATATAGCCACGCTTCCTTTCTTTATACACTACTCTGCTAACGAAAATAACTGGATATTTGTAGAATTCATGTGCAAGTTTATTCACTTTAGTTTCTACTTCAACATGTACAGTGGTATTATCTTGCTTAGCTGCTTCAGTATCTTCCGCTTTTTTGTAGTTGTCCACCCAATTAAATGCTTTTTTGTTCAAAAACGAAGATGGGCAGTGGTGACTTGCATAGTAGTTTGGATGATTTTCCTGGCGGCCATCAGCCCCTTGGGCATCTTGATTGCCACGAGGCATATGCAGAACAGGTCGATCTGCCCGGATCTGGCTGCTGCTGAGGACCTTGACACTAGTCGGTGGTATAACTGGCTGCTGACTATGTTTGCCGCCTTCTTGCCCTTGCTGACGGTCACTCTGTGCTACACGCTCATCATTTACACCTTGGCTACAGGGCCCCACAGGCGGGCTTGCCACAAACAAAAGGCTCGCAGACTTGCCGTCGTCCTCTTGGTGGTCTTCTGTGTGTGCTTCCTCCCCTTCCACATCTTTTGAGGGATTCGGCTGGAGCTCCAAGTACAACCAGTTAGCTGCCACTTGAAGAACATGATCCTTTTTATGTTTATTATACCTAAACCTTTAGTAGCATTAAATACTTTTGGAAACTTCCTGCTCTATGTAGTGACGGGAGACAACTTCCAGCAGGCAATCCTCTTGCTCCTCAAGTTTCGGACAAACAAGAACTTGAAGTAGAAGAGATTGATGCCACAAAAGAGTTATGGAGGAAGGGTCCAAATCTGCCCTCAACAGCCAGGCACAACCTTCCTGCCATCAGAGTACTCAGGTTAACCCTGCCAGTGCCAAAGGAGAGTTAAGCTGTTCTGTGTTTTGGAGTTACAAATTGATCATCAAAAGAGAAAACTTATAATTTAAAATAAAAAGCTTTAAATAAAATACTAAAAAATTAAATTTGAATCTTCTCGGAAATTTGTCAGCATTTGCTTCCTGAACCCTTGATACCTCTTTTGGAGAATGGCCAACCGTTCCAGAAAAAAATTGTTGCTTATTAGTGGCAGATACAGACTCAGGGTGGGAGTAATTTAATTTAATTTTAGTAACTTAGAAGTTAAGTGACTAGTCCAAGCTAGGTGCCTGCCTTTGACTTGTTTCCTAAGCAATGGAAGGGGGTGAGACCCTCCAGAGGGCAATTCATCACACCTGTCTTAGACCTGTAGGAGGTTCATCTCACCTCCCTGGAGACATTGGCAGGGTAGGTGTATGCTTATAAGCTGATCACCTGATCCTCCCTTTATAATTTCCCATGATAGTGGAGAGAAATAAGCAGTTTTAGAGTGTGATTCACCTAATTATTCTTGACGCCTACATTTGGACAAGATGAATCATGACCTAGAAGTGCCTGTTCCTCTCCATTGACCATAAAAGGTAAGTAGATCAGACACAGACCCAAATGTTCATGCCTGCCTTTACACAGCTGAGGCCCAGCTCTAGCACAGAGTGGGATGGATCACTCTCCAGAGGTGGCTAAAAGGGGAGCTTACACAATAAGACCCTGATCAGTGCCTTCAGTGGTCGCCTGGAGATTAATGGTGCAATAATACAAGACCACTCCTATAAGGGTTTTCCATGCTACTAACTGTGATTTCTGGATTAATTTTAGTGCAGAGGTGAGAAGTGAATGGATGCATAAATGTGCCAGATCATAGAATCATAGCATGATTGTACTGAGGACTCCAGAGCTGGATGCAGTACTCCAGGTGGGGTCTTACCAGAGCAGAGTAGAGGGGCAGAATCACCTCCCTTGACCTGCTGGCCACGCTTCTTTTGATGCAGCCCAGGAGACGACTGGCTTTCTGGGCTGCGAGAGCGCACATTGCTGGCTCATGTCCAGTTTTTCATCCACCAGTACTGCCAAGTCCTTCTCTGCAATCCATAGACAAAACAAAGTCATTTTTGTCCATTTCTTTACTCAGTGAAGCTCTGCTTGGTCACACCAGGTGAGGAACAGCTTTGGGTAATAACACATCTGATGAGCAATAAGGGCTGTCTCACAGAAAGAAAAAATAGACTCGCAGGAAAATGCGAGTCCAATACTTGCAAATATCATCTAGAGAGGTCCCAGGATGGCTGAGGTACCCCAGCCAACAGCAATACAAAACTATTAGCAACATAATATTCAGAGCCCAAAAGTATGACCACAGAGTGAATCCTCCAACACATTTTTATAACAGCCTTATTTCATGTTTCATTACTTTTGTTCTCCATTCTGAAATGTTCATTAATCAATGGTAACACATGCTGCCGCAAGGCTGTCATGTGACCCTTCTCCTTATCCAGTCCCTCTATGCATGGCCTGGTCTTCAAGTGACCACCAGACCAAGACCACCAGACCACCATTCCCATTAAGCACACGCCTGAGTGACTGGCAGATAGCCTGTGACTCCTGTGTGTGGCATGGGGACCCCATTCACTGCCTCTCTCAGGGCCAGCTAGGGGAGAACAACAGACAACAGCAAGCTACAGGCTTGTCGAGGGAATGAGAGGAAATAAGAAACCATCCCTGACATAGGAAGAGCAGGATGGGGAAAGGAAGAACGGTGTTTGTCCAGGATAGAGTAGAAGATGGGCTGTGAAGGAAAAGTTCTGGCAGAAGGCAGAGGAGGAAGCCATTTTCCTGCAGAAATAGCTCATTTGATTTTAATCCACTCCTGGGTATTACTCAAGGCAAGTTTTAAAACTTCTGCACCGTGCAGTATGATCTCCCCTGTGACAATTACCCATCCTCAAATTGTGGATGAGCTCTTTAGGTGAAGAGGGAAATTCACCTAGCGCAGACCTGGAGAGATGTTACATGAGGCAAACATCCAAAAAATGTGAAGAAAATGCCTCCCACCCCACATGCTGCATTGGTTTTGCCAGTCTCCAAGGGACAGCACCACCTTCTCCACTGCACTTAAGAGTGCTGCTCAAAACCGCTTGCTGATGAGACACCAGAGGCAGCTGAACGACCATCAGAAGGCAATACTGAACGTGGCATCTTAGCCATTTTTTCTGTTTAGGGTATCCTGTCAACAAACCACCAAGTTTTTTTGAGCAGAACCAGGCTGATACATTATCTTTTAAGCCTCTGCTGCATGTAGACACAAGAGTTTCATTAACTCAATTTGAGTCCTACCTTAACATCTACATCGTGGAGTCTGGTTCTTCTGGGGTTTGAGATAGAAAAGGAACTGTCTCTGGTTTTGCAGCAATATAGGAGCAGGTTTTGCTTTCAACTTTAAATGAAGCTCTGCATTAGTCCCCTTTCAGCTCTACTTGATATTTTCTGGATAAATTACTCAGCACACTCACCTGTTCTTACGTCCAGGCTATGTACTCTTTTTTAAATGCAAGATGCCTGGAACATCTTCAGTACTAGCATCATTGCCTGGAATGATCTGGGCAGATATCATCCTGAGATGGCAAGGGGATGAACCAGATCTTGGTTTCTCAGATTTTTCTACAAACTGTGAAGAACAAACCTGTAAGCTACTTTACTATAAATGGTACATTTACAATTTCAATAGAAGTCATAGAAAAGAGAAAAAGAAATCTATACAAGAGTCCTGCCTGCTCCCTTGCCCTCCTCCCGATCAATACTGGCCTCCCACTTTCATAATGCTCCATGCTGCAATAACCTACCCCCTTTGCATGTCCTCTGTGCATATGTACTCACATTTTTCTCCTGCCCTCAACTTGCGCTGCTCCTCTGCATGTCTGCCATGCTGATCGCTATAGGGCCATAACTGTTGGCAGGTTCATCCCTAACCTGGTATCATATGGTGTGACATTAGCCAACCAAAGACAGTAACCACGGTTGCTGTGGAGTTGTCAGCATCCATTCACCTCTCCCTTCACCCCACTACAATTCATCCTCAACTGAGCTAGGGAAAAAAAGGGAAAAACTATAAAAATGTTATCAAGAAACTGCTACCAGCTGACATGACAGTCAGATCCAATAGCAGAACATGATTCTTGTATTTTAAGATTTACATCACCACAGGTAGGGAGAACAGTTCAGTCATATTAATATTTTACTAATTTTTTATTTGACATCTCTAAGAGTTTTATTTGATTTTAGCTTTAATTTTAAATGTTCTTGTAGGTTTTTCAGAACTGCTACAATGCAAAGGCTTGATATTCCTTCCAACAACCTCTAATATGTTTGCCTTAAGGAGAAAGAAACTAGCCATGTTCAAGGAGTAAAAGACAGGCCTATATACTCAATCTGCTATGGGTAGGGCACCAATCCTTAAATAAGTATCATACTATGATCATTTGCTGCTTATGTTTGTAATGTTCTCACAAGACTAGAGCATTATTACATCCACATACAAGCCACAGAGACATAAAGTCAAAATTTGTATTTTACTGTTCTCAGCAAAGGCCCACATCCATACTTCTAACCTCAGTGTCTGCCTGCGCAGATGCGCAGGAGGAAACAATGTACTAGAAGAGGACAAGAATGACTTTTTCTCAGCAAGTGCAGAATTTCTCTGGTGTCTGATTCCCAGCAATAATTAAAACAAAAATGACAGTTCCTAAAGTAATTCCTTCTGTAAGGTAACTAACAGCGATCACTTCTGTAAAGCAAATGGTAAGGCTTACGACTATCACCGCGTGTACCATCTTGCACATGTTCTGCTCTCATCTTCAGGCTGACCTTTGGGATCTTTGCAGCAGTGTGAAAGCAAAGGCTCTGCTCCCCTGGGGATTTCTGACTGGTCTGTTTAAGGCAACAGATCCACCTCTGGAAGTGTAGGAGGTAATATTTTAATCCCTTGGGCAGATCCACCAGCTTCATCCCTGCAAAAGGCTTAGCTATCAGAAAGCAGGACTAGAAGGAGGAGGCTGTAGGCTCAAGAAAATGTCAGGGAGCGAAACACTGTTCTCCACCCGTCTATACGAAGTCACAGTCCAACGGCCAGGAAAAATAGCAAGAAACCTTTTTACACAAACACA
Organism: Aptenodytes forsteri; assembly: GCF_000699145.1. Classification (NCBI taxonomy): domain Eukaryota; kingdom Metazoa; phylum Chordata; class Aves; order Sphenisciformes; family Spheniscidae; genus Aptenodytes; species Aptenodytes forsteri. Next base: position 816,497 of record NW_008795023.1, on the reverse strand, counting down.
GGAGAAACCCATTCAAGGAGAAACCCAGCTGGTGCCAGCAGCATGACAATGGCTCAGGGACTTCATGACTGTGCCAGTGAAGAAGGGGACAAGGCTAGTTTCATCAGGTGTACAACGTACGCACCTCATTTTATTCCCACCTTTAAGGAGACAGAAATATCTATTTTTAGGATGCTTAAAAAGCCCAGCAGATAGTCTAAGCCTACCCAAGCAAGTAGCCTGGACTTACTACAGACCCGTACGTGTGTCATGCATGGGAGTGCATGAGGGACAGTGAAATGGGGAGGGGAGGAAAACCCATCTCAACTTTGATGAGACTCTCGCCTTCTCTGAAGGAATATGATACACACGCACCTTCCTTTTCCTTCTTTAATATTGTTTTCTTTTTTCTCTGGCAGCCTGTGCTCTGGAATACCTCTGCAGACCCCACAAGGAACAGGAGATATGGGTCCACATGCCCAGCACAGCTGTGGGGAGGGAAGGCACTGCACACAAAGACTTTGTAGAGCAACCCACAAAACCAAGTCAGCTGGTTACATTTGGTTTAGAAGTGTAACCACACAAGGATGGACATACAAAATGCTCTTTGGTCTTGCAGCAGTGGTGGAGGAGAAGCAGCTTCTACCGGTTTATCAGCTGTGTCCATTCCCAAGGAGTAAACCCGAGCCTCAATTAAACATACCATTATTTAAGCACTGCGTTTAAAAACTATGACTGCCAGTAACCTTTCTTTTTGTATATGTACAAATCCAATGCAAATAGCCAGCTAGACTATCCCCACAGATCCATCAGCAGATTTCCACTTTATAAAACCACCTACCAAACATTAACCTCAGTGGCTGCTCGTGGGTTTGCATATGCAAACCCTGAGGAACGGAGACAAGGATGACTTAACTTGCAAAAAAGTACATACACTAGGCTGACAGCATGAAACAGGGGTTCAGGCATTAGCCACAAATTATGCTGAAATTTTGAATCTGTTATCTAAAGCCTTCCCAAACTCTTGCAACATCTTAGGCCGGCATCACAGGGATGGTGGCAACACCAAAATAGATCATGGGTTTGTATAGTAGAAGGAAATGAGGGTGTTAGGGGGTTCTGAATTTTACACAAATCCACCAATGGAGGTACAGTGGACAATCACACAAGTTTGCAGCTTTTATTCTCATTGCTGCATACCACAACCACAACAGAAGGTATAGTTCCTACTGCTCTTCAGAAGTGACTTGAGCAGGCTTAAGAAAGCAGCCCATTTAACTCGCTCTCCTGCTCACTTGGGCAATTTCTCACCAGAAATATGGAAACACGGGAGCAGCAGCAAAGGCCAAGCAGCTGCATTTGTACCACTGTGTTTCTCCTCTACTACCCAGAGTGGGGCTGAACTGAGTACATCAGCAGTGGTCTGGCTCGTCCCAAAACCAGCAGAGCTGACAACCGATACAAATGAAGAGGTAGAAAACTTCTGCAAGAGTCACTGGTACAAACCAAACCTCCTCATCCTAAGCAAATGCAGGCGCCTGATTTTCAAGCTGGCTCTGGTGCCTTGGCTCCAGAGAGGGCTGGGGTTTCAGGGTGTCACTCTGCCTCACTTTTCATGTCACCTCCATCCCGTGCTTAAGGTGACCTCCCTCCTTCCCTGCCTGGCTATGGCCGCGTGTCGGAGATGAGGGCCTGGACTTTAGGCACGGAGATGCTGGCATTTTGGGGGAGCGTTGCGGAAGGTTGACACGCCAGGAAAGGCAGCACGTGGGGATGTGCCAGAGCTCTCCGCTCCTTGGGAGTTCCTGGCTGACAGCGATGTCCCCTAGAGGACAGACGTAGGGGTTCGAGATCTTCCTCGTATCTGCCCTTCCTTTTATGTGTGATGGAGAAACAGGCCTGTAGCAGGGAAACATTTTCTTTCCCTCTCTTGCCTCAAAAAGAAGTCCAACAACAGCAAAATCTTTTCGTTACGTGAGTCTTGGGCGTGATTCCTAGCAAGTGTGCACACAGAAAACCAGGGCTGATTTATGCCATGGGGGATCTTCTCTGGGAGGGGATGATATCGCTGTGCAGCTCAGCCGAGGTCGGGGACGTCCTGCCACCCACCAGCACAAGGGGGAGGGACAACCTGGCCATGAGCCCAGTATAAAGCTGGGTCGGTGCTGCTGATTCACCAATAAATCAGTGCCAGGTAAGTACAAATGCTTGTTCTGGTCCTGGAGCTGACCGACCTCCCATCTAACCAGGCAGAGTCACTTTATCTCCCCCTAATTATTTCCCCTGCCACATTTTATCCTCTTAGAGTTACAAGCTCTTTGGGGCAGATGTCTTAGTGAGTATTTGCACAGCAGGATCTGAATCCCGAATGGGCCCTCCCGGCATTATGAAAATTCAGCTAAGGGCTTCAGCCATAAAAATGTAAACGATGTAGCTACTTATCATTTGTGTGTATAGAGACACATCGACACAAATGCAGACACACGTGCCCGGGGAAGCAGCGCCTAATGCGAAAATATAACTTAAAATAACAGCACTATGTTGTGTTTAAGCCCCTTCCTTTGGATATGAATATATATTTTACTTGTTCCTTTTCTCTCCTGTAGAATAAAAATAGCGTGACACTGGGTACAGAAGTTGGCTGAACAGAAATCACTTTTCAGGACAAAAAGCAATTGCTACAAAAGTAATTGCAGCCATGCGCAAAATCTTCTGAAGCAGTTTTCAAAAGTTTGTGGTGACATACTGGTTAAATAAACATTATCATTTTTCAGATATAATTTTCTGCTATATACAAATTAATAAGGTTTTGCTACTGATTCAAAGACCAGTCTCTAAGTATGCTGGTTTATTTATATTTAATATCGGTAGCACCTGTCTATTTAGCTTCTTTTTTGTGCCACGGAAACAAGCTGTATTTGCCTGTGTGATAAATGATAATGTTCTGTAATAAAATGGATTTAGATGTGTATTCAAGGGTAGGCTATTCAAATCTGGGATATTTGCTTGTGTAAATTTTGATGTAAATTTTGCTGTTAAGGTGTTGATATTTCAAGATGATTGCGTGGCTCATTTCTGTACTGCAAAACTGAGCGTGGCTCACTGTCCAAGCAGTTTAGGCTTATTCACGTACTTAGAATACAGAGAGCATTCTCATCTGACCTGTTTTAAATATGTATCTTGCATTACATTGAGCTGTATGACCCTCTTAAGGTGACTATTTTTGCCCCACTTACTATAAAGGAATTGTTTTTTTCTCCTCTGAAATAAAAAAAAGTGTCTCTCTGTCATCCCTTTTTGGTTTAATTTAAATTTTCTTTCTTTCTTAGCAGTCATAATGGGTAAAACTTCCTCAGCTAACTTCAGATAACATATAGGCCTAGCTCCGAGATAGCTATCTAGGGTGTTTTTATAGTCAGCAGGGAGAAATGGGAGCTTGGAGGGTCCAATTATCCCCCCCAAAGTGGGCCAGATGAACTGTGCCTTAGAAGTGCCTGCACAGGGAGTCAACGGTGTCCACACTTCTGACTTCAACACCCAGGCTTTGGCATGGCGGACCTGGTCCATTGTGTCTCATCTGTAGGCTGATTGTTTTTGCTATAAGAAAAGTTTGGCAAAAAAGAGCTGTAGGTTTTGATTTTATGACAGTTTTTTAAAGTTTACCTGCAGGGCACTTTGGTGAATTTTTACAATGTCCTCTGGATCATCATTATCTTCAGGTAACCGAGTTTAAGAAGTCTGGATTATATTCATGTGCCTTGCTAAATGAGAGGCTATAGTTATGCAGAAAAGAAGAATATAGAATATCCTGTGTGTCTCCTCTATATGTATTCTATATATTGAGAGAATATATAACAGAACACATGGAATTGTGAAGAAATAAAAATAAGTGTAAAAACCTTTAAGGACAAGACCCAGCTCAAATATGTGGTACATGAGAGTTGGGGTGCCCCAGGCTCTGCCCCCATCCCCAGTCCTCAGGGAGCATCCCACCCTCCCCGCACGCACCCATGGGGGAATACACCCCATCTAAGGGGTTGATTCACTTGTGCAAGCCAGGTGCTGATGGGACCCTGCTGCAGGGGGGAGTGCAGGGCAGGCCAAGGAAGGGGGCTGGCTACTGTGCAGATTTGTGCTAGGATTTGGCTTTAGGCATCAGAGTGTAGCAAGAAGGGAATTGGGAAGGATGACAGGAGCCCTTTCTAGCACTAGAAAGAAAGAGCCTGATGAGTTACAAGAAAAAAGCAAAAAAACTTGAGCTTACAAGATTTGAAAAAAGTATGAAAACTTATGAGCAAAAAATAAATAAAATAAACAGGCAGGGAGCCATCACAAGGGAAAAGGAGAAAGACTCCAGTGTGTCAACATAGGTGTGTGTCAACATAGGTGCAGGTACACACACACACACACACACACACACACACACACACACACACACACACACACACACACACACACACACACACACACACACACACACACACACACACACACACACACACACACACACACGGAGTTAAGAGCCGGAGAAGCTGTTCAGAGAAGCTTCTCGGAGAAGCTTATGCCTGAGTCCTGTTTGTGCACTTCTGAAGTATCGCTGCTCTCTACCTCTGCAAACTTTCTGAGTTTGCTGGAGAACTTTTCTGAATGGCCCTTACAGGAGCTTGTCCGAAAAGGATTTCTCATTAGACCCCTTTAATTTGCCGTAGCTCTGAGATGGGACACACTGTGACTGACACCCTAAATGGGGTATTAAAAAAATATTAAGGAAATTCAGAAGTACAATTTATGGGATATTCCTCCCTGTAATGTAACCAAACTATTAAATTTCTTCATGAAACTTCTGAAGCACATAATTTTCAGCAGTGAAATTGAGGGACTGCCAAGTGCCTGAGAAATATAGGTGAGGGGAGATTAAAGTGAGTGGCAGCCTGCAGGATGACAGCTGCTGGAGAGATATCTTCACCTCCTGTGGAACCTGCTCCCAAACTGACAAGCGTTAATGCTCATTCCTAATACTTCGTAATCTCTAAGCTACATGTGTAGTTAAAAACTGACACAGCTGAAATTTTGTCTCAGTTGCACCCAAGCAATGCCCACATCAAAGGACACGATACAAAAATATTCTCCATTTACACAAGGATAATGCAACATAATGGCTTAAACAAACATTGCGAGATGAATACGGAGGAGAGAGCTATAGAGGGATGTATGTGAATTATTCCTCATGTCATGAAGCCTTCGCCGTGTCTTGTTGATCCAGCTGTTTTTACACTGTCCATTCAACATTACCTTTGTCCTTTGAAGTTTACAGAGACATACCTACCAACCACAGCAAAGAATTAGGAGATTAGAGAGTCCCTCGTCTACTCACAGGATCCGTTTTCAAATAATCTGCCCCAGCTCTTCGTAATCTAAGTTTATTCAGACACCCAAAAGGGCTCATGAATACAGGTCATTCTGATAAATTTTCCCATCTTGCTTACAGTGTTGTTTCCCTAAGAGAATTGTGCTTTTCTTCCACCCTGGGGACTTCTGCAAGATCACAAGCTGGAGACACCCCTCTGCAATCCAGCCCAGCAGATCGTGGGGTTCATTGCAACGACACATGGAAATCCATTTGCTCAGGATGGGACCTAACATGTGCCTACAGCTCAGAGGGTGGAAAATCAGTGGCCAAAACGTTAAGTCACTCCATCCGCCAGAGGAGAAAGGCAGGTACCTTTGAAGGCTGGGGGAGGAAGGGCCCTCTCTTTATCCATCCACAGCTCTGACCTGTGGTCTGAGCTCATCCACTTGGTCCTGCCTCCAGTTAGTGGAAGGAGGCAGGCATGCCTGAAGGGATTTTTTTCCTCCTAAGCCAGCTGGCATGAGGCACCCATGGAGTCTCCTTTCCAGGCACCCGGACATCCGCAGGTTACACATCTGCATGCGGACAACACCGGGGAATCATAGGATGGTTTGGGGTGGAAGGGACCTTCAAAGATCATCTAGTCCAACATCTTTCACTAGATCAGGTTGCTCAAAGCCCCATACAACCTGACCTTGAACACTTCCAGGGATGGGGCATCCACAACATCTCTGGGCAACCTGTTCCAGTGTATTATACATACAGGGAAGCTAAGCTGGAGGTGACTACATGACCCTCAAAACATACTGAAAAGCCCAGACCTTGGGCTCAGTCTGGTGAAACCAAGGGCATTTCAGTCTGAGTATCTCTTGCAAACAAGCATAGCTCACAGTCCATGCAGGGGGGACAGGGTCTGCAGTGTCACTCTGCATTCCCAGGTGACAGCCACCAGCCAGCTCCCTACCAGCCTCTTCATCTCTCCCTTCCCCCCAAAAGTCATGTACCAGGAACCTCTTCTTTTTCCCTGGAGCCCCTTATTTTCAGGTTTACCTTCATTGTTTGCTTGCACACCTGTGTGATCCCTTTTACTTCTATTTTAAGTTGAAGATTTACTTATTATTCAGCTTTCATTTCTGAGGCAGTGGTCATTTGTCACAAAGTTTATATCTCTATAAATATTACCACGTGTCTGGTAGAGGGTTTTCTGACACAGACTAATGACACTGAGGCTGACTAGGGCCACCACTGCCAGCTCTTGCCTCATCACTGAGACAGCATATTTGAGTATAACTACTGACTCAGTGGCAAGGTCAATGGAAAAAGGACTGGAGCAGTGATGAATACTGATCCAGGACAGCTCCCAGCTAGTGCCAACATCTTCTTTCATCCCTTTAAACAGCTCCACCAAGACTTGTTCCTCGCACATGCTTTGCAATCACCAGCAGCACTGGTTATCAGAAGATGTGTTTCTCAGGCATGTGGAAAATACCATGCCAAAAGCACCCCTTGGAGCAGGAGAGTTTATTTACCTTATTCGAGGCAGAGAAATGTTTTGTTAAATCTGGCTGCAGCTGTCATAGGATAATTAATGTACATATCTTCTATCCGTGACTATTATTTGAATAAGCACCTGCGTCTGCCCCCAAAATTGCATGTCAGTTACGTAGATTTGTCACCAAGAGAGAAATGAATCCTATCTTCAAATTTATGATTCATGTGCTACCCTAGAAAACCAAACGCTAAGTTGAATTAGCTCCTGGACTAATTGCTTAATTTTATTTAAAAAAAAAAATTCCTCTAAAGCATTCCTAGCCAAACATTTGGGAGACTACTGCTCGTCTGAAAGGTACTAATGAGCCACCAGCAGAAGATAAAGTCGACAGCAGATCCGGTGCCTGGGCACACAACCTCCCTCCAGCACAGCACTGGAGTACCACGGCCAGGCTTACTTATGCTTTCTGCAGCAGGGAGATCAGATGGTTCTTCTTTCGGTAAGAAACTGAACTTGGGGGTTGACCAAAAGGGTCACAATAAACACATTAGGACAAACTGATATTGGGTTCACTGGTATGGACTCAAACACTCAGGTAAGTATGAGCGAGCAGCACGATACTGCCCAAACAAGAAAATCTGTGGTCTAAACAGAGGCTACAACTACACTGATGTAAACATGGAAAACAGCTCATCTTTAACCCTGGTTTTAGTCCCACTGTCAGTGAGATTTACTTAACTGCTTTACAGAATTGGGATTTAGGTAAACACCTCCACGTATATTACATAGGTAAGAATTTTAACATGGAGCTTTTTCAGCCAGTATTTCAGATTGATAATTCTGACAAACACTATTAAATAACGACTAAACAGTAAAGACAGTATATTTATTGAATGCTTTTTCATATCAACCCCAACAGGACCTAAGAGTTGTCAGGGCTTAGTGAGCCTGAACATTTAAGTAGTCCGAAGGAAAAAGGAGGCCAGAATCAAGTCTGCATGCTCAAACCAGGAATGAATATCTAAGTATACTGGAAGAGCTAATATTTATCTGTTTTTTTAGTTAATTGTAATTTTAATTAATATTTCAGTGCTCTGCAAACTCACAAAATGGAGTCTTGTTCACTGCAGGCTCTTTTCGAGGTGTTGGGCACCTCTGGTGACAGCTACAGATTTTCTCCCTTCTGACCTGAACCTTTGGGCTGAAACATGAGCTGTGGCTCTCTCTGTAGTGATGAGAGGGCAACCCCCCAACCCCTCAAAATTCACCTGACTCCTGGAGCTGGGGCTGAGAAGCAACCAGCTAACCCCTGGTTCCCAGGATCCCCCCCTAAGCCTAGAGGGAGTATCCTGCACTCAGGTCAGTGCAGAGGTGATGGATGATGTCTATGCCTGACAGTATCAGAGCTAGACACCACACCAATGGCCTGCAGAAAAGCAGAAAACATCCTCCACCAGTGTTGTGAAATAAGCTGGCCCTAAGATACAATCGCCGACTGTGCAATGCTTAAGGTAAAAGCTGCCGTTTATATACCTAATCCAAACTAGCTCCTATTGGGCACAAACATTGCCAGCAGAGATGCCCAAAGCTTTAGAGAAAGTCAGGGAGCATAATAGTTCTTAGCAGTGTATTTCTTTCAGTCTGTAACATTCATTGACAGACAAGGAGAGGCAGTGAATTCATGTATCCACTGTGGAAGCCTGGTCTCACTCCTAGCTTGTTTTACTGGGAGCACTTTTTGTCGAGTAATAAACATCCCTCTAATTAAAGACTTATGGCCGCAGTCCTGAGCTGCACCCTACGCACCCCAATAGTACTGAGAGCTGCAAAGTTCAACTTGCACACGCAACTACCAGGTAGGTGCTTATTTGCTGTTATACATAGTTATAGAGCCTGCACATTTATATCAAAACCCTAATATTTAAAACAGAAAAATCAGTTAAAGATCCCTTTCAAAAGCAGCCAGGATAACAAAACAAACCAGAGAAAAAAAGCAAAGCCACCCTGTGCCACACCGTGTGCCAGGAGCCCTGAACCTGCACAGTGCCTGAGCTGGAGTATTTTTATCCCATGGGATGTTCAGCTACAGATTGGACGCTGCCAGTTGTGAATAGCCTTTACTTCTCAGCTCTTTGGGCCTGAGGAAATTATTTAGGGGGCATCTAACCCAAAGCCAGGGGATTTTAGCTCAAAGTGCAGTCCTTGTCTGAAAGATGGGGAATATCCTCATGAAATTACTGAAATAATTAAGAAGCAAACAACAAAATATCTCCAGCTCCAGCTCCTTCTGCCAGTCTGCTCCTCAGTGCCATTCCCATCCTTTCCCTGTGCTCTTCCTTCTCATGTCACAAATACTTTGAACATTTATTTAGCCCAAATACCGAAGAATTGGAGCATAACGACATGAACAGGAACACCACAATTTTTCTGGTCAGTAATTCAGTTCCTTGGATCGTCAGGATAAACTATGTGGCCTTGGAGAGTATTCATCCACTTGGGAATTGGATTACAACCTCATAAAACAGCACAGCACTCCTATTATCACCTAAATAAAGCTGCCATCATTCTGGAACAAATAGGTGGAAGCAGTCAGTCACCGAGTATCCAGAGTTGAAGCGAAGAATAATAAACTGACATACAGTTCTTAAGAAATTCTTCACAAGGAGGCAGATTTAATGCCCTGAAAGCTAGGCTTTTACACACACAAAAACAGGCACTCATCTTTTTTATCACCGTCTTATCTAAAGCACTGAGAGCTCCGTAAAGACGGGATCCAGGTGCAACACTTTCTGAATAACTGATGATGACAATGCATCCACTGTATTATCCTCTTTCGAAAGAGGATGCCCAAGAAGTTTCTCAGCATTTATAAGCTAGAAAAGGAGCTGGCTTTGTTGCAGCTGCCCAAGATTGCACCTGGCTCAGTACAAAATCCTGGCTGATTAAAAACATCTCACTGTAGGTTTCGGTAGCTTGTGGTGGAAAAATGAGCTGGTAAAGATAAATTCTTCCACAATGTCAGCTGGACCCTGTTCTGACTCCACCGCTGAGCCACCACGAGCATTGAGCAAGTCATTTTAACTTCTTTGCATATGTATAAAAGGGGACAGGCTCATCTTTGCAAAAATCTTTGGGCAAGTCCCTATAGACAGTGATGTGTAAGTGTGATGTGCTGCCACTATTTTTTCTCCTCTGGGTATGGGGATGGAACCGTTCACCCCATAGTCGCCATGGGGGACCAGGCATTTGCAAAATAAGGATGCACAACCCATTTAAAAGGCCTGTTAGCAAAAAGACCAGGTCCTTTTCTTTTCTGGAAATGCTCACACAGCTGTTTCACAAGGATCATCAGTCAAGACCTACCTTCAGGACCACATCACTGTGGAAAAATAGTATCATTTAAGGCCTAGCATCACTGCTCCCAAGCTCGTATCTCCAGCATCTAAGGGCTTGGGAAGAGGCACGCTTCCCTCACAAGGACCAGCTTGGCCCGTGCACAGGCACCAAGAGGGGACACATCCTCTTCTGCCTCCCTCTGCCCTCTCCCAGCTCCCAGCCCTTTGCTCCTGCCGCTTGCCGTGTGCCAGTAAGTGGCAGACCCTCTGTGAGCCACCTTCCCTCACATAATTGCAGAAAATTACCTCAGAAAAAACCTCAACCTGTGTAGTTTCCTGCTGTTGGAGTCAATTGAAGGAGCTCAGCCAGGAGTTTGAATAAGAGCTGAGCCTGCACAAGCTGGTAGGGAGTATAGGGAGAGGAGTGGAGACAAGCAGTGGAGAAGAGAAAGGACTAAAGTCTCCCCGCATCAGCATCAAAAAGCAACGAGGACCCATGAAATTGGCCCATCTGTCTGCGGAGAGGGATGTGAGTGAGCTCAGACAGTCACCAGGCAAACGACAGGGGTTTCTGCTGTACACAAGAAGGCGGTGTCACTCCTGCAAGCAGTATTGTTGGCATTGCTACCAGACCACTGTGTCCACTTTGGGTGCCCACGCTTCAAATGGATGTTAAACGCAGGTTTCAAAACACAGTTACAGGAGCAACCATACTGAGAAACCCCTGATGTTCAACCTATTCGGATTAACAAGAAGGGCCTATGTTGGCTTAGTCCCATTTTAGGTGTAGCTTCATGATGAAATCACTGCTAATAGAAAATTCTTTAATCCAACAAACAAATGCATAACAAGCACAGCCTCTGGGCAAGAAACAGAAACTAAATTAATTGAGCTTCAAAATGAGGTGCGTAGACGCGGTCGATTCCCCAGTACTTGAGGTATTTAAATCAAGGCTGGATGCCTTTTTAAAGGCCATATCATAGCTTGACAAGAAGTTACAGGCTTGATGCAGCAATCTCTTGATACAGTTTTATGGTGTAATACACAGCCCCTTCTTGCCTTTAAAATCACTGGAGGACCAAAATCAACAACAAAATGTGGGTCTTGTTGTTGCACTGGTGCATCCCCTGCAGTGCACTGGACTCCTACAAGCCAAGCTGCACTTGCACCAGGGTGTGCCCAGCTTTGCTCCCCAGCAGGGTGAGGGAATTACATACTCTAAACTGGTAAATCTAAGGAGCTGCCTGGACAGCCCTGCACGCTGGTGCCGCTGCTGTGATGGGTAACACAAGCACAGCCAGGGCCAGAGATGGCTGCCTTGGTCTCAGCAGGCATCACGTGCCCCCGTAGCAGTGCCCTGCTTCTCCCTCTTCCCAACACTATTGCCTCTTGTTGGTTTTGCTCTCCTTGCTTAGGGCCTTTTTGGTTTTCAGCTATGGAAGAAATCACTGCTCAGAGTCTGAACTGCTGGGGTTTGGCCCGTGAGGCACACACCGCCAGCCCATATGCCATGGGCAGCTGGGACTCTGTGTGTGAGTGAGACATAGGGGGTGGAAAAAAGCGGGCGCGGAAAAGGCCAGTGTTGCCAAAGCACGAGGGGTAGGAGATGGAAAGCGTGCCACCCAGCCCTTCTCCCAGGGTGCATGCCGTGAGCATCACCAGCAGGAACAACAAGCCTCTCTGTTTCCCCACATATGCAAACACTTTCCGTACTCCAGCCAGGTTGGTCACTGTCCTTCAGTGCTTTGCAGTCCTCTTGGGTCTCTCCAGTTGGCACTGGTGAGACTATTTGAGTTTGAGTCTATTCTTTTTAATGTTAAATATTACTTTATATTTGAGGTGTTTGAGCAAGCAGACGTGGTTGGCAGGACTGCTACGTGCTATGAGGTGTAAGTGACCTCTTGGTACAAATTACTGGCCAGCAGCCCCCGGCTGCCAAAGGGAACACGGGAGAGATGGAGCAGCCTTGAAGAGTGGGTGTGAGACCCTGATAAGGACCCCCATTCCACACAGGCTTCCTCCTCCCTGCAGCAAAGGAGGGGCCAGCAGCAGGCACTACGTTTGCTCCTGCTACCTGGCAGATGAGGCTGTGGCAGCACTGTGGGATATTATGACATCCAGTGGTCACTCAGGTAAATCACCACTTCTTTCCGAGATCCCTCTCCCCAATTTAAGGCCCCCAAAAGGTGCAGGGGTGACCATGTCTTCCTTTGTGCTGGAGCAAGGCGAGTGCATGGTCACCTCCCAATGATAACGCCATACTCCAAGCAAGCAGACCTCAGCTCATTCAAAAAACTATTTGTTCGTAAACATGTTTAGCCAGCAAGGCAATAACTCGTTAAGGCAAACAGCTATCTGCTAATCACCTCAAGGGATGGAGGTGCTATTCGAGAGCCCAGACGGAAGTAGACTGATGTGCCTCATGAATACACGGACTTTGCAAGGTTTCCCTCTTGTCTCTCTCTGTCCAGCTCCAGTAGAAGCACAGAGACACAGGGAGCAGGGTGCTAACAAGGCTCAGCAGCATCAGTGAGCGGGACCCAGTGCAGCTCCTTGCTGGAGCAACTGGAGTGACCAGCCTCCTCGATTTCCACGGCTAATTCTGGGGAAAGCATCAGTGCTTCATTAGGCATAAATGCAAGAAGCACACTTAAAGAACAAACTTAGGAACAATGATATCAGGATATATTTAGTTTTCTCCAAGGACAGCCAGTGATATAACCAGAATCATTACTCACTGTTTCGCAGATGAACAGTTCTTTCAGCGCCTGTGAGGTGGCGGTTGCTTTCTTGAGTGCTGAATTCACTCCACTCCCACTTATGTCAGCAGCTTGGCTCGGAGCTGATTTTAAGTCTTTTAGCCCAAATTGCCTTTGTCTCCCCTCATGAGTGCTCTCACCAGGGAGCCTTCCTGAAAAGCACAGCAAGACTTAGATTGCTCAGGTTTACAACAAACTGGGAGAAAATGGAGTAGGAGCAACAAGGCAGCTTGCTCCCCATCGAACATCACAGTAAGGACCTGCCTGCCGAGGAGACCTGACTTTCTCAGCTCCTCGAGGATGATGGGGACTTCAAAAGCCTCTTCCTGGAACTGAAATCATAATTCTGCAGTCATCAGCCTTAGTGTACGGTCTTTGGTTTTTATGTGTGTTTCATTAAAAGACAGATACTGAAAAACAATGTAATTTTACAAGGAACTGGAAGCATATCCGAAGATAAAGCTTTCATTTAAACAGAAGTCCTTAATTTTGGCACAAAGCTACTATTCCTCTATGCTACAAGGACAGTGCTATGAAGTTACCACTTCTGTATGTTCATATATCACATGTCTATATGGCACATCACTGAGTCCAAACTATTGCTTTTCTTCAATCTCGCTGCTGTCTGTGTGATTAACCCTCCACCTCCAGGCTGTGCCAACCCTTAGCACACAGCTTGAAATCCTCATGGTCCCTGAGAGCAGAGGATACTTGGCAAGAAAAAAGTGCCTCCCATTCACACCGCAAAAGCATTGATATGGAGCAATGGCGAAACTTAGGTGGAGAGGTTGGGTGGCTATTGGGAATGTAACCCAACGCTGGAGCTAGCACACCTTGCACACAGGCCTGGAGGGAAAGATGTCATGCCCTAAGTATCTCCATCTCCAGCGGAGGAAGAATTGGGCTGCTGTAAAGACATCCAGAAGTTGATCCAGTCCAAGTAAGAGGAACTACTAGGCACCTCTGTCCTCTTATGACCTAGTTTGCCTATGCATTTTTAAGCTGAAGCACCTAATGCAACAGGGCCACCTTCTTTAAATGAGAGATAGCATGGACAGTTAGGTAGCTATAGCTTTCCCAAGAGTAGGGGAGGGGAAGCTGGGCTCTCTCAGTTTTAAAAATTCCAGTGGCCAGGAGGTGCCCCATGCCCTTCGTCACAGGGTGTTTTGGAGAGGGGGACACCCTCCACACGTCCTGCAGAAGCAGGACACTGCTCATCCCAAGAGCCCAAAGCAGCCTGTTCCTCCGGGAGGGGTGGCTACTGGGGCATGCGTTTGGCACCAGATCCCCATTCAATTGGAGATGGTCCTGGCAGGAGGTACCACCAGGTCCCAGCGGAGGGCACAGCACCTGGACTAAGCACCGGCTCCCTTCTGCATCTGTTCTTTTTGTTCTGGTTTCCCTTCAACCTGGTGCACCAGGCTGCAGGCGACCGCACTGCTTCTTGAGCAGCTCAGATGCCTCTGCCTCAGCAGCAGCTGCCTCTGATGAGCCAGAGGACAACATGAATGGCCAGGGGGGTGGGTACAGCTTCATGCTGTCCAATTTTAATCTGCAATTGCAAGGCTGTCAGCCTGTAATCCCAATTTAGGCAGACTGGCTCCCACCTTTAACAAGAGGAGGTGAGGAAGAGTGCCTTAAACTGCCTTTCATCTATGTCTGACTGTGAGCGTTTTTAGCCCATTGCACTGCAAAGTCAAATGTTAACGGTGATCTATGCTAACATCTCAGATACTGCATGGAGAAAGCCTGGGATCAATGGTTGGATGGCTACCGCAGAAAGCAGAGGGGCTTAAGAAGCTGTCCCCATTCAGGTGTGAAGTTTCTCCTTCCTCCTGTCAGTGTAAATACTCACCTTCTGTTTCAGCACAACAACAACAAAATGTGTTCATTTAAACTCCACGAGTGTGGCCAGGAGAGGAGCCTTTGCACAATTAGGCACAGCTCAGAGAAGGTTTAAGTGCTTTAGTGCCTCTTTGCCATTAGTGGCTGCCTCCCAGCTGAGATGTGAGGTCTGGCTGTCTGTTAATTTGGATACAGCAATTAGAGGCTGAGAGCTCTGCTGGGCCAGATCCCAGCCCCAATGTGCGATGTAGACATAGCTATAGCTGTGTTTCTGGCACTTACAGTGAAAAAAGACATTTGCCATTGAAAATATCAGGTTAAATTTTATACACTTTGTTTCCATCAAGTCTCTCTAGGTAATGGATAACATTTGCCCAGATGAGAGTGCCTGGTACTCCTCCAAATCTGAGGAGACCTGCATTTGAGCTGAAATTAAAAACTGGTGACTTTAATGGTTGGATCACTTTTGAAATAATTATTTTAAAAAGATCAGTGTCAAGAGAACTGCTAGAAGAACCTGGGGGAAAAAGTCACAGTATAAAAAGTACATTATGACACTTAAAAGGTCACCTTGGTCACCTTAAACAAGGGAATGTTTTGGGAATCGGTCCCCTCAGCGTCAAGCTGGCTGCACATCGGCAGGGTGTGGGCACAAGCCTGACTTCCAGGAGGGGGAGTGGGAAGGAGGAAGACCCACGGTGCCATTTTGCTGGGCGAAAAATCTCTGGGTGAAACCCCAAGAGTGTGGCAGGGCCTGGCAGCAGCAGCATGCTGCTGGGGTAGGCAGGGGATCGGGGAGCAGGGACCTCCGGGTCCCCTCACCACGGGCAATAGCATCCCCTCCACAAGCAGCCCACATGTGTCCTTAGAGGATATCTCTTAAGCTAATTTTTTTCTGGCATATTATCATCCCCTGTGATGACGTGTCTGTTTATCAAAAGCATCGACTGTTTTCTAAATCCTTCCTAGCTCACTGCAAACAGCTTCACCTGATGTCTCAGCCCTTCACCCACCAGCTGCATGTGATTTTTTTCCCTTTCCAGCTTCTAGCCAGCCGCCCCTGAGGATATAAGGGCTTGTTGTTGTTTTTTCATTTAAGCAAGCTTTTGCTAAGAAGAGGTATCTGAGGCATGCATATACTGTTCTTTAATCCTTTACCTCCCACACTTCCCTCTTTTCTTAAACCAAGCTGTTAATAAGAATGAAGATTACTGTAGCCAGAATTTATAGCAAGAATT
This sequence comes from Aptenodytes forsteri, assembly GCF_000699145.1. Taxonomy (NCBI): domain Eukaryota; kingdom Metazoa; phylum Chordata; class Aves; order Sphenisciformes; family Spheniscidae; genus Aptenodytes; species Aptenodytes forsteri. Next base: position 800,499 of record NW_008795023.1, on the reverse strand, counting down.
TGCAGTAGCCAAATATAAATTTTAAAAAGTGGCAGCAGCATGACCAAACCACAGCTCTGCTCATAAACATTTCTACAGTACATATTTTCCACAGTTTACCTATCACAACTTATAGCCATAGATACAGCTTTAAATGAGTAGGCCTGGTTTTAAGGATTTCCTGTGTTATAACCGACAGCATTTCATATCTCAGTGTATTTAAATCTACACTAACTGCGAGTCCCAACGTGATTATCATAAATGGCAAAAAAAGGAAACAAAAAAGTGAATGGCCCCATGAGTCCTACTGAAAATGGAGAATGCGAGTTCACCTCCACGTAGCTGTGGTTCGGGGAGGAATTGAGCAACTGAGTGTCCCTCTGAAATGGCAAGCACAACACGGAAAAGCAGAAAAAGTGTCTTTTCTTCTTCGTCAAGAAGAAAAGTTTGATTGGGTTTAAAGATGCGCTCTGGTTGCCCTTGCCCGCTTTGGGGGGTGGCACGCCCCAGCTTCTCACTGGGGGTGTGGGGTGGATGCCAGGGAGCAGCAAGCTGCCTGAGAAGCAGACCGGCACCTACAGAAATGAGGACAGCCTTGTGTGTGCACACAGGTGTAGGCACCGAGCGCTGCGGACAGCGTGAGACCACGTCAGGTTTAGGACACAGACAGAGTTAGTAGCAGGGCCAGCTGGGACAGTGCTCAATTACTTCACGAACCCACAGTCACTTGTTTGCCCCTTCAGCTCCCATTCAGATGCCTTTTACTCCTCTTTTCCTCACCCTTTTCCTGCTCATACTCATGGTGGCACAAGCCCCATTGACGGTGGTGGTTAGACTGGTGCCCAGGATGCTCCCGGGACTCTGCAGACCCCGAATCGCCCTGCTGGGAGGGATGTCCGGAGGCAGCTGCAGAGGCTCAGGGCTCAGTCAAGGGAAAGCCCCACCATGGTCGCCGTGTGTCTGTCAGAGGATGCCATTACCTCCCTCATGCTCCTCTTGGTGCATGAGGTGCGGCACAGCAGGAAACCTGTCACTGCAGCTAGTGCCAACCCTGGGGCAAGGAGGGGTTTCTGCACAGCACCATGGCTGCTGTGCACCCTCAGCCCTCCTCTTGTGCCGAAACCTCATCCAGGATCACTTCAGCTCAGCCTTTCCTCCTCACCTCGACTGTGAGTGGGAGCCACGGACCGACGTGCACCATCCCCGAGAGCTACTGCACAGCTTGGCCAGGTGGGACCATCCTGCGGTTTGGTTTTATTTTAATGTAAAATAGCACAGAAAGTATCTTTCAATGATAATTTACCAGAGCTACATCTTCCTGAGTCAGTAGCTTACATACGTGTGACTGAAGTACCCACCTACCTCTCCTGCCTTTGACCAAACCTCCTGCCAGCTGCTGGCTACTGGTTTTGAGCAGCTGCTGTTGGATCCCTGCACTGCTCAGCCCGAGGGGCACGTCCCTGCCTTCTCTTGCACGAAGCTGTACTGAAGGTTTGTAGGCATTTTTCTTTGTACATTTTTTACGGTTTGCACCCAGCATAAAAACTTACCATTAGACACATTTTAAAGGCATAGTTTAGCCTAAGTACATTAGTCTTGGCTGAGTGCAATGAAACTTTTTCAAAAAGCAGTAACCCATCACTAAAAAGGCTTCTCCATTAGTAGCATTTATGCTACTTTTGCATATTTAATACAAAATTGCCAGCAAGTAAAATGGCCATTACATCTGTCAATTAAATTGACATATGCAGGTTATGCAGGTCTCAGATCACCTTTGCACCCTCATTCACCGCTTGCTAGAAACCTCTATAACACATAGCTTCTCTGCTTCTCCTGGTGGCTTTCCCTGCAAGGGACAACAGGGAAGGACACCCCAACACCCCCTGACTCCTACATCGTGCGACATTTAGCACGCGTGCCCCTGTTCAGATTGGGAAAGCCACAGCCAATGCAAGTGGTATCAAATGAAAGCAAAAACTCATTAGCCATGTTTCTGAGAGATGGTGAGTTTTATATTGTTGCAGTCTCGCACTTCGTAGCTAAAAAAGCACAAGACGTGACAGTGCATGCATTAGTTAAAGATCCGTTTCAGTCAGCGGATGACAATGCTTGTAAAGGCAGGGAAGATAAAGCATGTTACATTTTCGAGTTCACTGCTAGGAGCACGGATCGCAATGTTTAGACAGTCCATGACACTAAAAAATCAACAGCCTGCCAATGGCTTTCTGCTGCACCTCCAGTCTCTCCAGATGGGGAACGGGGTGACGGGTCTCAGCAGGGAGGCCCTGGGTCTCAGACAGGGTGCAGATGGCAGGGTGAGTCCCTGGGGAGCAGAGGAGCAAATGGAGAGCGTGCCTGACAAGAAAAGAGCAGCTATGCTGAGGGACTTGCGACCACAGACACTTTTCAGCTTTTCTGCTTTATCACCTGCTCTAAGGAAATCTGAACGTCTGAAATGCAGCAGCACTGCTATGCTCTAGTCAAACTCATTTTGCTGCCGGTCAGATAGATGCCTGGCAGCTGAAGGAAGCCGGCTTTGCTCTCTCTTTCCTTATCAAACTCTTTTATGAGGTTGTGACCCAGACTCCTCAATCACTGCTGCTCTTTGTACCTGTTGCTAAGCTGTAACTGCAGAAACTCCAGGGAGGAGTGGAAATCTTTGCCCTCAGATGCTGTCCTCTTCAGAACAGGCACCCGCTCAGTGTGGTGAACATACATATCTTTTGGGTATTTTTTTTCCCAAGTTACTTACTACTCCCACCAGCTGTTCAAGGTCTCGGACAAACATCTCCAGTGTCTCCCAGCCTGCTGTCTGCCAGCCCCCATCAGCTCAGACTGGGCAAGTCTACGAGCTATTTTCTGTAGAGGAATGGAGGAGGCAGCTGGCTGCGTCTACACTAGTGGTCTAAAGTGGGCCAGGGCCAAACCAAGGTGCTGTTGCCTTGTTAATGTGCTCCCCAGCACAGGTCTGACCTGGCTTTCTCCCAAACACTGCCTGGGGGTAGTTTAGAGGCTGGCATAGTCCAGGGGTGGCTCCTAATGAATTGCGCAGGCAAAGTCAGCCTGGTTTGGGAGGAGGGAACAGCATCTGACCATGCGGACATGAGCTGGGCAACCCAGTCTCCCACGGGGCAAAAAGGCAAGCCACAGCGCAGGTGTTATTTGTGCAACCCCTGCTCGCCCATCCTTCTCTTGTGCCACCGTCTTGTGTCCTGTTGCAATGGAGCTTCAACCCGCCAAGCTGGGACCTTCCCTTACAAAATTACACCTGCCATTACCCATGTTTAATGGTTGTGGCAATTCCTGCTCACACCATAAATTCAGGCATCTGCCAGGACTTTGCAGGACCATTTCAATGCTCTCCCACAAAGCAGCTGCTGCAGACCCAGGAAGTGAATCATCCCCAGAATGACATTTTACTATAGCATGCTGGAGAGCCTGTAATGCCATGCATGTGAGGTACATTCAAGATCTGGCCACAGAGAAAGATCTATAAGCAACAACGAATAGATAACTACTATGAAAATGAAAACAGTCATAGCCCATTTCTATACCTCAGACATCCTAAACTACCTCTTAGGCCAAATGCTTTCGTCAGATGAACTGTTCGCTAAGCCTCGAGCCTTGAGTTTGAAGCTCGGATAAGTAGTGGTATTCATGGGAAGGGAGAGCAACTTCTCTCTCACCTTGTCAGAAATGATCAGCAGAAAATGCCACAACATTCACTTACTATCAATTATTTCAGCAGTGGATTAACAAACTGAACAGCTAGGCCAGGCATCACCACATGCAGGGCTCGGGCACTAGGAAAGGCCTTTTTAGCTCTTGGGCAACATATATTCAACAACAGTATAGCCTGTGTGTGTTTGTGTTGACCTATGTGTTGACCACCTAATGACATGAAAGGCAGGACATCCTATGTTTTAACTTGCTATTCTGTTGCTGTCCCCTGCACGGTTCTCCTCCAAAGGGCTTTTCTGTCTTCAGGCTTCTGCTCCCTAAAAACATTATGTTTATTATTTCTTAAGACAGGCCATATCAATTACAGTAGCTAAAGAATTCAACTTGCCATAGTTTTCCCAGAAACCTTCTTGATATTCATTACCTGTTTGGCAGAATGCATGAATTTGAATGCTGATTTACAGAATAGAGCTTAAAAACAGTGTGATGTGATATATCTAGCCAGTTGGAGAACAGGACACAGGGTCTCATTTCCAGTTTTATTGAAAGGAAACATTAAATGCTCTGTTTTATTACCGCAGTTCTGATAAGGGCCATGTTATGCTAAATAACAGCTTCTGTATTAACTCAAGTATAGGTTCAGGATGTCCTAAACCTAACGTGGCTTCCACTTTTAACAAAACAGAAACTGAAGTAAGCTATGTAGATTAAAAAAAAACCCCACATCTTACTTTACCATCCTCTCATCACCCCCACAACCTTTTCTATTTACGAACTCAAACTCCTCCAAATCCCACAATTTTCTCCCCACATAGTCCTCCTCCCAAGCACCCTGTCAGCAGAGTCATTAGATGCTGGACCTCTCCAAGCAGGAGGTGCTGTGCCATTGCACTGGACCTGCCTGGCCAAGACCAACTCTTGACCTTTCTCAGTACCAATGATGAACTCATGTCCTCTTTCAAAACCACTATTTAGCTAGTGGCTTAGGTTCAGCCAGCAGCAGGTTACAGAGCTATGGTCTCACGTGCATTTTCTGTGCCTCAGCAGGGACCCAGAGATGGTGACTACAACAGATGGCTCCATGTAGTGGAGTTGGCACCTAGGGTATAGTTTGCAAACATAAGACAAGATGATTCAGATCTTAATGTTTGGTAGGTAAGGGGGAATCAAGTCTCTTCATATTAAAGCTGATCCTCATGGAAAAGAATGGTAATGTTTTCCCTGCCATTTTTGAGGTCTATCTTATGTCAGACTGACCTACCCACAGGTCTGGATCTTGTGTTTGCTAGTACATAAGGCACATCCTCAGAGATGGAGTGAGAACTCCGAAACAATGCTGAAGTGTGAGAGCCGCATACCAAACATCAACCTTGAAATGGCAGCTTGTGTGTAAGAGAAATGTCTCTTTGTGCTGGATAATTTATTTCAAACTGAAAGCAAACCAAGATTAAAATTAAGAGCTCTGTGGCAAAAAGAACATGAGGACAGAACCAAAAAAACCCTCCACATGGAAATGAATTGAAGAGGGCAACCCAAACAAATCCACAGACCTCAGCCAACAACTCTCCCTAGGAAACACAGGTACCCAAACTTCTTTGTTGAGATGAGCATCTAAGAGGCTATCATCTCCTTCACAGTCCCCCAGCTCAGCTGAAAATGGAGAGGAGAAGGTTGCTTACCTGCTGTTCACCCTCCTCCTACCCCTTCAGCTTGACTCTGCCCTCAGCTGAACGGATGGCCATGCCAGGCTCTTGGGAAGAAAGACATGTAGGTTTGAACCACCTTGGGCCAGAAGGATTTACAACCTACATTTATATATTTTAATCTCACTTCCTCCTCCCATCATGTTTGCAAAGAAGAAAGGAGCAGGTCATCCAGAGCCACATGCACCAGAGCACAGGGAATAACGTGCCCCAGTTTGGCAGAGATGCCCAATTTTGGCTAGATGCCGAGGTGGCGGGAAGGCAGAGGCTCTGGGCACTGCCATCTCTGGCATTTCAGACTGGCTGGTTTGGGGCTCAATGTGATGGATCTCACTGGAGCCCTCTGCGCTCCCCACCAACCCCTATCTCAGCACTGTAAGTGCCACTCCAGGAGCTGAGTGCCAACTTTTAGGCATTTCAATGTGAATACCACAAAACCTGTTGTGTCAGTGGCTGGTAGTTATGGAAATATTCTGCATTTGACCTGGCCTTGGCATTGGCCTTTCCAGCAGAGGTCTACTCCTCTGTGCTTAGGGTACAGAGACACCAGTGACACATCTCAGTCACACAACCATAGCCATTAAAAATCCTATAACTGAAATACTGATTTTTATCTCCCTTACAGATGAGATTTCATTTAAAAAAAAAAAAACCTAAAAGAAACTCTGTGATGGCATCTGTTTAAAGAAAGCCCGTGAAGCTTATTGCGGCTGAAGGCATTTTGCAAATGCTTTACCTTGTTTCACTTGTCTCTGACAATCCACCAGGGACAGGACTTGTCGCCCCCGAGAGGGATGTATCCACCTCAGAGGCAGGAGAAGGGATAACCAGGATGGTTTCTCTTGAGCCTGGCATCAGTAAAAAGTCTGGAGGGCTTAGGGAAACCGAGCAGTGAGCCTCTTCCCCCACCAGTGGCTGCTCACAGCTGGCACTGCTGTCACCTGCACAGCTGATGCCCGGTTGGCAGCAGCTGCAGTAGAAGGGATCTGCCTGGGTTTGGAGCAGCTCTCCTGGCCCTCCCTCTGCTCTTCCCCTCTGCAAAAGCAAGATGCCCCTCCCCAGTTGGCCTCAGAATGGGTCAGCGACCACAGCCGACCTCTCCTCCTGCTTGCAACAGGGCTGAAACACAACATGAGATGACAGCCTTGTCCGAGCTGCTTTTGAGGGTAGTCCCTGGCCTGTGCTATGCCTTGGCCTGTGCCTGGGCACCGCACAGGAGGGTGCATGGCAGGCATCATGCCAGCAAGGATGTGCCATGGGCATGTCCTGGCCTGCGTAGTTCAGCAGTGGAGGTACAGTGTTCACAAGCTAGAGATAAAGCCCAAGCCATTCAGTTAGACAGGCTCTACCAGATCCTCAAGGGGAAAAAGAAACACAACACAACCCAAAACCCCCAAACCTTAGGGTTTGTCTACAAGGAAATACGCTTCTGCTATGAGTTTTCCCATAACCTTGCGTTGGTGCAGCCGTGATGACACCCAGGCAGCTTTCTCTGCGCCACGTTAATTTGCCTCCTGTGTGAGACATTTTGGCCATGAGCTACCCAAACTGCTGTAACCGTTCCCGAGGGGGTGATGTCCCATGTGCAATGTCCCACCAGCCCACGGCGTGGCTAAGGGGCTGTTAATGGCTGAGTCTCCTCCTGCAAAACATTAGCGTTACCCAAACGGAAAAGATAAGCTTTGGGAGTTTGCCAAAGACTTAAACAATTAATAAGGTAAATTTCTTTCCCTCCTCACTGAGATCCCAGTGTTGTCAGAAGGGCATCAAGGATTTCTCTTTGTTTATTGGAATTAATTTACTTCTTCCCCCAAATGACAACTACAGCTTGGTTAAAGCAGTCAGTCTCACACTAATTTATTTGTTCAGTGAGTACCATTCAGCTCCCCATAGAAGTTACCAAATTAAAAATTGTCAGTTTCTGTAATGGCCTGACCTTTTCAAGATGAAAAAGTTCAAAGTCTGGCCCACCGGGTCCAAAAGGAAAGCTGCCAAGAGCAGCTGCCCACGCTGGAGCATCAATGTAAATGTTCCGACAGGTAAATAGTCACCTGGAGAGCTTGGGAAAATATCTTGCAAGTTGAGCAAGAAGACAAGTTGTCATGTGTAGAGTAAATTAAAAAGGAAATACCATTTTAGTGATATATCCTAGGGAAAAGACAGAGCTCGGGTATCTATCTAATCAAACCCAGACACTGGAAGTTAATATATTTCCATACTCTGAATTCAAAAAAAGGGATGTGCTGGTTTTGGCTGGGATAGAGTTAACTTTCTTCATAGGAGCTAGTATGGGGCT
>NW_008795023.1:758041-792175 GCF_000699145.1 Aptenodytes forsteri | reverse complement strand
GAGCGAGCAGCTGTGTGGTGCTTAGTTGCTGGCTGGGGTTAAACCACAACAGGGGAATAACCAAAAACCCAAGCTTCCTTGAACAGAAGCTATTAACCCTCTCTTGCCTGCTTTTCCTTTTTAATCAGTGTCCTTATTCACCAGTTATCTTTAGCAAACTTAGGCTTCAGTAACACTCAGAGCCATCGTGCTACAGTCAATACAAATGTACCGTTGCAGACCAGCAGGGTTTGTGCTTGCTGTGGTCTCACTGCAAGATGCTGCTGGAAGAGATACTCGCAATCTTCCCTCTCCCCCTGTTCCCTGGTGTCAGGCACTTGAGCACCCACAGAGGGAGTGGGGGTCAGCTTGAGCCCCTTCTCCAGGTCTTCCAGCATTTGCCATCTACCTGGTGGCCACACGACCGCAGGCTCCAGTGTGGGGGAGGCCGTGGGTCAGGGCATGCAGGCAGGGGAGAGCAAACCTGGCCTCTCCCCTGTTAGAGGGGATCAAGCACAATATAAAAATACACCCTGATGCCCTGATCCTGTTCCCCCTGACATACATGAGCAACCCCACACAGTGCCAGGGCCAGGTCACGCAGCCACTTACATGGGGGCAGGATTAGGGATGGGTTTTAGCCAGGCACAGATGCAGTAAATTAATGCAGGGAAGGATGGGGACTAGCTAAAGCAGTGTGTTAGGATGCAGACCTTGGGCTGTTTGCTGTCGCTTGCTCTAATGTGGATTTGCTGGAAGGGTCTGAGATTTTGTTTTTCTGTTTGTTTGCAGTCCTCAGAAGCACCGTGTGGGGCTCCTGTGACTCCCACAAACAGATGACTTCTGATGTAAACTTACTGACACACTGCAGCGTATAATTTGTTAATGGTCTTCCCACTAATGATGCAGATTAAAAACAACAGCTGACAAATCTCGTCCAGAGGAAAGGTTACAGCTCCTGCAAGCCGGCAGGGCACAGAGAGCAAATCTGAGGGAGGAATTCGTGCAACCGTTCCCGTTTTCCATATACCTGCAGCAATGATGGGGTTAATGCACACGGCTCCTTGGGTTTTATCTCACATCTTTGATGAGCAGAGAGAAAGAGACGGTGTCTCTCTTGCCTTTTCTAAGTCCCCAATAAGTTCCTCAGGGACTAAAGATTTTCTTCGGGCCTCCTGGCATGACAGTTAGCACAGAGTTTAAATAGTAATTGCTCCATGGGATGCTCTCTGCATCGACCGAGAGCAGCTTTGGTCCCTTGGATTTTATTTTTTTAATCGGAGATTCAGCCATTTTACTAATATCTAAGAGGCAAAGTTGAAAGCTACATGATCATGCGCTCTAATTGCACTATTTCTGGTAACAGTGGGGGTCTTCACAGGTTTAAGTATTTGAACAAAGGTTTGGGGGGTTTTAACAATTTTTGCCAGAAAAGGGAGGGCACTGAGAAAAGAGAATCAGCAGAGACCTTACTAACTAATTACAGCCTAGAAAATACCATTCCTCGTCCCTGAGATTACTCTGTTTTGATTACTGTACTTCAAAACTGCGTTGCTGGCTCTACAGACTTCTCTGAAAACATTTTTCAGTGGAATTAGGAAGTCAATAATTGATGTCACCAGGCCTCCAGCAATTCCTGCTGTCTCCCCAGCTTTTTTTCTCCACGTGGTTGAAAGTACTGAGTACGGTTAGCTTACTGCGAACGCTTTCTTCATGAAGAGTCTGATTTTGCCTGCCTCCTACGCATTTGACCTGGTGTCCCGCAAGCCCCTCTCAGCTTCCCTCCTCCCTGCCTTGTGTCACTGGAACTTCCTCCCCAAAAGTGGGTCCAGACCCCTTCCGTTCCTTCCTCTGGGCCTGCTGTGCTGTGATGAACTGTAAAGTCAAACCAGAAAGTGGGTGGCTTGCAGGGAAGGTCCATCGTAATTTCGTGCATGTGAATGACACATGGCGTAAAGAAGTTTTTAGCGCGCAGAGAAGAACATGGGAAAACATCCCTGCAACGCACCTTTCTTCCCATCAGTGAAGCTGCATGGGAGTAGACGTTGTCTCAGGAAGTTTTATTTTAATTCTGAGTTTTGGGTGATATATTGGGATATACTACAAAAACCTCCAAGAGACCCCCTTGATGGGCAGTGCACAGGCACACCGTGTGTGATTTTTTCCATGCTGCATCCCTCACCCACTGTACTGAGACCTCCCCATTGAGGGGCGAGAAGGTACTCAGGGTTTCAGGCAGGTTGTCTTGCTCACTGCTAATTAACAGCCTTGAATTAACTCTTCCCTGAGAAGCAAAGTCAGATAAATTGTTGCAGACCTTAAAACATCTGTCAGCTTGAGGTTCCTTACCTGGGGTTTTGGTAAGAGCCAAAGCAGTGCACTAGATGCATGAAGCAACCAGAACCCCAAGTTCGCACTGGGCAGAAGGACCCACCTTGACCCTCCAACCCCACTCCAGAGTTACCCCATACCTGTGGGCAGGCAGCTTTTCCCACCTGCTTTAAAAGAGAGCGTGTATCAATATTCGCTACGTATTTACAGCCTTGGCGTGGAAATGCATCTCCTCATACTGCTGTATTATTTATAGGCTAGGCCAAACACCAGGATATTGAAGTAAGGCTACGAGACATTTTCAGTTTCAGAAGCAGCTCATAAATAAGAAGTTAAGTCTTATATTTTAAGAAGAAACATTAAAGTTCTTGTCCTTGAGCCTTACAGGAAAAAGCTGAAGAAAATACACTCCACGATGCTGCCAAAATCTATTAACCTGATTCTTCTCCAGCTCACCTCTGCTGTAAACCAGCCTGATCCCGGGGCTGTCCTGCCAGCAGAGGGGAGCCAGGCGGCTGCTGTCTCTGCAGTGAGAAGGCCAAAGCGAGAGGGATGGTTTCACCCAACGATTCGCCTTACCCCCTCTGCAACAGCTCCTTTCTCCAGCTGTCTTTTGCTCAACTCCATTTCCTGCCACTCTCCAGTAACTGACCGCAAGGAGAAAGATGTCCACCTAACTTTCAGCTGCTACTTTTCTCCTCCTAATCTGGGGTTTCTGGGGGACAGGTTTATGAAACCAGCTTTTGATCATGACGAAGGCTGGCTTGCTTCCAACAAGTGAGGAATTGGGGTTATTTACCTCAAAATGGCTTTGGTATCCTTGAGCACCAACCCTGGGTGATCTGCACGCTCCTGGAGGAAAAACACCACAGATACAGACTGGGCTGTAGCAAGGTATCTCAGTCGATCCCACTTTTTATGGCTTCTAGAGTGGGTGCCTCCTCACTCATGTCTCCCTACTGCAGACATCCAGAGAAGTAAGCGAGCCTCAATTCTTGCATGCTATTGAAATATAAGCATTAAATCATTGTAATTATACCTTTCTGTCAGCTGCTAGGGTGGCAAGTTTGATTTTTGAGCTTCCAAACCAAAACACGATTAATGAGATTTTTGCAGAACTAAAAGCACACACCCCCTTCTTGACAATCTCTGCATGTAGCTCAGCCTTGCTTCCTACTGCGTATAAATAATAATGTGGCTATCAATGCATTTTTGCTATAATTTCTAAATGCAGTTGGAGCAAATTAAATCAGAAAAGGAAGTTTATAGCACTTCACATTTTTCCATATATGGTTTCATGCTGTGTTATACAGAGCATTCATCACATTCTCTCTACCTTATTTGCTGTGAGATATCTGAAATTCTTTGTCTTATCTGATCTATGATTTAAGATTCTGACCTTTTCAGCTTTCTGTAATTTCACTGCCAGCTCACTCAATATGCCTTTGTTTATAGTCTTACAGCAGAGAGACCAAGTGAAGACGGGAGCTGCTTATGCACTGGAAAGACAGAAATTTCCGTTTGCCAAAATTTGCGTGTGAAAGAGGGAAGCAGCGATATAATTTCAAAAGTTTTTAAAGAATCTGAGAATACAGATGAGAAAGGGGATTAAACACCCTTTCAGTATGAGTTTCTGCTAAAAGAACAAACCAAAAAGCAATACCTTTCTGTTAATGGCAACCTGTGTGAAAAGCAATTTCAACACTAATAAAAACTGATTTTTCAGCTCCACGGCGAGAGCAGCAGAATGGCAGCATACATCTCAGCACATTCATCAAAATGGTTGGGAAGGCAAATGAAGCCTTTATATCTGCTACTGGGATGTTATGTCAGCTTGCCTCAAGTTCTGCTCCCCCGCTGCCTAGGCAGGTTGTGGAGTGAGCTCTGGGGACACTAATCTGTGCTGGAGAATAGCTGCTAAATTATTCAGGGTACTAAAGACAAGGGCTGAGTGTGAATTGCAGAAGACCCTGATGACACGGAGTGACGGCAATAAAATGACAGATGAAATTCAGCTTAGGTAAATCTAAAGTGAGGCACGTGGGGGGAAAAAACCCCAGTCTTAACTTTCTATACACTGTGCTGAGTTCTGAGTTGACTACTGCTACTTGGAAATGAGATCTTGCCATTAGAATAGATAATTTTATGGAAATGTCAGATTTGTGCTCAGAACTGCTCAGAAAAATCCAAAACTGAATTTTAGGAAATATTATGAAAGGAACAGTAAACAACGTGGAAAATGTCACTCGTATTCACCATCCAAATCCTTGGTGCATTTGTGTATTGAGTACTGTGTGCAGCCCTGGTCCTCCCATCTCCAAAGAAAGATGTAGCAGAATGGGAAATGCTGCAGGCAAGCTCAACCAGGATAATCAAAGACATGGATGCTTACTGAACAGTTTTACGCTCTTCCGCCTGGTACAGACACAGAGGAGAGAGATACAAATGATAGAGAACCATGAAATCAGGAGTTGCATGAAGATGAGCAGGGACTTGTTGTTCAGTATCTCTTCCAATGTAAGAACTTGGCATGCTTAAATGAAACTAGAAGGTGTCCAACTTGAAACAATCAAAAAGAGGTAGTTTCCTGCTGTGTTCATGAAACTTTCATCACAGTTAAGCTAAAAGGTACTAGAAGTTAATACTTAAGTTCAAGGAGCAACTGGGTAAATTCAAAGAAGAAAAAAAGCCCACGAAAAGCCCTGTTAAATTCAGAGATGCTAAATTTGGTCAAGAAGTCCTTGACCTGAAAAAGATTGGCAGCTAGGAGACAATTGATCATATATATATGCTTTACTGCTCTTACAAGAAGCCACTTGGGCCACTATCAGAGAGAAGATGCAGGTCTAGTTGGCCCTAGTTCAACTCTTCCAAAAACTGTTTTTAATGTAAATCTTTATAGTTTTGTTCATAGGATGTTGCTGGCAGAGGGAGACGAGCCAGGGAGATTTCTTAGTTATGTTAAAGAGGTCACTGTAAGCTTGGGTTTGTCCAGTGGGCATGGCATCAAAGCAGATAAATTAGTCTACAGATACAATTCATCTGCTTTAGATTTCTTCAGTTTACCCCCATTTGTAGTACACGGAAATAAAAAGGCAGATTAGTATGTCCTGGTTTAGGTAGGTGTTTCAGGATATGAATCACCTTCTACTAGTGCCTACATTTCCCAAGCCTGGGAAAATTATGACTCAACGAGAGTGCATATTTTGCCCAGGAGTACCAGAAATACATACTTCCTACATATTCATTCCTTCAGATACTTATTCCGTTTTGTGATTTATTTAAATAGGTTTAAATGTGGCATAAACAATGTTGACTGATAAATTCTGCTTGCAGTTTATAAATAAAGATGCTTCTTTAAAACAAAATCTGGCAAAGACAAGCCTGGCTCAGACCCAGGAGAAGTTTAAATTCAGCCCATGGTCTGCTGAGCTAGCTGCCCAGTTGATCCAAATAGAAGATGAAACATCCTATGATTGTTTGTCTAAACCTTTCATAAACTGCAACTCATTTATTTGGCATTTAATTCTCACAAAAATACAGCTGAGTAAACCTATGGTTGTGCAATTTAGATGGTCAGTGCTGAGGCCACATCCCGAAGTCTTGGTCACCACATGACTCACTACAACTGGGTGGCCGTAGCCCCCATTTAACCCACCTGTTCTTGTTTTCTTTGCGTGGAGAGCAGGATGCTTGGAGGGGGCAAGGGTATCCCTATGCCCCCCCAGTATTGAGCTGGGAGCCAGAAGCTGAGGAGAGCTCCCAGTTCATGGATAGCCACGGAAATGAAGTGCTTGTGTGAGCATATCAGAAGTCAAAGGCACTCACAAAGCGAGGGAGAGAAAGCAAGGAACGCTGCGAGACCAGCTAAGATCCGAAGAAGCTAACTTGAGATAGAGACTTGCTCCATGGTTCATAAAAGCAGCTTGATGCAGAGGAAAGGATTTGCTGGAAGAAGCATCAGTCCCTGAGAGGGCATTGACACAAATCCTAGAGCATGCCCAACAATGGTGGGGGACTGGGGAAGGGATTTAGTATTTCTTATTCTACCTTCATCTCTGAAACGAGTACTGTCTTAGAAATGTTCTGCATAACCATTTGCTACCACTAACAAGCATTTAAAAAGAGTAGAGACAGAACAGAAAGCTCACGAGGCTCCATCTCATGGATGGATGCTCTCAAGCTAGCAAGCCATTGCTGAGCTTTTGGCAATACTGCAGGTGAGAAAAAGCTCTTGCTCTCAGCCGTTTGTGCTGGATGGAGGACCATGTATCTGTATCTGGTCCTTACATAAAAATATCCCCCAAAACAAAGGCAGATGCATGGCTGGGCTCTCTCTGACTGGGAATCCAAAGCATATGGGTCTAGCGTGCAGGAATCCATCCAAACTGTACGGAAGTGGCCAGCAGCAGCATTTTGACAGACACCATGTGTGTGCACATGTGGGCATGCAGACACAAGCATACACACACACACACATATTAACCCCACCGCTCCCCGGGACCATACCTGGAGCTGTGCAGCATTAAAGTCTTCCAAAACGTTCATGCTTTCTTGGCAGTGTTTATTTTCGCATGATCTCTTTGCTGAAACCCTGTCCTGACCGGAACACCATGCATCTGCAGGCCAGTCAGACTGCAGTGTTAATGATAGTAATGATAAAGTTTTATTTTGGTCTGTTGCTGATGGATTTCACCTAGGGTTGTTTTGTTTTTCCTATTTAACATCTGGCCATTTATTAGCATGCATATTCCTGCATCCTGCTAGTCAGAAACATTTTCACTTCCGTAGCTGTGGCATTGTCATCACTGCTTATCATAAGCATCACCAGTCCCAGGTTTCCAGTCTCACAGTTGAAGCAGCAAACCTGACGCTAAACTTGCTGTAGACAAAGGGAGACATTGCTTGGCCTCTGCGTGTCTGTGTGGCAATAGAGAGCTGCTTGATTGTCACTTGGATGTCACGCCATGGAAGTGAAATCCCAGAGGGACTGCTGGGTGACCTTGCCTGCTTTTGGCAGAGCACGGGCGGTTTCGTATGACCCTGCAGACCCTGCCTCAAGATCCTGGGCCTGAGGATACATTAAACACTCAGTACAAAGATTTCTGAGTAAGACAGAAATCCATCAAAATCGACTGCCAATTATTTCCTTGAAATTTGTATAGCTAAGCAGATTTTTCAGGGGATCTTCACACCCACACTTGCCTTTTGCAGTGGGTGTCTTTTTGGCTCTCTGCTGCTCACATGCCTCCCCGCTTCTCTCCTATTTCTTTGCTACCTCACTCATTACAGTGGTTTCAATCATCATCTTTGTACAGAGGGTCCCCGGATCAGCTCTCTTGGTCCTTAATTCTCTCCCTCCAGTCTTTGTTGCACCTTCAAATGTCTCTAGACCTATCCATTTGGAAGCCTTACTTCCATTTCAAGTGCAGTCTTTCCAAAAGTGAAGTGCTGCCCCCTCGTCCTCTGGCACAGCTGAGGCTCTACCTTCTCCAAACTACATTTGGGGATTGTTTCCCCCTGTTTATGAACAGGGAGGGGAAGGAGCCATTTCTGGGATGAGATTCTTCTTACCCCATTGTAAATGTCTCAAGCGGGCCAGATGCTCGTGCCCTGAAAGTGCATTTGCCTCCATCGCCCATAAGGAGGTCCCCAGCGGTTGCACGAGGATGTTGGCTGCCAGCTAACCTCTACTTATGTGAAAGGAGTCTCACTCAGTATGTTTCACAGTGAAGTGGTGAGCTGCTTACTCAGTGGACAAACTCCTGCAGTAGCCCTCTTGTCTGAGTAGGGCAGGTCTTATTTATTCTCACCGTTACACGTTTTCAGCACTCTGTGCTTTTACAGGACAGTAAGATTTATAAGTCATTGACTCACCTCCATATTGTCTAATCTCACTTGCTCATATTCAGAATTTTAGGGGCATACTCACAAATTTCTTAGGAAATGCTGAAAGGTGTCACACCTTGTATAGCCTCTGTAGGTAAAATAGAAATAAATGTGAATGAAATCTTAAAAATCAAAGCCTTTCTCCAGCCATAAGTAATACGGTCCAGCAATGCTGAGTCTCACTCTTGCTTTTAACTGTACCATAAACTGCACATTACAGTACAATTTTCTGATGTATTTCTTGAAATGTAACCATGTATGTGGAAAAAAATTATCTGTCTTCTGGTGGCAAAATCTATTTCTCCTTTTGCTATATAGTAATATTTATCAGCAATACAGACATTTATTTCATTTACCATCTTGCTGCCCCTGCTTCATAACTGCTTTCACCAGAGTGCAGGACCCAGAAATTCAACAACATTCATTTTGCTCCTCCATCACTCACTGATGCCCTGAAGCGCATTTAATTTTGTGCTCACAACTGGTGATGATGGCAGACTCACAGCCTGCAGATTGTCTCAAGTGATGCCCCCAAATAGCTCCACTGTGGGAACTACTTGGGTTCCTAACTGTACGTCTCAAGGAGAGAGACTGTTGTTTGGACATCTGCAGGTACCTGAGACATCTGCACAGGGTTTACATATACGACAAAGCATCTATTCTGAGACCTGCATCCTTCTGGGGCAGCAGCTGAAGGTCAGGTGGGCAACTTCAGGGCACCATAAACAGCACTGGACGATTCTGTTTAGCAGCCTGAATTGCTTCCCAGTAGTATGAATTCCCCATACCATCTGGCCTTCACTGTCAGGATTCAGCCTTCATGCCCACTCAGCCATGAGCTTCTGGGCATTTGGTTTCAAACAATAGTATCAGTTTCCAGAGGCTGACATCTGTCTCCCAGGAACTAAGCTTGCTTCACAGCAGCAACCAAGCAAGCAATGAGATACTACCATCACAATCTACAGAAATCTGGAGATTACAAAGTCCTCCAACCCTTTTGGTTCCCTAAAATGTTATAGCCTAACATAGGTACGGGTGGCATGAAAATATAAACTTGCAGTGGGGATTTCACTAATAGCACTGAAAGGGGCTACAAAAGGTTATCTTACACAGTCCTCTTGCAAGGCATATGTATAATTGTACCTAATTCTTCACGATTATTAACCTGATCATAAAAGTCTCCGATATATTAAGAATCCAGATGCATATATATACACATATATGAAGACTTCAAGAGCAAACCAGCAGTACAGATGAATTCAGTGTTGAAGTGAGTGGAGCTAGAGAAATAAAAAAATGGGAGACTGATATGAAAATAAATTCTAGAGAGGTACTGATTACTATAGGCTCAAACAGCCCCTGCTTACAACGGTGCTTTTTAAGCAGTAGCTGTTTGAGTCTAAGGTGCTGTGAAGAACAATTAAGAAAACAAAACTAACCAGAACCGTTGAGAGCTTCCTTTCTTCTGCTACTCTCATCAAATGCTGTCTTTGTTGTGTCCCAAGAGTAATTTCTCAGGCAGACTATATATTTTTTTTACCATTAATACAGCTTTCCACAGCACTTAGGAGAGGTCAGTCAACTTTGATCAAAAAGGGGTAGGTCATGGTCACTCCATCCTAATTTGCCACAGCATAGCCTTCTCTTTTAACCAGACTCACCTCCAGGCATGTGGCATGTCTGCAAGGCTTGTTGTTGGGAAAATCCAGAAACGTGAAGAAGTTTTGGTCTGATAAAATAGAACAGGGGCCTGGACTACTCTTGGAAGGAGCAGACCTAACACAGGGCCTCAGTTACTCTGGAAAAGAGAGGTCAGTGTTTCCTCCTTACTCAAGTCTGTCCGTGCTCCTCCATGCTCCTACCCCTGTCCTAGTTCACCGTATTCATGCACTTATGTGAAATAGTACAGCTCAATAAGCAGTCAGCTCCTCCCAAGGTCCACCCACCCTCAGAAGATAGAAGGACACGCATACGAGGCTAACGGTGCGGCAACAGACTGCAACTTCTCATCTTTCCCCACAGCAGCTCATGAGATTATCCTGACAAGTTTGGACTGGTCCTCAGTGCCGCTGGAGCAGAAATGAAGTCCAATGAATTCACCACCACTATTTGCATACTTAAGTCTTAATTCAATCCAAGTATGGAAATTCTGACACTGGGGTCACTTGAATTACTGCAGGTGACTATTCAAGTCTTGAGTCTCCTGTCTTAATTCAACCTGAGATAAAGCCCACCAAACTCAATTGGAATCAGAAGATTTGGTATTGGGCCCCAACATAATTAAATAGTAAGTTATATAAACATGCTTTTCCTCCATGTACGTTTTGTTAAAAAAACATAGTTATGGTCACGGTGGATCTTTACTAATGCTTGAAACTGGCCCGACAGAATTATTTTTAGTCTTTTTTATGGCTATGTAGATAAGATGGAACCTTTAGTGTTTCAAAAACGCAATGTTTATTTGTTGCTCATAAGTAATTCATGGACCCAACAATATTCAACAGAACTTCATTTTTAACAGATTTCTTAATGAGCATCATTTTACAGAAAACCACCAACAAATAAATATATGAAAACAATTGCTTTTGACATCACAATGGTTAAACACATTAAATCATTCATTAAATTGTGCTTTAACAATGAAAATCATAAGTAATTCATGGACCCAACAATATTCAACAGAACTTCATTTTTAACAGATTTCTTAATGAGCATCATTTTACAGAAAACCACCAACAAATAAATATATGAAAACAATTGCTTTTGACATCACAATGGTTAAACACATTAAATCATTCATTAAATTGTGCTTTACAACAATGAAAATCCCTAGGTCTACAAACTATCTTATAAATAGGAATAAAAGTAGATATGGTTACTCACAATACAATCTCTTAGTAGCAGAGTTCACACACATTATTGCACATAAACAGAAGGAAAATTCCTAAAGAATAAAATAATTTACAGCCTATTAATTTACTCTTTCATCTTAAATATGGCAACTGATGGGAACTCTTTTTTTTTTTTTCACTTCCAACATTTATTTGAAATCACAGAGCTAGTGATAGGGCCAAGAAGAAAGCCAAGGACACTGTAGGCTATGGAACCCATTTCCCTCCACAAAATGTCAACAAAGAAAGTATTACAAGAACCAAACTGAACGAAGTGTTTCAGTGCAAACTGGGTACCTTTTCCGAGTATGCTTTTGCCACATGTAGGGAGGATACAGCAATCTGCTCCAGCAGAATGATTTTATTGTGATTGTTCATCTCGTACAGGGTAGTCTCCACCAGCCTGGAAAAAAGATATTCCTTATCCCAGACCAAAAAAAGAATAATTCCACATATATCAGCAACGGAGGGGAAAAAAAGGTGTCAGTGAGATAAGTTTTATAACATCAGTGCTCATAACTGAGACAAGACTGCAGGTGGGAAACAAGAACCCCCTAGTGCAGAAGGAAGCATGTGTTAATGAGAAGGGCAACCTGAGAAACCTCACGGTTTAGTAGCAGACATCAAATCTGAAACATCTCCAGATGCAAAGGTGATGTGACCTGCCATTTCGTTTGGATGAATGGATATGCTGCAGTTAGGAAGTTTGGCTCTGGATCTGACTTCCATCACTTTTTTTGTTTTGTACTTCTGCTTTTAGTGAACTGCAAATAACTACCGCATATTGGGTAGAAGCCCTAGCAAGGCTATCGCAGCCTCACGGTTAACACAACTGCAGTGAAGAATACCCAACATCAGAAACAGTGTTTTTTAATTTCCCCATGGTGAAAAAGCTTTTTGTTGTTAGCACTGATGAGTGGGGAAGAGAGGACAAATTTTCCTTCCTTATATTAAGTATTGCCCATAAGCAATAGGCTGAGTTCTTGGACTAGACATCGAATTACCAGGAACCAGTTTTAATGACACAGCGTGTTTCTCTGTCTGCTCCAAGCCTACAGTGAATTATAACTGGAAGAGGCAGCCAGAGCTGAAGAGGTGATGGGAGAGATTAGCAAGTACATCTACATTACAAAAGAATGAGATTTGTTTCAGCACCACAGTAGCAGAAGCCAAATTACCTTGTTTAAGCAACAAAATAATGCCAGGAAGATGGACAGAAACCCTATAGCGTTGTTGCTCACGAAGGTTTTGAAAGAAACACGCTGCGCTCGGATCTTATACGAGCCAGTGTAATTACAGCGAAGTCCGTGCTGTCAGAGCAACGACAACCTGGAGTAACAGAGATATGAACCAGGGCCTTTATTTTGCTTTTGCGCTACATTATTTCAGGCGCAGCGCCCAAGAGGAAAAAAGCTGCAAGCCTGTGTCTTAGAAGTCAGCCTGAAAGTATTTCCAAACTGCTTTATTTTTCATGTGCTGGGAAATTCTGCAAAGAAAACAGTATTGTTGGCGCAGCGAGTTTGCTGGATCTACTGCTGGAGCTGCGGAAGGAGGTGCCGGGTCCTTCAATCCCAGGGGCTCTGGGCAAGATCTCAGCTGCTGGCTGCCCCCCACCCCTCAACTGCTCCTGCACAACCAGGGCTACCTGCTACACAGGCTCCAGGGGAAAAAACCCAACAAACCAACTTCAATTTTAACTAAATCCCAAGCGTTAAGGCAAATCCCCTTAACACAGACTACAGCACATTAGCAGCTCTTCAGGACCCTAATCTTGTCTCCTGGGAAATGACTGACGAAAAGGTTAGGCACGGCATTAAGGTATTGCCAAACTATTAAAGCTAATGTAAACCGCCCAAAGACTGCTTTGATTTTCCTCATTAGGCTTTGTTTTGTGTCAGGCAGAAAGAATAGTCTGGAGAACGGCTGGTGTGCTTAGACAGCTGAAACTGATACAGTCACTGGTGAGGCTGCGGGGAACAATTTCTGAGCTCTCTCTCCTCTCCCCTGAAAAGATAACACTGCTTTTTCTAAATGAAAAACGAGGCCCCCATTGCTGTGAGCGGTGCAGAGGTGGCCTGCTGGGGAAAGAGGCAGGGACGCAAGGAAGGGGACCCTTTTTTCATGGTTGGGAGGAAAAAGAAGGGATGCTTTACAACAAAAGATGAGCTGGGACTGATTCTACTTCTTTGCTTATCTTCCTCCTTAATCTGAATTTGGCCTTGCATCTTTCCTCCTACGTGGCTGGTTTCTCTCCTGCGCAGCCCTGCTCCTGCCAAGCCCTCCTGCCTTGCCTGCCAGCCCTGCCTCTCCCGCGTGCCCCGCACCACTGCCCACCCCACCTCTGCCTCTGCCGGGGTGTCCTTTGGGGCACCCCCAGCACCCCCAGCCCCCTGCGCTCACGGAAATAAGGAGCGCACCTGCAAATCCTAGACATGGCGTATTGGGTGCCAAAGGCATCCTTCCCCTCTCTTGCTGTGGGTCTGCACCAAGACGCAGCAATGGGCCTGGGAATGTGGAGATGCAGCAGCTCCCTGTCATCCCTGCATCACCAGCCGGAAAGCTCCTTCCCTGTGCAGAGCCAGGGCCAGCCCAGCCTGAAGCCCCGGTGCCAGCAAGTAAGATGGCAGCCTGCTGCGAATTACCTGCACTGTGCTAAAGGTGCAGTAATACTGGTCAGGCTTAGCTCTTCATGGCCTCGCCATCCTGCAGCCACACTGAGTGAGCTTCAGTCCTAGACTGTAAACATTTAAATTTAAATCTCTGAAGGTAGGTGTCCATATGTATAGATGTGGTGCTTAGGGACATGGTTTAGTGGTGGACTTGGCAGTGCTAGGTTAACGGTTGGACTTGATGATCTCAAAGGTCTTTTCCAACCTAAACGATTCTATGATTCTATGTGAGCGAGGTATCTGAGCGCCTCTTCCAGGCGATGCGGATCCAAGTGGTACTTGGATCCAGGGAGTCTAGAGAGCTCCTCACTCTTCTCTAAGGCAGACATGCCATGCTTGGGCAGGAGAATAATGATCTGCAGTCCTGTGTTCTCCCTTCTGAACGTGGAGGTGGGAGGAGATGTGCGTAATCCACCAGTGGAACAGGTATTATGGACCAAAAACCACCGCTACTAACCCCAGAAGTAGCAAGTACATTGACAATCAGGCGTAAAGCAGCATATTGCTAATAAACTACATTGATAATGAGGCATCATCCCGGTAGCCCTCTTCTCTTCTTAATAGCCTTTATGATGTTCCATGTTTAATGTATTATTGTATGCATTAACTCTCAACAAGATTGTTGGATCATATTTTTGATATTGTGCATAGGTAAGTAGCAATAGCATTGTCGGAAGAAAAGAAGACACAGCATGCACTAAAAAAAAAAAGACTTGGAAATGAAGGGACAATTTTTAAAATTCAGCCTTTTTTCTGTAATGCATTTTTTTTTTACTGCCTGGATAAAAACCTTGAATTTTGAAAATAAATGAGAAATGTGCATCCACATCAGGTACTCCGGTATTCTAATTAGCAAATCTGTAAGGTAAAAGCCATTCATGCATGCAATAATATACTTTCAGCATCTCGATTTAGCAGCCACGTTGAGGCACTTAGAGAAATTTCCTCCTAATGCTTTACATTTATGCTAGAAGAAGAAGGAAAAAAACTCTCTCAAAAGATCTATGGTGCACAGGACCCTCTTTTCTAAAATTTCACTATTACAAATGGAACAACATAAAATCTTGGAATAAATAGATGCAGTTTAGTCACAAGGATGTAACATGTGGAGGAAGAACCCATCGAACCTTTTTCTAGACAAGGAAGAAAAACAGATACAGATCTCTCATCATGAAAGCAACAAATTTACAAAGAATCTTCATACAGAGTAATAAATATCAAGACTTTCCACATATCCATTATGTATCCTATAAAAATGAAAGCTGATTTTTTTTCTAGCCACTACTGTAGTTAGAGAGAATACCAATTTAAATTGTATTCACTTGGTATCAATGTATTTTAACAGACAATATCATAAACCTGCCTACCTTCACAGACAATGTATCTCCAGGCTTTTACAGCAAATCTGGAAAATGTCACACTAATATTTAAGCTTTTCCTGCTCTCTCTTTCCTCTTCCCTGTAGTTTGCTTGGCCTCTCTTCACCTTTTGTGAATGCAAAGGCTGATTTCATTGCCGCCAGCCAGATAATCTCCGCGACGTGTGCCCAGCTGCCGCGTGGACCTTGTTGCTCAAGGCTTTCCCTTTGCCACACGCACTCAGAAAGATAGCTGCTACCTGGCTGCGTTCGGTACTCTCAACATCTGTGGAGAAATAAGCTAAGCCCTCCATCACTTCACTTACAAATCATCTCTGACTGCTGGCTAACAGAAAAGAACAAGCGATGCCCCAATCCCATGTTTCCTAGGCCTTTTTTAATCACCTCAGCAAATCCTTCCCTTAATCAAAACACAGCATGTAGAAGTTTGAAGGGCAAGGCGCTTTCCTCCATTTCATTTACTAGAAAGCTATGCACTACAGTTGCAAAGGACAGTATGAAATAAACCAGCTCTCATGTCACAGAGGAACCAAACCAGGTATTTTTTCCCAATTTTTCATTCATGTCTGCACAAGTTTTGGTAGCTCAGATTGTATAGGGTGCATCTGTTAATGCAAAGGACACAGCTCTCTCTTCAACCCATGCTCATAGCTTAGGGCTTTGAAGGAAGTCTTTTTGGACAGGAATCAATTCTACTGCCATTTAATAACACTAATCAATGCCTACTGAGAAAAAAATACATTCTCCTTACTGGCAGAAACCAAGAAAAAATGAGACAAGGAGGGGTAGTTGTCAGATGTGGTCTCATTTACCAAAGCGGTAGGCCTTCCTTGGCTAACTCCCAGGTAGCCAAGTTGCACAAACTCTCTGATCCTCTCATCGGTTAGTCAAGATGGGGGAGCATCACCACCTTGCAACCTGACTATTATAATCTTCAGTAACAGCTATTTCTCCTGCCTCTTCCCTTGGCCACTGGTGAGCTCTCTGCTCCCGCAGCAGCCGCCGCTCCTCTCGCCTCTTTAGCCGGTTCTTCTGATGCTCCTCTTGTTTGGAGTACTGGAAGCGCTGCAGGAACAGGTCCTTTGCGTATTCGTATAGCTGCACGTCCAAGAAATTCAGCTCCTCTATCCGTTGCCGCACATCCTCACCAATGTCCACATTGGAGGCCCGCGTAACGTTGAATTGGGTGAATGGGGAAATGAATTTCAGGTTGAATGTCCTCTCAAAGAGATACTGCGTTTTCCTCTGAAATTCTGTAAGCCCAAAGAAGGCCATATTTTTCAGATTGTTCTTGGCGCTTTGGAGAAGAATCGTATTTCTTTCACTCTCATTCATAAAAGTCAAGTTGTAGCATCCCACCAGGCTGAGGTCTGCCAGCATGCGCACCTGGCGGTTGTTGGCCAGGTTGTAGCTACAATCCATGAATTCCTGTAAACTGACTCCAGACCAGTCGTCTCCTTCGTAACAGGTAGGCAGCTCGTCTGGTGTTGGGCTTCGTCCATCGCACATATGAAGGGAAGTTTTCCACGTCGCACCCCTCTGGACATGCTTCCATTCACTCAAGTACCGTGACACCGGATCCCTCAGCATCGTGATGTAATAGAAGTTCCTGAAACATATTATTAAACACAGTTTTAAGACTCAGTGGATTTCACTTTTTTATTCTCCAATAAAATGATTACCAGCCACCGCCACCACCCCCTTCACTTTTTCCGGTGTAATGTAGGCACTTCAAGTGACTACTTCTGAGACAGTAAAAAGCTTAAAGCTTCATAAATACTGTGAATAAAATACAAGGTAAATTGGGAGAAAGAGAGAGAGATGAAAGGAAATAAGCAGCTATCAGAGAAACGGAATTACTTTGACCTATCAACTGTTCAGTGGTAGTTACTTTATGTAGAAGCCAATTAACTGGAGTGTACTCCCCTCTACTTTGAAATGCTAACCTTAAGTAATATCAGAAACAGTGGGAATAGAGATTTATATAATCTTGCCACTTCTCTTCTGGACTGAGGCATGCATGTTTCGCAAGATAATCCATACAGTGCTTGGTCAGAATACAAGAGAAGCATGAGCAATTTCATGTGGATGCTGCAAGTGCCAAAAATAACACCATGTAGAAGACTGGCATGAGCCACCTACTTAAGAAGAACCCTATTATTAAATGGGTTGGAGTGAAGATAATGAGAGACCCAAAATCCATTCATATGACTTAATTTTAGACAAGTGCTTGACTGAAATTAGTTATAATTGTGTAGTACAAAAGCATTTGTTGATATAAAGATTATCATTATTCAACCTCACCTGTCAAGAATACAAAAGAGACACCAAGAAATATTGATTTGAAATAGAGCAAATAACTGCAGAACTCACATAATCAGTTCATCTTTTAGCTACGGAATTCAGTTTGTACATCTATTTATGGCAATCTGAAATGGACTGCAATTGAGTATGCTTCAAGCAGGCTTTCACAGATTGAGGCTTTTGACTGAGAAATGTTTTATTCAATAACAACTCACCTGAATTACAGGGTGATATCATAAAGACAACGCAAAAAAAAATACTTATGATTTCTGTCAGCTAGAATAACCAGCAGAAGATTCATGACTAAAATTAACACATGGTCTGTTACAAAAATAGGCTTGTGAGTTTGCATGACTCATCTGACTGCAAACAATACATTAATAAATCATGAGTCCTAAGACTTCTTAAGAAAAGTCCGATCTTAGTTGTCTTTCTTGAGCCTAGAAAAGGATGAAGCAAGTAAGCAGGAGGCAAGCTTCCTGAAGACAAGTTACCCTGTAAACAAACCAACACTTCGTGAGGGCCACCTCATGCATGAGCTAACTCCGGTTAAATGAAAAATATCGAAATTGGTAACAATCTCCAAGACAATTACCTTTCTTTTTCAGATATCACCCATTTTCTGCCACTAAAGATTCCCTGTGACTTCTCCATAAACCTCAGGTTTGTCATAAAAATAGGTATTTCCCCACATATTCCTAAAAATGCATATATATTCCCCAGTGCAGACAAAGCAAAAGGAAACAGGGCTGAATGCTTTGTCCTTATTCATTCTGAGTTCTCCACATATGGGATCTATAATATATTTTCTGGAATAAGGTTGTGAGGCCAAACTACGGACTATGTTCTGCTGCAGGGTCATATATATCTAATGGATATATACTATCTAATGGAAACAGCTGTTTGAAGAATTGTTTCACAGCAGAAGGGCTACAGGTGTAAGGATATAAACTAGGGAGTGCCATGGATGTATTTTCATTATCACTTGCATTGGAAGCCATGATTTGTGTTAGCATCAGATGATACTCTGAAGGATGACGTTTCCAAAATCATTTGGAGCTTGGGTTTTCTGGCTGCCGCTCACACATGACCAAATTGCATTTCAGCTGTTTTGATCCACTTCATTTACTTAAACAGCCCACATCAACAGTGAACCCAAGGATCACACAACCATTCATAAATACTTCTAAAATCCCTCTTCTACTCCTGCAGAGCAGGAAGTACCAGAAATCCTCCAGTGTGTTCTGCAGCATAGTTCCACTACGAAAAGCACCTCAAGAACAGCTTTCCCTTCTCAAATTGGATGCTCATCTCATCTTGGCTCTACCTTGCGTGTATAAGAGCACATTAAGAATTGCTTTCCAACTAACAGGACAAAAAGTGGACACATTTCACTAGTGCTGTGCAGATAAAGCAGCCCACCTCTCAAACACCCATCAGCTCTGAGCATAAGACACTGTTGTTGCAACATCCAGCAGGCACTGATAGGGTTGTGACAGAAAATGACTGAAGCTCCAAGGGAGCAGAAATGAAAAAAAAGGACAAAGATTCAGAGGCAGTTGCCAACATCTACATTGACAGAGACGTGGCGTTGGCTTAGTCCTTGTATTGCTGCCCCTCCCCTCTTCGGATAATTCTGGATGTTGATATGTGGTAACAGATGGGTTTAAAAGTTGCTCTTGACAATTATTTATACCTCTAATAATAGTTCTGTCTTTCCTCACCCGTCTCCAGCAGTCCCAGTCAGGCATGACTCAGAGCAACAACAATTAACAAAAATACCTCCTTTGCATCAATCATTTCCATTCCTGGATATGTAAATGTGTTTGATGTGCAACAAACAGGAGTATAAAGCAAATGCAGGGAAATGAGAACAGCGTGTCTTTGTACAACATCCACAGCTTCCCTTACGCAGACTGGGCGAGAAACTTTCGCCAGTCTGTTGCTGCTCCTCCTTGTGACTACCTGACTTCTGCATCTGTTTTTGCTATCCGGATTAATTTGCTTCTGGTTTGTACATCTTTCAGAGCGTTGCCTTCTTGTGTTATCAACTGAATGGCTTCTTCCTCTGGCAGACAACCTTTAACAGCAGCCTGATACACATTTAGTTTCCAAGACACTAATAACTCAGAGTGCAGCCGTCCCTGCTGCATTCACAGTTTACAACCTTCTGTTTAACCTTCTGTTCATGACCCTCCATCACCCTTTTAACCCATCCGAGGCTGGCAGACCTTAAGATTTCTTCCACCTGATCGTGTCCAGATGACGCTGTTACAAAGCTAGGCAGAGGATTGGGGGATGCTGCGCAGCAGTCGTGGCGCCAATTTTTCTTTCAGGGAAAAGTATGTCATGTCTCTAGAATAATGTTATAAGTAAAAATACATAGGTCACGCATATTTGTTTTAGTTGGAAAATTATAAAAATTATCTTAGGAAGTTGTTTTCAAATGTTGACATGTATGGGTTAAATATAGCAGCATTTCAGAGCTCTCAGTGCCTAACACACAGTGTGCAATCACACTAGGAATGGCTGAGGAGTCAGCTCATAATAAAGACAAAAAGTAGTTCATAAAAATATGAAACTGGGGACAGCCTTCAGTCTCTCCTTTCGTCACTGTTCAGTAAAAGAGTGTCAAGTCAGCTATGTGCTGAACATGCCTGAGCCGCTCTGAATACAGATGTGCACTTGTTCTCGTCAGCGCAAACGACCCCCTTGCATCGCCCATGCTTGTGCTTACGTGGCTATGTTAAACTCCACAGCTACCCACTGTGGGAAATACTCAGCAAAGAACTAAGTAATAACTTCTGTTACCCTGTTCGACAAAGCAAACTCATCACAGACTTATTGGCTTCATTTCAGTGGACTCCCATCATCGATTACTCAAACTGCTGTCACAGACAACCTCAGTGCTTAAAGGCTGGCCAAGCAGAATACACTGGCACATCAGTGAGAAGATGTTTTACACAAAACATTCCAAATTAATTAAAAACCATACAAATTATATCTATATCTATCTATATCTATACCTATATCTAGATCAGCATGTGCATGTATATGTGTGTGTGTAAAAATCTACATGGGAATGTGGCCATAAGCTGCAGTTGTCAATGAAAGAAAAATCATAGTAAATGCATAGTGTGTATTTGCCAACATATCTTGTGACTGTCTATATAAACATGTAGACATGTACCAACACTTTAGATTACATTTCAAGCAATCCTTATAACACCACCAGCCCACTAGTCACGACGTTAGCTCCTCCTGAAAGGAAACTTCATACAACTTCCCCAGGTTAAACAATCGCCTTTTGAGCATAAGGTACTGAAATTAATGAGTTATTGAAGTCGCCACTATGGGATGGTCGATTTTTTGGACAGATGCTAAGCACCGTGATGGTCAGGCTCAGTAATCCACGCAAGGTCCCAAACCAGCACCGGTGTGAAGCGTGGGCTGCATGCTACTGTTTACACTGGAGTTAAAAAGCACTTGGGAATTCAGAAGGTTCTCGTCCCACCGGCATGAAATCCAGTCTCTTCATTAGCATTAGGCAAAGAAAACCTTTAATTAATAGAACAGCTAAAACGAGCTTCTAAGTTATAACCTAAGAACATGTATTTCTTTCACATTATAAGATATTTTAATATAAATACTCTAATCTTACATTAATCCTTCAATAGCATTGTTCTGGTTTAGAAATTAATTTCAGAGGAGCAGACTCTGATGTTAGTGGAGGTGATCCCAAACCAGGGCATTTTGCCTCTTCTATCACCATGGAACAGACGTCCCAGCTGAGGGAGATTTACTAAATACGGGAAGGATCACCGCACATCAAGAACACAAACATCCTGGGGCAGAAGGATGAATGGCATCTTCTCTGTTGCTCCTGCTCTCGTGTGGAGCAGCTGGCACCAGGAGAGCTCACGCAGCTCTCTTGAAGGCTGAGAGAGGAGAAAAAACAAGCTAGTCCCTCTTCTTTCAAAGCGTGAGGCAGGACCTTACATGCAGAGAGTGATGAGCTTCATAAAAGGAGAACAGCGCACTCATAGCAGCTGATGCAGAGACGGAGGAATATTTGAGGTGGAGAAAAAGAGTCACTGGAGAATATTTTGGAAGACGCTAACAGACAGAAAAAGAAGAACCAAGATGACTGAAAAACCCAGGTGCATCACAAAACCATCCACATTCTGGTTCTTCCTGGTAGCAGGGAAAATAAAAGCCCTGGTCAAGTTTATGACCCAAGTTGAGACAAGAAGTTAGCAGCTTTAATCCTGGAAGTGAGTGTGCTCCTGACGAAAGGTCTGAAATACCCAGCAAAAGCCAGCCTGGCAGCACGGTTCTGCTAACGACAGAGGCTGCGGCAAGATGAAGGGTTAAGAAGGATCTGCGTAATGTGAACAAAAGCCTTATGCTTCCCAGTTTTATCCTGAAGTCCAAGTTCTCAGAGGCAGTAACAGAGTTAACCACCGATCAGCAACCTCTCTTCAGGCAAAGTATCGTCAGCATGGGTAATGGTGAAGAGAAGAGGGTAAACAAATGAAACAAAAATAAGGATAATGCAATACATGAACAATTAGGCAATAAGAGCATGCAACGAGGATGGTGGGGGGAGGCAGAAAGCAAAGAAACATCGTTGGGCTGATCCAAACTGGTCAAAGTCATCCTAGCGTAATGCGGATGTATCAGCTCATGGCTGGCAGCGTTATTGTGCAGAGTGTCACTGCATCTATGCTGTGCTTAATTTACAGATAACCTGCCCAACGTAACAAGAACTGACTGTATACTTCTTATTCAGAACAACAGTATTGTAGAGAAAAATATATGAAACAGTGCGCAAACTACATGCATGTCCATTCGGCTGCAGGAAGCATCATACAGCTTATCTACCAAGCCAGACAGACCAACGCTAGCTAGCCCACAAACTTTTGCAAAGATGATGTTGCAACAGCACATAGGTTTCTTAAGCTTAGCATCTGTCACAGGATGCTAGACCACTGTGATGGGAATGGTTTTCTAAGACATCCTTTATAAAAGTTTGTGACCTTAATATTGTTAGCTGTCCTCTCAGGTTTTCATGGGTTTCTTTACAAGTCTTTTACTGAAAGAACAGCAGTCACCATTAAGAAGTCAACATTTATCCAGTCTTATCACATACATCACCCATTCAGCATGCAGGACAAACAATTAATTGGCTGCTTTTTCAGAGGATCTGAGCACCCACCACTTCTGCTGTTTTTAACTGCGACGATGGCACTGTGCTTACTTAAAGCAGTGGCTGTAATGTCCTATAGGCACTCAGTTACTCCACATTAGAGAATTTGCCATTGACTTCAACAGAGTTAAATAAAAAAATTACGACTTGCACTTTGAGGTACAAAATTATTAAATTTTACATATGTCTCATTATTCCCCTGGGATTTTGTCCCATGGCTTTGAATTTTACCCAGAAAACATGGTCTGCTGATTCAGTTAGCAAAAGGAGGCTCCCAGAGCCATTAGAGTGCCCTTACCTGCCAGCACAGATAACAGCAGTCTATTATCCCCTTCATAAAACATCCTAGCCCCTTTTGAAATATCCTTTTCATGGCACTGTTCCCATTGAAAAGAGCTTGTGAAGGTTGCTTCTCACGGTTAGGAACATGAGACTCATTCCCAGACAAAACCTGGTCTTGGTTTACTTACAACCAGTTGTTCTTCGGTTAACACTACAAATACATTAAGAGGATTTATAAATGGAACATCAGAGAAGGGGAAATGGCATTTAAGTTGGAGATCAGAGAGCAATCACACCTCTCAGCTTTCATTTTACGAAGCTGAACTAGTTGTTATTGTCTCAACAGACAAGCCAGAAGTGACCGCGCTGCAGTCCCCCAAAACCCTTGGGTCACGCTTAGATCACTTCACTCAGAGATGCACCCTGAGTTTTCCAACATCTCAGCTTTCCATGTTAGCTTTTGATAGGAGGCTCACGAAAGTAAGACATGCTGGAAGCTCCTGAGATTGGTTCTGGTTTTTTGACCATCCAAGCAGTCCTTTCCTGGCATTTGAACTTGCACGACTTCACATTTCACTATACATGGCTAGAATCGGGCAAATTTCACACGAGGCCTTGTACAATAAATACTTCTTATCTCCACTGGCAATGTATTCTCTGATACACCCTCACGTTGCATTCCTTTTTTTATGGGGCCGCATGACTCTGGAAACTCATACTCACTGTGTTACTGGCTAATATACAGAGGTCTTTCCGCTCTCCCCGTTTCAGCTGATAAACACTCAATTGATGGAGGAAATCTGTTTCTGCTGGCCTCAAACACATGATCTTGCACTTTGCTAGATGCTACCAAACTTCATTCCACCTCTTCTCCTGAAATCCTTAAGGTCATTAAGCAAATTCCATTAACATACTTCAGCTTTTTGTGCCAACATCGTTAATGAAAACATGAAATAGGATCAGAGCTAAGACCAGCCCTGAGGAAATTCATTAATAACTTTCCTTTCACCAGATAGTTCCTCTTTCAGCACATCCCGTTTTGTTACCAACTTCTTGTCCACCAGAAAATTCTTATGCTCAGCCTCCTGTTTTCTGCCTTGTATAATAACTTCGCAGATGCCGCTCTATCAAATACTTTATTGAAGGTAAATTTCCCTTCTTCTATCAGAGACAGATGCTGGGTATTTACGTGTCTCAGCCCAAAGGCTGAGAATGGCGGCCCCAGCTTTGCTGCGTGTGAGAACACAGCAGTTAAGATGGGGAAATGACAATTTATTTGAGAGCAAAGCGGTCTGGAATAGAAATGTACAGATTAGGCGATTTGATGGAAAAACAAATCTGCTGCTTTCCATCAAACAACCTTGATACAAATTGTAAATCATTTCTTGATGAGACACAAATCTAAGAAAGTTCCCTCCAGAGATTTTTGTTCTTTGCCTAAATTATATCAAGTTCAGTTGTTCTAAGTGTTCTTTAAATTGCTGAAAGGAGTGAAGTAGCAAGAGCCTTGCTGAAAGAAATATAAATATAAACGCAGTAATAAATCAAATAATAAGAATTTGGTTGTTCTATCAAGCACACACATAATAAAAACCTTGTACCTTGTAAGAAACAGTGTGTGAGCACACACAGGAGGAAATACTATTCAAAAGCAATAGATACACAGTGTCTTACAAGATTCTTTAAAGATACTGTATGCAAGACCTTTGTGCCAGAGAGAAAAATTAATCCTTTGTGGCCAGCACTGGCAAAGGAGGAATCCATTGCTCACATCGCCCCCATTCTATCTCATCCCTGTTGTGGACAGATCATCGCTGTGTCTCAAAAGAACCGCACAAATCTGGGGGACGTGACATCTTTACTCAAAAATGTCATTTCTCCTGTCTCTGCCTTTGCTATGCCACTGCACAGAAGGGAAAATGAAACGAGGATGTATTTGCACTACTGTATTACCTGCCTCCTCCCAGAGCTGCCTCTAGCCCCAGCCTGGGGAGGAAGTACTGAACTTGCCTTTCTCAGAGAGATGTTATGAGTACAGCGGAGACAAGCTAAGGGGATGACCCACAGCATCAAGTGGCAGCAGAAAACAAGGGCTGGCCAGAGAAAAGAAAGGTGATGACAGGCAAGGGACAAAAGAAGAGCAAACCTGGAGACAGTGCAGCAAGAGGGACCCGTATTTTGAGCTTGTTTTGCCAACTTAGCTTCCAAGGGTTACAGAAACCAGGTTGGGAAGGGACCCTCCTGATCAAGTCTGATGCCTATAATCACAGGTAACGGTTTAGCACAATAGGATTCATAAAATATCCCTTATGAACACCGGACAAGCCAAAAAACCTTCCTCACTATCAGGTCGCAGTCTCTGAGCAGCTGCCAGTGAGGTTAGAGCAAGTCCTTGTTTCAGGAGGAGTCTCCTTGGAGCAGGTTACTGCCTGGGCGATGGAGCATGCAGCTCCAGCTGCCCTCAGCACGCACTCCTCCAGCTCTGATGCAAAGAGATGGGGACGCAGAATTCCCACCTGTTCAGTAACTTAAACAACATAAGGCCTTTTGTAGTGGTTATAAAGAAAAAACCCTACATACTTTCACGCAGAATTGTGAGAGATCTGTTATCGCAAGAGTCCTGGCTGCCTACAAGAATACACCTCATTGGGAAAATTCGATTTCAAAGAATCCCTGAAAAGACAAATAAAATGTAGCCAGACCCTTAAATTTTCTGACATTTATATTCCTTCAGTCAGATTTTGTTAGGTCTGAAACAGACCAAAAATATTTATGTTAAATTCAACTGCAATGTTTACTTTCATCCTCTTCCTCGTTTTTGAAGGAGCTGTTGCTATCCCATTTTATTCTCTGGCTAGGTAAGACAAACAGCATAGGTATCACCACTGTTCCTCTATAGCTGGCTTCATTGGAAACCAGTTTGTGCCGCAAGTGGCATGTACCGAGGCTCCCTCCCTAACTGAGCTGTCTCTGATTTCCAACTAATAGCTCAGTTGCAGATGCTCTCTTCCAAATCTGGGATGCTCAGATGAAAGTTCTGGGGGATTTTTCACTGCAACGCATTTTTGAATCAATACAGTAATTCTGCTCAATTAATAAAGTAATTAACAATAAAAAGGCTCAGTAATTGAAATCCCTTTGAAAGTACATCAATTTATTCTCTCTAAGCTTTGCCTCAAGTCTTTATTAATTCTGACATCAAGCATAATGACCATAAATTATAAATGATCATCACAAAATTCAGGCATCACAACCATTTTCTTGTCCTACACGCTGAGTTTCTAAAACATCTAGGTTTGGTCATAATTTTTGAGATTTGCCTCCCATAAGGTAAACAATTTGACAATATGGATATTAAAGAATTTCATGTGATTCTACTAATGGAAACATTGTCGGAGTAGCCTTTCCTATTCATTCATTGAAACAATTCACAAAAGCTAAGGAAATTGCTCAGCTGTAAGACAAAAATGCAAACTTTGTTTCTCCTAAGATTCCTCTTCTTGTGAAGTAACTGTACAGTTCTTCCAGTAAGACATTAAGTAAGCAGATGATGGGGTATTTCAGCTGAATACTTAAAAGACAGATGACTGACTTCCCATTTTACACTGCACATTGTGTTTCCGCTGAAGTTCTTGATAGGATCTAATCAAACCCAGAAATGTTTGCTATGTGAATAATACAACTCAAAGCTACAAGCAAAATTACTGTCTTCCCCCTCCACTGACCTAACAGATTTCTTTCCACGGCGGTTTAGAGTAGGGGTGTGTGTGTGTGTATATTATATACACAATCTCCACAAGGGGGCCCTCTTATCTTCTCCAAATCTTGGCAAAAGCTTAACTTGCTTTCCAAAAATTTGTTATAAAGCATTTCTCTACAGATACTGTGGTATCTTAGGAAAAAGTTTTTACCAACTAGAATTTAGTTTACGATAGAATTTTATACAACAAAAACTGTAAGTCGAAAGGGAATGAGTTTTTATGTACAATTTCCATTATATACCTGGCATGCAGAGAACTTTGATAAAGCTTTTCCAGGTTTACTACTTGCAATAACCAGCCAAAATGAAACCTTTTGCACACACATGCACACACACACAGAGTCAGCTCACACTGCCATGGCGAAGCAGCCTCCAAGACGCAGGCTGGCTCTATGTTACACTGTAATTTGTGAGGTAAGCCCAAAGTAAGCCACTGTTAGTGATTTCAGCTGTGTGTGAATGCATCCCCTAGGCACAAAAGTTAAGGTACAAACGGTATTAAAGTTGTTTGCACTGTCCTCTCAACTCCCAGCGGATATGGAAAACAAATCTTGTTTGGGATACCTTGTTATTTGCTTTAATATTCTGAATGTTTTATGGAGACAGTGTTATATGTCCTCACCTTCTTAACTCAATTGTAGCTCTGTGAGGTTTCTATTATTTACCATCCCTTTGACCTTGGAATACCTGACACAAATTGGACCATCTCCTCTTTCTGACCTTAAACCTTAACAAATCAAGCCTATGTAGCACATGCCAGGCCGTGCACTGCGCTGTACCACTATCGGCTGACGGTGCTATGCTCTGAGAAAGAAGGTAATAAATAAGATGAAATAAAGAAGCCTAGGCTTCTAACCTTCAGCTTTTATGAGGGATTCCTTACCTTTCAGGAAAACTAGCAAGCGATTATGTGAATTCAGCCTTGCTGATTCAGCACAAACCTGCCAATCTGCTACCTCATTCGAGTAAATCTCTGCACCTTGATCTGCAGCGCAAACTTCAAGCAGGTTCCACGATCGCTCAGCAATACTGCCATACAATATGGTCACGTTTAACCGATGCCGATGACAGAGTTCAGGCTGCTGCAATACTTGTGCATTCAGGTAAAATAAAATACCCAAGGTGCTGTGCTGATGGGACTCCATATGAATTACTGGCTGCAGCAAGTCATCAGGGATGCCTTTGGCTTTGCAACCCTCCTCCGGAATGGACAGATCCTAATCAATGAAGCACATCTGTACAGTGGAGGAAAAGCACTTCCCAATCCCTTCAGGCCATGAACTGACCACTTGAAGCATGACATTTGATTTTAGCCTTATTATCTCAACTCATTTATATATAAATGTTGTTAGGGTCCATGAAGCCATCCAGCCCTTACTAAAATCCAGCCACAGTCTCTGAGCTGATGTTCCCACTCTTCTTCCTTTTTGTCTGTAAAAACAAGGAGGAATTTCTTTTTTTGAACTGCGGGTTATCATCTTTGCAATTTTATTACTGCAAAATAACCTTCTCCTCTTACACTAGGGCAGCAGACTGTTGCTGTACCCCCTCACATATGCAAATAGGTCACGCTTTCTAGACTATATCTCAGAGATACTTGACATTGAGAGTCAACATGATCTACCATCTTTCTGAACTAAAGGCCGGGGGAACAGTGTGCAGGACTTTATTTTCAAATGTATCTCTCACAGAAATTAATGAACATCTGTGCAGACACTGAACGTGAATTCAGGCAGCAGAAACAAAACTCATCCGAAATTGAGCTTAAGGTCTAGGAATACCTGATGGTAAGGATCTTTGTCTTTGCAAGTTGGGGATTTCTTCCCTTCCCTTTGAAGAGCCAGAGTACTTTTCAGGTCACAAACTTACCTTGCTCTAAAGGAAATGGGATGATAACAGGGCTATGAAAGACATTTCTGCATTAACAAGGAGCAAAGTTGCTGATGTGTATCCTAAGTAACACAAAGATTTGAATAGAAAACATTCATTAAGATTCCTCTATAGACTCTATAAATTGCTTTCTGTTTCATACAGAATACTACTGTCAACACAATCCAGCAGTGATGCAAACAGGAAAGCAACATTCAGGTTAAAATGTCATAACAGCATGAACATTTTTCTACAGTTGTAATGATTTCAATATTCGTATCTTTTATCTAATGGAGTAGATTACTTAGTCTGGGTCAATCTTATTTTTGATACACATACTGAATATTACATGATTTTACATAAATTAGTACCTGTGAATTTAAAAAAGAAATCTCATCATAGTTTCCTGAGCAACTGAAGATATGCTACCTGCCCAGTAAAAATAGCCAAAAAAAGAAAAGGATGCAAACTAATCTGGTTTTGCTTTTTTGCTTTGAAGATGTTCCTTTTCAACGGGCTTTCTCTAAGGCAAAATTGTTGCTTGTAATTGTATCATTTTTCATATATGACAAAACTATACATCCCAATAGTCTCGCCAAGTGCTGTTTAGAACTTGTATCTCCGCTCTTCATCTTGAGATACTGCAGCTGCAGTATGTTCAGGCTAAACTATGGCTCTGCCTAGATGAAAAGGAAGTTTGCATGCACATAGTCCTTTATTCGTGACACTTTAATTTGCTCCATGGCCTTAATAAATACACCAGCATTAAGCATACTCATGCAAACCACGGCTCTAAAAATAACTCACTTCAGACATTCAGACGTTTTTCCACGTTGTTTCCCGTAACACCACTCTTACTGCTAGGAACAATCATTAGCACAGGCAGGGATTTATCATCAAAAAATCACACTTAGAAAAGCAGCAGGGATCCTCAAAGGTGTAGCAGGCGACTAGCTGAGGGGTCACATTAGTATTCCCTGAGCATTACTGGAAAAAGCCCAGCAGTGTAGCTGGGCCACTGCAGTGAGCGGGGTACGCAGGCACGGGCAACCCTGCGCATTCATCATACCGGCATCCGACAGCGCGGCCCACAGGTGAGGGCTGGGGGCAGTGTCCACCAAGCTGCACAGTCTCCCCAAAGTCCCCAGGGAGACATTTTTTTGCTCAGAGGCCAGAAATCCACCTCCCCCAGTGCAGCACCCCTCCCCAGACCAAAGTCTTCCCTGGCAGACACCCCAACCTACCTTGTTGGAAGAAGAGGGGCTGGTAGGAAGGGACGGTACAGGCTGCTCCTTAACTTCATAAAGACAATCACAACTTTGCCCTAACCTAATTGCTTTTTCTTTTTGTCCCGGTATTCTCGACAGAGTGGGAAGATGTATTTATGACAAATGCTGTGCAAACGGCAACAGACCAGGCAATGAGAGAACAACACACACACAGTTTTCTTGAAAGAGTTTTTTTACTCTTAAATGCAATTCTCTTTATCTCATCCTAACACATGCCTGCCTTTATTGTAAAAAGGCAAGCAAACTGAATATATAGATCAAACAAATGGCCTGCAAACCCACATAACCCAGAAACTGAACCCTGAATTAAAAAAAAAAATACCTGAATGCTAAATGTCTTGGAGCAAAGGATCTGGGGATAAAATTCTTAAATTGGTGAGCCCTGAGCACAATCTCAACACTCAAACTGGGAAGACAACGTTGTGATTCATCAGAGCTATGATAACTGCAGTGTTTCTTACTACACACTTACGTGTGCATTATTTTTCTTCTTCTTTTCCTCCCAGCTTCTCTCTCATTCCTTGGTACCACCTTTTTTTTTTTTCTCTATTTCTTTTCTTCTTTTTCCCCTCATTATTTGTGGTCAAAAAAAAATACCTGAATGCTAAATGTCTTGGAGCAAAGGATCTGGGGATAAAATTCTTAAATTGGTGAGCCCTGAGCACAATCTCAACACTCAAACTGGGAAGACAACGTTGTGATTCATCAGAGCTATGATAACTGCAGTGTTTCTTACTACACACTTACTACGCATTCATTTTTCTTCTTTTCCTCCCAGCTTCTCTCTCATTCCTTGGTACCACCTTTTTTTTTTTTCTCTATTTCTTTTCTTCTTTTTCCCCTCATTATTTGTGGTCTCACACAGCAGCAGCATAACTTTATGCCTGGAGGAGCTGCAGAGGAAACAGAGCCTTTCCATGTACAATGGACGGCTGGGCTGATACAGAAGAAAACCAACTTTTTCCTAGCTAGGGTTAAGCCCATTTGCTCCTGCACCAAATTTCTCTGCACACTGAGCTGGCTGCAGAGAAAAACTTGAGTGGGAGTGAGATGGTGTCACTCAAAACCCTTGCCAGCCGCAGAACTGTGCCTGCCGCTTGCCAGGGTCGGAGCAGGGGCTGTGCAGCCAACTCACGAGGCGAAGCTGAGGGCAGGCGCACGGGGGGCAGGTCCCACCCAGAGATGTGTTGGTTTAGGTACGTGGCTGCTTCCCAACAGGCCATTTTCACAGCGCTGCCCTCATTTGTGCCTCTCCCTCTACTATCTACCGGGATAGGGTTTTTTGTTCAGCTTGGGATTTTTTAATTTTAGCTCATTGAAACTGGATCCACCCAAGTTTTGTATCCCAGATACACAAACTCTCTGAGGGCTCAATTTAGATCCCTGTGCATTAGGTACATTACTGTCAGTTCAGATTTTTTTAACAAATCTGAGAGCCAGAAATGATTTTGAAAAACCTCAGTGTAACTTCCAATGCTGGACATCCTATAACAGTTATAATATTATGGTATTGCATTTGGACTTTGTTCTGTTAAACCTAGCCTGAGCTTGGCTTTGGCTTTCTAAAAAGGCTTTAGAAGAATCATGTTCTGTAAGAACAGCTGAACGAAAAATGGCATATTAAAAAGGAGTTCAAGAAGCTACTCAACTAGTTCATGGAAGATAAACCCATCAAGAGCTATTAAATACAGAGACATCTCCACTAAGCAAGAAATTCTCAAGCCTTGAATTTTTAGACTACGGGAGTATATTCAGGGGTATCATCATTACATGCCTGCCCTGTTCTTGTTCTCCTTGGACGTCAGTTATTGGCCACTGTTGGAGACAACATATTAGGCTAGATGGACCTTTGGTCTGACTCAGCTTAGCCATCCCTCTGCTACTTCAAGCCACCCACATAGTCATACTTCTTTTTAATTAACATTGATGAGAGAAGTATCTCACATGCTGATGAGTTAATTCAAAGCAAAAAAAAAAGAGACAAAAGTTCTGTACAGTTTTAGTCATAAGAGTAAAGCAGAATTTGGATGTCATGCTTGCCATAGAAAATGTTCTCTCACCTTCAATAAGAAATCTGTTTTCTGTTTTCTTAAAAATGGATCTCACAACGTGGGTGTTACAAACAGCAGTTCTTTCTCTACCACTTCTAAAAAAGCACACTTTCCATTCATTTACAAAAAGACTATCAGAAAATATATTATTACCAGGGGTTGGTAGGAGGCAACATCAAACAGCATGTCAGCTCTGAAAGAGAAATGAACCATGGAAACAGACTGAATGCAGAAGCTGACCGCTGAGGTTCAGCACACAGGAGAGGAGCATCCCATTGAGGCCACAACGCAGAAAGGGCAGCTGAGGAGATCTTCAGGTAGGCTGAAAGATGGCTCACCCCCCTCCTGACAACTCCACCGCTGTTCAATGCCAGGTCTGTGTGTGGCTAGGTGGCCTGGCAATGCAAATATGACCCACGGCAAACATGGGCAACACGAATTAGCTGGAGTACATGATATGGTGCCTATGCTGGTTTTATGTGTTCACATGTTCCAGAAGTGAGAGGACAGATGATATCAGATGGGGCACAGGGTGATGCAGAGCCAAACCACCTATTCTGGCACAAAGTCTTCTGGCACAAAAACAATTTCTCGACTTCTCCTGAACAGCTTGAATTGGCACAGTGAGTCTATGCTGGAGTAGTACTTTGCACCATTTGTTTACCCCTCCTTTTGAGCAAGTACTAGGAGATCTAAAGCCAGTTTAACTGTATTGTCAAACTATGGCCTCGATACCTAACCTGTTACAACTGTGCAGGAGTTACTTTGGATTTATGAGTGTGCAACCACACCAGGATGATCTGCTTAGTTTTGCTGCCCAGTGCGCTGCTTCTCGTCTCTCCTAACTTACCTAAACTCTGCAATTCTTTCCACGTAATATACATTTCCTCGCTCCAGTGTACTAGAACTATATGAACGAGAAGAAAGTAAATGACACAACTGAAAGATTAAATTCCTTAAATGTTGAACATCACACATAAAATTTAAAGGAGTACAACATATTTAATAACAATACCATGTCAATTCCATGAGAAAGTAAATGTATAAAAGCCTCTATTACAAGGTGAAATATTGTCCTTAGAATTAGAAAATGCCAGAAATAATATTATTTGTGCAGTTTTATTTCGCCATTAGGATACCATATTTATTTGCAATAAAAATTATTATTTTTCCACAGGACCCCTGCTTTGTTCAGTGCACAGAACAGGCAGTGCTCAGCAAGTGAGATGCCTGTTCAATATTTCTTTTTATCGTCATCTGAAAGCATGTAGTTCAGTGTTTTATTTACAGCATGTCGCACAGACTCTGCTCAGGGTACAGAATGTCACATTTCCTTATCACCTTTACTATCACAATCATCCTTCCAATACATTGTACTTAATCTTTTTGGCTTAGTATTCCCTACAACTCCTATTACAGTCATATCCTCACACTTTTGCCCACTGAATCTTGATTTCTTTTGGGTTAAAAGGAAACAGCACCAAACCAAAGACTGGGGACAAATTTCTTCCTCAAAGAGGCAGGAGCCACAGAGCTGCAGCGGTCTCATGGGCAATGGGAGAGGCAGGCCTGGGTCCCTTAGGCAGAGGAAGAAAATGAAAAAACATCTCTCACTTTCTACAAACCACCACCAGCTTTTGACAAAAGCAGCTGTGACTACTATTTGGTGTGGCACTCACTCACATCTGCAGGTGCTACGTGCGCCGCACGGATCCTGAAGCAAGGCATTCCCCACTTGTGCTCCCTGAGAGGGACTCCTGGGGCCTCTCAGACCTCCCCAAGCAGGCAGCTGTACTGCACATCCACAATAATATAACTGGAGACTCCTAAGAAACATTACTAATCACAACTAAGGCTTCCCGTGATGGTAGAATCGGGCAAGGTTTTGAGTATGAGACTCCCAGCCTTGGTACTCGCTCCTTATCATAGAATCATGGAATCATAGAATCATAGAATCATTAAGGTTGGAAAAGACCTCTAAGATTATCGAGTCCAACCGTCCACCCAACACCACCATGCCCACTAAACCATGTCCCTAAGCGCTGCATCTACACATCTTTTAAATACTTCCAGGGATGGGGACTCCACCACTTCCCTGGGCAGCCTGGTCCAATGTTTCACCACTCTTTCAGTAAAGAAATTTTTCCTCACGTCCAATCTAAACCTCCCCTGGCACAACTTGAGGCCATTTCCTCTCGTCCTATCGCTTGTTACTTGGGAGAAGAGACCAACA
>NW_008795023.1:753900-757619 GCF_000699145.1 Aptenodytes forsteri | reverse complement strand
CCTTGTTGAACCTCATACAGTTGGCCTCGGCCCATCGATCCAGCCTGTCCAGGTCCCTCTGCAGAGCCTTCCTACCCTCGAGCAGATCAACACTCCCGCCCAACTTGGTGTCGTCTGCAAACTTACTGAGGGTGCACTCAATCCCCTCATCCAGATCATTGATAAAGATATTGAACAAGACCCCAGTGGCTTGGGGTCTCAGACTACTTCATTAAATAGCGACATCTTAGGAAATCAGGCCACCCCTTTTCAATTCCAGCTGGAATCCTGAACTTGAGAAACAATATTTTAAAATATCAGCATCTTGAAGATTTAGTAATTTATCTATCTACCTTATAGTCTTGCTGTGTGTACTGATTGCAAGTGTGCATGGCCCTGGATGATAAAACGGTTATCAGTATGAAAATACCATTACTACTAAACGATCCATTCTCTCTCCCACTTTTTGTTTGGAAATGGCTGTCTTTTTTTTCATTGCATCTTTCAGGCAGTACAAATCTTAATAAGGAAATGACTGACATTAATAAGGCAGTAATGTGTTTTCAGAGCCACCACTTAGTGGCAGACACTAGGAATAACTAAGACACAGGTAATGGACAATTAAAAGAAAGATGTTCACATGGCATGGCTTATTTTTGTCCACGTATTTCTCATCAAGAAATACATTCTTGAGTGCAAGAACTGTCTCCAAATAGTTGATAGGGGAAAAAAATGCCTAATACAAAAGGAATATTTGATACATCCACAAATAATACAAACCTTTCTTTTTTTTTAATCCAGAGGACGTATGGACGCAATATATTGTCAGTCAATCAACAACATAATATCCTTTAAAAAGAAGTACATCTAGGCTACATAGAAAACTTGATTTTAAGATCAGCCTACCACTTTATACTCACTAATAAGCACAACTTCACAAGCGAAGTTCACAAATAACAGTTCGATGAGATGGTACGAGGGACCAGTTGGCTACCTTGTCGCCATTACTACCTTGTACAAAGTTAAAGATGGGCCTGTGCACTTTGCTGAATAAAGACAGGCTTTAACTACCTTGCTGAACCAGGACTTCAATTATTTGTGGACATTTAAAAAGTTATTATCTAATTCATTATGCAGAGAGACAGTTGTGAGCACAGTAAATTAGCTGGATGATAGGTGGACTCTACATGCTCTGAATTAAAGTAATCACGGTTTTATTTTCTCTGACAGGGACTTACTCAGTCAAAGTGCAAATAAATGATGTAAATACGGGTAAGCAAATAATTATTGCAATACTGCTTCAGTTCTGGACATGTTTTGCCTTCGTTTGTGTTTGAAACCTGACTGCTTCAGACCTCAAGAATCTGTGAGAAGGAGACACCACAGCTGACAGGAACAGAGAAGCAAAGGCTACGGGAGCCCTGCTTCTGTCCAAACGCCTGCAAGAGCCCAGGTTGAAATGCAGAGGTGAAAGGCTGGGTAAACCCAGTGAGATACTGTGTCCCTCATTCATCAAGCAGCACCACCGTGCAAGGGTAAACCAGGAGGGGGGCAAACCAGCATGCTTCAAAGAAGACAGACTCCTTCAGTTTAATTTTTCAGATAAAATGCATGTTTTCTATCTTTAAAATATGGAAATATGCCCAAAATACAATCATATGACTCTCTGTGGGCTACAATATCAATGATTATGAACAAGATTATACGTGATGTTTGATTTCTTCTTTTTCAATGACTAGATACCTCTTTTTTCAGATATCAAAGCTTTGCAGACTCTTTGGAGCCAATAATTCCATAAAATCTTTGCCTTCCTATATTTCCTCTGGTCTTTGAAGTCTGTAGGACACTACCGAACTCTTGAATCTCTCTTTTTTTCTCAAACCTTCAGTAAATTGAAATACTGATTTTTGTGAGATCTCTTCTAAATAACGATTGCCCTGATCTGTAGACTCTGTTGGCCAAATTTCCTCTCACTCTTGCCAATTGTGACCTCAGAATTGCCATGTGTGTTTTGCCGTGAAGCACTGAAATAACTGGTCTCTGTAAACCATTTTTGGCTTAAATGTCCTCACTCTGGAA
This sequence comes from Aptenodytes forsteri, assembly GCF_000699145.1. Taxonomy (NCBI): domain Eukaryota; kingdom Metazoa; phylum Chordata; class Aves; order Sphenisciformes; family Spheniscidae; genus Aptenodytes; species Aptenodytes forsteri. The sequence continues at coordinate 755,561 of NW_008795023.1, read as the reverse complement.
GCCTTGGGAGTACACTCTGCCAGTGCACTATGGTGTAGCACAGATCTTGATGGTTTGAGAACAGCTGTGTCTGGTTTTCTTTACCCTTTTGACATTTTATTTTAATTTAATTATGTGGATAAAAACCTTCCTCTTGGTAATCTGGCACTGGGAATGGGAACATTTATCTAAGAGAGAAAACATGTAACTGTTACAGGCATTCACACACAGATTTTTTTCTAAGCTCTCTTAAATGTTAGCCTCTCCTATTTCTAACCTATCTTTTAGGAGGAAAATGGTAGTGTAAGCACATTCAAAGTATCTTCAGTTTAACATACTGCCTTTTGACTTCTGCCGATACTTACCTCCTCTCACAGGACTTTTAGGGTAAGACCTATTTCACCTGCTGCCAGCCAATGTTAAATATCTAGTCTCAGTTAGGCATTTCAGTTACCTCTGCAGTCAACAGAGAAAGGTGGGTACCTCCAGAGATGATTTATCCCCTCCTAAGACAGCTGTTGGCGAGACATGGAATGAGTTCATCTCTGAAGGTGTGCTCCAGTTGAGCTCTATACAGTTATATTCACTTTTCCTTGCAACCCCCTGCCACAGCCACCATCACCATCACCCCATTCTTGATGTCAATGAGGTTAGATCAAATGCAGCTCAATGGCTGACAGTCATCACACTGAGTACTTAGCTGCCTGCACTTGGTAGATGCTCCTTTCTTTTGAGCAATTGGTGAGCAACACAGCAATCAGTCATAGTCTTTGATGACAAGCTGGCAAGGACATTTTCCCCAGACGACGTGCATTACATTACTAGAAAAATTACTTGGTTGCATCACTTCTTTTACAAAATGCTGACTTTTGAAAGATGGCTATCTCTTTGGCATTTAAAAAGTTGAGCGCTACTTGTCTTGTTTCACTGTTGTGCTGAGTTCTCCAGCTTCCTAAGTGTGGCTGCTCAGTGATCCATTGAGTCATTGGTTTATTGCCATATCATTCAAAATAAATGATATATAATGATATAATAAATGATATAATTCATTTTTCAAACTTCTTTTGTGTCGGAGCTTTTGCCAAGACCTGTTCATTGCTGTCACTTGGCAGAGGACATTACGATGCTGTTTGGCGTGTGCTTGGTACGCGTGGGGTTATTTGGTCCCTTCTGCTTCTGATAAGAACAAATAACATTGAGGGATTTCACTGAGAAATTTACTGGTGGGTTGCCTGAGCTGAGAGCTTGATGAGTGATAGCAATTTTACCCATAAATTGTAAGCTCAGACACCAAGAGTTTTAGAAACAGGGGATGGAAATTAGGCTTTTAAACGTGTATCTAGATTCCAGTGGAAGGCGGCTGACTTCCTGCGCAGCATGAACTTGCAGGGATTTCAATCACCACAGTGCAGGTATTAGAGGAGTACAATCAATGTATACGAACTGCTGCAAAATCTAATACTGTCCCATAAATCCATGAAAAAAATTCTAACATTTCTCAGCTGTTGACATGGTCATATAGACTGGTAATTAAAAGATGGGGAAAAAAATAGAAATTAACGTCAAGTCTGGAAATACTGCAAAGAGGAATGTGTAATGGGTGCTACTTTAATCAGCATTATTGGATGCAATGTTATCTAGTGTAATATACTATGATTAAATACTTTAAGAGAAAAGATACC
>NW_008795023.1:718189-753830 GCF_000699145.1 Aptenodytes forsteri | reverse complement strand
AAAAAAAAAAAAAGATCATAGAAAATTGTATGGAAACACATGAGAAAAATAAATCTGAAACAAGTATTTTATGGGATGGAAACATTTTAGGACTCAGAAATATGGAATAATATGGGAAGTGCTTTTTACATAGACACTTTGGGGAAAAAAGGGGAATTTGTCACTTCACACTCAGAAGTATCCCATTGTATGGTATGACTTTGCTGACTTAAGTGTATTAATGTCTGAATTAATGACAATGTTTTGGGATAAGAAAAAATATTAACAAGCTGGAGGGAATGGCAGCAAAGTGTTGACAGGATAGGAGCAAATCTGTGAAGCTGGGCTATATTAACTCTTGCCTTTTGAGCCCTGAAGACAGTGGAAGTCAACTACAGCAGTTTGCTCAGGACCATGTCCAGTTGGGTTTTGAATGTCTCTGAGGATGGAGACTCCACAACCTCCCTGGGCATTGCCTCTGGTCCTGTCACTGGGCACCACCGAGCAGAGCTTGTCTGTCCTCTTTGGACCCTCCCTTCAGGTATTTGTGTTGGTAAGATCCCCCTGAACCTTCTCTGTTCCAGGCCAAACAGTCCCAGCTCTCTCAGCTTCTCCTCATATGTCCAGTGCCCCAGACCTTTAATCATCCTGGTGACCCTTCTTGCTCCAGTATGCCCATGTCTTATACTGGGGAGCCCAGAACTGGACACACCACTCCAGGTGTGGTCTCACCAGTGCCAAGTAGAGGGGAAGAATCACCTTCCTTAATGTCAACGGTTGTAGGATGGGGTCTCTTAAGAATGATGCAATTTAAAACTATGTCATTTAAAGCATACAAACAAAGAAGGGAAAGATATGAATTAGGGAAAAGTAAATGGCTAAACAGTAAGGAAAGATGTGACAATAATAAAAAAACCCTGTAAATTAAGCAGAAGAACAAATACCTGGATGGTGGAGGCACTATTTTCTCTGAGAAATGATGGCAACTGTACTAACATAAGTCACTTGGAGTTGTATTAAACATAGCCAGACCCAAGCACTGGGAACAAACACTGGCACTGACAGAGGGAAAAACAATGTTAGAAAATGCAATATGTCTCTTCCATTTTTAACTTCTAGGAACATGTGTTGCTTCTTTTCTGAATGCTAGCAGATGTCAGCACCCTGCTGACTGGTTTCTCAGTGGAGGAGAAATCAGAGTGGATATACTCTAAAGGCAAATTGAGTAATTTACATTTAGACACTCATCCTGGAGCAGAGATTGTCATAAATAACACACAGGCGATCCCTTTTTTCAAGACACTCAGTCAAACCCCAATGCCCTGTTCCCAAGGAGCAACTTCAATCAAAGATATTGTCCGAAAGCAAACTCTTCGGCCTCTCACACAGTGATGCCCTCATCAGAAAGGTGTATTAAAATGTCAGCAGGAAAGAGATGCCAATCTCTGCTTTTCCTAGCACACAATGACATTTTGAAAGCAGTGCCACCTGGTGACACATGCCAAAAAACACTGCTGCTCAGCAGAGCATACACTGCCTCAGAAATACCTCAAAGGAGGATATGGAATTGAATGAAACCAAAAGAAAAAAAAAAGTGGCTTTTTTTCTGTATTTCCTTTTATAAATCCTTGCCAAGTTTCCACATGCAAAAATCTTTTCTTTTTTTCTGAATAGTGGTGAAGGCAGGCGATGGGTTTAATCACTGGCATCAGTTCCTGCCTGCTGGCTCCGTAATTTACTCAGCAGAGTTCAGCCCTCCCCTGTGATAAGCTGCCGTGCTACCACGAGTTACGAATCCTCTCGCTAACAGTGAGGCTGACCCATAACCAACAGTATCCGTGCTTGGTACAAAGTGGGTTCTGAGGCACAGTTAAGCTGACTCAGGAGTGATCACACAGCCTCTAAATGCTGCAAACAGCCAAACACAGTCTGGAGCAGCATCTCCTCCTCACACGGCCAACACAATGGGTTTGTGATGCTGGCCACTGCGAGAGCGAGCCTTCTGCGTCAGGAACGGACCCTAGACAAGTCTGTACATCGGGGTTTATTTAGAGGAGGTGGGTCAGCTCTCTCCTGGTTCAGATGCTACTCTGTCAGAGGAAATCCCACCCTCATTCACTGGTGTTCATCCCTCTCTCTAAAACAGCTCTTTTTTTTTCAGATTCAGTTCCACATCAAACTATAAACTGTAAGTATAAGGGAGCCAAGAACCTGCAGGCTGAGACGCAAGCCAAAGCAATACCTTCTCCATAAGCATCTCAAATATGGCAGGGCTGTTACACAAAGCAAAAAGCTACTGCTTTAAACTGTCATATCCTTCAGCTGCTGTAAAAGTAGTCTTTTATCTGTCCTCTGGATCTATTTTTACCTGCCTATTCCCAAGTATCAACATTCAGCCAGCAGAGACAAATCTGTTGCTGCTGAAGGTCTGTGCAACTGAAATTCCCCTTAGGTCCTATGTATGCCATCCTCTCTGTCCACTGAATGATTGACATTAATTACTTCAATCACAGCATGGACACTAGCTCTAGTGAAAGGGAAAGGGATTAAAGCAGGAGCAAATGGAGGAAATTTTCTGTGGGAGGGTGCAACACCTCCAGACTCAACAGCAGCTTCTGCTGGTGCACTGTATGCTGCTAAAATCGATCCCCATGCTAGACCCATCTGGATATTTGTACGCATCCAGCCATCACAGTGTTTAAAGCCCAAGGAATGGATGTGTCATCCCACCCAAGTAGGAATATATTACCATCCTTGCCTTTAGAGGAGAGATTAAGTAATCTCAGAGTCACACAAGGAGCCCGCAGGAGAGAGAAAAACTGTGTCCAGCTTCCTTATGTCTCTGGTCACTCCTGATCCATCAACGCGTCCTTCCAAAACTAAACCATCAACTACTTATGCACAAAAAAGCCGCTTTTACTTCAGAATTTCCTGACTAAAGAGGAGACAGTAGGTGAGTGAATACTGAATATTCATTCCTATGAATTCCTATGAGCACCGCTCACAGACTGGCATGAAGTCAAAGAGGCAGGCACCCCCCCGCCCTTTGTGTTCCTACTTATCACTTCTGATACATTTACATGTCAAGTTTGAAACACAGAAGAAAACGTAACTCGCCTAACCTATTTCTCCCTGCCCTTTAAAGACAAAACTGTAGAGAAGCCGCTTGCTAAATGCTTCAGATCGGTTGGTTATTTTTCTCCATCTTCCAATTTGCAAATCAAAAGACTTGCTCATAAGAAGATTAAGTGCAGTTGCTGAAAAACAGAACACCCAGTACACATGCAAATAATGAAAACATCAGAAAAGAAAAGTCACTTGTCAAAATTCCCTTAGACTTCTGAGTGGGTTTTTTGAGAAACAAATGGTCACTGAATTGGATCTGGGAGGTGTTTTTGATATATGTAACCGTCTAGCTCCTGAAGATGAGGCTAAGCCTAGAGAAGCCAGAGTACCACCATGAGAGGTTCAAAGCTCTTCAGCCATTTTCTTGTTTCTCTTTAAAATGGGGATTTTTCTTCCTATTTAAAGAGCTATTAAAACAAAGAGATAGCTAGCGTCAATCCATGCTCTGGATCTAAATATTTTAAAAGGCAAGCAATAACACTGAAAATATCTGGATGCATATATTCCACCATGAGTCATTATATTTTAATATTTCAGTGTCTGGCAAATCACTGAGTGCCAGTACCTTGTGAGATAATTAAGTTTAAAAGTCATAACAAATGTAAAATAACACATAATGAAACAATCCAAAAGCTATGCATTCACATTTTCCTTGGAATATTTTCTGATTACCCTCTTGCAAATTGTCAGCTACCCAGTGATAGTAAAATTGTGTGAATAATTTTAAGAGAAAAATCAATCTTATTAACTTTTAATAATATTTTATGAGACTCATAATTCTTTGGGATATAATAACCTCTTATCCAACTGCAATTAGTCACTTGGATCCATCATGTTGGTCCCCTGGTATTCAAGACAATCTAAATTTTGAGTAATACTGGAAAAGGTAATAGAGATCCAAAATTAATACAGTCCTTTTTGCTTGTAATGTTATCCCTAATGGAAGCTTTTAAAAAAATAAAATTAAAACTGAACAAGGGAGCAAATTGTAAAGAGCCAAAAGATGACATAATTTGCAGGAGACAACACTGTGATGGGGCCCTGGTACAAGGATTTAATTATTATCTTGAATAATCACCGTTCTAATGATAGTTGTCTGAAACGACACTAGACACCGAAACTCCCTACTGTCAAGGCCAGCAGCAAGAGGCAGGAAGACAGTAAATCCCTTTTCAACTTGATGGAGTGCAGGGAAATCTCACGTGAACATTAGCAGCCCACAGCTCACCAAGCCCACCATTCCGGGCTGTGGGAGGTACTCCCTATCTCACAGAAGACAGCCATATTTCTCCTGCGTACTTGTCATCGGCGCTGTTCACAGTCACGTTTATCAATTTAACACCTTGGCTAATTTCACCCCAGAATAATGTTTGTTTACATAAATCTGTTCTCCATGGTAAAATAGCTAATGCTCGAGCATTTCAAATGTTACCCTATTAATGGTAGACAGGATGGTGAGAGCAGACGTCCTATAGAAAATTACCACACTCTCCAATTGCCTGTGTTAGTCCTGCCTGTCGGTAAGTGGTGATTAACACCCCGCTGGCTGCAGCTGTACTTCTCAATATAGCTTCTCTGAGTAGGAGGATGCACAGAGAGTACCTCATTACTATGTCTTTAAAGCTGTAAAGCAAGGAATAATGCAAAATAAATCCTTTAAACTAAAGGTCATAGACCAGAATATTTTGGCATGAACACCTGCTCACACTTTTTTTTCTGACAAAATCACAAAGATAAGTGATTTATCTGCTTATATTCCGTTCCCTTTCATTGCAGGTATGCAGAGGCCACACAACTGGATGTTAATAATTTTCAGCCATAGCGGTGTGTTTTTATATAATGCCAGAAGAAAAGCTTAGGAGCTTAGCTAACAGGCTGCTTTGCTGGCTGAGACAGCAGAGCTGGCATTAGCTATTTCCCTTCCTTGCCCCAAGCTTTTTGTTCAGCGCAGGCTGGGGGAGAACAGAGCAGCCGTCCCATTCCCTCCACACTTCCAACACTGCAAAGTTTCTTCCAATTCAAGCCCCTTTTGTGTGCACGCTTAATCTGTAAACTGACAGGTAAAATCTGGCTATATTGCTAAGCTATAAAACCCAATAACCACAGACTTATATGAGAGAAAATTATTGCCTGACAATGCAAAGAAGTCCGGATGGTCACCACCTCAATACATTTTGGTCTCCTTGTGGATAATGCGTCTGACCAGAGAAGAGGTTGGTGGCTACCCTCAATCTCTATCTCTTGCTGTCTCTCATGCAAGCTCAGAGGCTGTGCAGTTCCACAGCCAAGGGCAGATGACACTGCTGCACGTAAAACCTAGTAGTGCTCTGGTGTGGTCCCATCAACTCCCTTTCTAGCTGGAGATAAACCCTTTGCCTTTTGCCAGATGCAACGCTACCCTGCACCCCTGGGTAGGGCAGCTGGGTGCCACAGGAGTCCAACCCCGGCATGTGGGGGGGCATTGCCAGGCTGAGAGCAGGCACCCGGTCCTTCTCCAAAGGACCCAGCACTCCTTGGAAAATCTAGTCCCATATATGAGCAGTGAACGTATCTAAAAATACACCCATAAATGAGCAAGGCACAGTCTTCTTGCCCTACTGCCTGCCGCAGGCATGCTGGAATAGATGCAGCTTCCACCATTCCATCTGCCACAGAGGTGAAAGTCAGTCTTTGGCAGACACCGTCAAAGAAAAATAAAAATAAAAAGAAAAAGAAAAAAGAAAACCTGACTGTTGCTGGCGAAAGAAGTACAGGCTGATTCAGAAGTACTTGGACGGGAAAGATTTTTACTCAACTGAGTCACTGCAAAGCAAAGCAAAGCGATCACATCTCCCGCTGCTGCAGGAACTGAGCACAGCACCCGTTCAGATCACAAATGCCTCGTTAAGACAGACATGAAGACTGAGTTGTCCCCAGAAGACACCACCTCTCACTGCCCAGAATTATCCTCCTAGGCGCAGGGTTCACCCACGTCCAGTCTGGCCGAGCAGCCTGCCAAGAACCCTGCAGGAGGAGAATCGGGAAAACATCCACCTCGCGTTTCGGTGACTGAAAGAAACAGTACGATGGAGACTGAGCAACAGCTCTGAGAGCTCTGCAGAGCTGCAAGATGATTTCTTAAGTCCTGGTTGGAGTACTGCAATATTTAGGAGTTGAGGGCAGATTTCCTGTGGTTCCCTGCTTGTCTTGCTGCTTAACCAAAAAGATGTCAACGATACTAGTCCTGACAGGCTCTGTGATCAACCAACATCTACCTTCTACCCTAAAACACTTCATAGTATTATTGTAACTTCAGAAATTACCATGTTTCTATAAAATTCACAAACCACTGCTGAACATATAACCTGTGCCTTCTGTTTGTTTCTGAACTGGCTTGTTCAGAAAGCAGGCACAGGGGGTCCTGCTGGGACCTGGGATTATTCTTTGTCAGCTCTCGGGCCGAAGACTGAGATGAAAGATCTCCTTCTTTCCACAGCGAAGGAAAATACATCCTACTGGACCTCTGAAAGACTGGCTTTTGCCATCTCCAAGAGTGCTGTTGGTGCTGCATGAAGAACAGCCAGCAAAAGCCAGATTCATGTAAGACCAAGATACAGGCCGAAAGAAAATAAGCAGCACTCTCAAGAATTCAAAACTCTGTGATAGCAGCCCACATGGAGGACACCACTCCTTAATTCAGTAGATTTACTGGCTGAGTCAGGACTTCTGGGACCCCCAAGGAGCTGCAGAAGCCAAGGGCACCAAGAGAGTCTGCCAGTCACCGGAGACTGGCAGACAACTCTCTACTGCCCACCCGCCTCTCGGTCCTCCCTGTGTGTGCTGCCTCTGGGCCAGGTCAATGCAGGTCTTCTGTAGGTAAGGAGCTCTGCTTTCCCCTCGTGTGAAACTGGGCAGCCTGGAGAAGACACAAGTTGAAAAAGTTCAAGGATATGATGGAACCACCACTTAGGCATATATTCTGCCCTGGCAAGCCATCTGGTGTGTAGTGTGATTCAGCTTTCTGAACTAACAATTAATATTTGCATTTCCCTCTGATGCACACGGGATTATGCCTGGATACCTGACAAGTCACCTTGCACTCCGTAATCACAACTGCCCATTAGGATAATTAAACTGTCACCTAATGGGCGGAAGCTTATGAGTGCAGGGGACAAACCTGATGTAAGAGACAAACCTGGACTACTGAACATTTTATTTATCTACTTACTTGCTTTGTCACAGATAAGAATAGTCATGAAACATGTGCCAAACTGCAAAAATTTAGCACAGCTTTTCCTCAACATGTCATTTACAGACAGAAGCACAGAAAAATTAATAATTACAAGAACTCATCACATCTAGAGAATTATAAGAAACAGAATATTTTTGCTTTTAAATACTTGAGAGACACTCAGCTAGTCTGGTTATGTCAGAAGGCTTTAGATTAGATTGATAATGCAAATATGTCAAATTTGCCCACCTGGAGAGATGCAGTACAACTAAGATTAATAAACATGTCACCAGGAAAAGCTTATGTACCAGAGTCTGCAGATTTGCAGCTCAAATTGTTGAGGTGTTCTTGGGAAAAAAAAGCCTTAGAGAACGAAAACGTGAGGTAAGTTCAGAAGAGAGAGTCCTGACCGCAGCAGTCCTTATTTATACTCAGGAAGTATTTGGGGGGAACACCCTCTGTTTCCCAGCATTGTTTTAAGTCTGGAGATACCAAGTGGGCCTCTTGGCTGTTCCCAGGCAACTGAGTGTACTTTCATTGAAAACCTCTGCCCCCTGGAATGCAGAAAGCTGAAGGAAAATCTGAAATACGTATACTTTTGCATGAGTTTTGGCTGAAATGGTGAATAGAGAAAACCCTCAGGCAGCAGCAAACTCCTTCCTCCCAAAAATGCTGCACAGCAAGATGGCAGAACAGGCTGGGAAGTCACCCCGCGCTATCACCAATGGCCAAGGCCATTAGAAGGTCCCAAAGAGAACTTATCACCATCCAAGACAACAGAAGGAACATCAGAGAAATCAGTCACTGATCAAGACAATCCCCTTCAAAGCCTCCCTGGCCGTATCACTGTATTATGGGCCTGTCTTGCCATTACCATATCAGAAACAGGCTCACCCCTAAGCCAGGGTCTGTGCCAGGGAGGGATGGCAGTCCTTCCTGCACCCAGTTGAAGTTCTGATGGCCAAAAGCAGTGCAGACAGCCATGCTCCTCCACCCCACACGCCCTTGCAGAAGCGGTGTCAGACCAGGCTGGCAAGCATCAGGACAGACAACTGAAAAGAGAAGGATGCCACCATCCTCATCACTCAGATGTATTTTTTAAGGCTGGTTGGAAGTACGTGCCAAGGGCCTCCATCAGTCAAACTCAGGTCCCTTCTTCCATGGCTATTCTCACTAGGTTTGACAGCCAGAAAAAAACTTTTTTCTTAAAAACATTATTTTCAACAGCCAGAAAAAACCTTTTTTCTTAAAAAAAAAAGCAGAGACTGTGATGCTGTCACCGAATTCGAGCCTCAACCACTCACTGTTAGGGTAATCCTGTAGGGTAACCGCAGCCGGTGAGGAACCAGCACTGAGGAGGTGCTGCTCCAACCTGAGCCATGCTGGCGCAGACTGCATGGAGATCCTGTTACACATGCTTAATGTATATTAAGTATAAGTGTAACGTCTTCGATCCCATGAAGAATGATTATACCTTATTGCATTAAAGGCATGGTTTGCCATGAGCCACCAAAAGTCATTATGGAGATTACTCCTCAACTGAAGATGAGCTGAAATACTTAAATCACACCTGAACCATGGCATAATTGCTGCTTTTCTCAACAATGAGAAAAATATTTAATTAACCATGCATTTTTTAAATTTTTAAATCAATTAACCAAGTGAATTTAATGATTTAAAAAAATTAAAGATTATGGGGTTTGGGTTTTTTCTTAAAATCTACGATTACATTTTTAAATTAAAAAAGGGAAAGGTGTACAATTTTTTGAGCACTTCCATAATTTCACTTAGACCCCAAAATAATTAATGACAATGCAGTAAGTTACCTTGGAGTATTTAAGTCTTCTTGATACTTTCACAGTCATTAACTATAACTCAATAGTACGCTCCTGGGAGCTCCACACCTAATTACCTTTCATAGGTAAGAAAAGTTCTATTTAAGTATTCATACTAAACGCATTCTCTCGTGAAAGAGTATGTCTCAAAGCTACATTACTGCAAAACATGTACAAATAAATGCATCTGTGTAATTCGTGGTGGCTTGTTGATGTATTAGAATGAAGACTAAAAAAATTATGAAAAAAATCTAACATTTTTCTTAAAAAGAGGTCCCTCCAGAATACATGCATAGTTAATATTCTCCATATGCACAGCACTCAACGAAAAGATTTTCAGAAACAGCCTCATTCTATGTCACGGCAAGAAACAATACAAAACATATTGGTTATCGAACTGCTGGCATGAATTTTTACTGTGTATAAAGAAGCATTAAATTGCAGCGTGCGAGTTACCCAGCAGCTTTAACAAGAAAAAGTGCGTATGATCACCTTATTTTAATTCTGCAATATGGATTCTTCATGAAGCCATTCTGCACAATGTTTATTTATTCGTGCCATATGAAACACAAAACTTCCCCTGATAAAAGGAAAGCATTGTTCAGAAATAATTATGGTTCACAAAGTTCAAAATATCCTTTAATCAGATTTTATTTAAACATACTAAATTTGAAAATAGATGCCTATAATCTGTTTGACAAATTTTGTGTAGTGTCTAGTACTGGATGCTGTTCTCGCTCGGGATTGCCTTCAGTAACAGACCTGCTACCTTCTCACCATGAGAGGAGTGGTCAGCCATGATATAGGGCATCAGGCCTGATCAATCTAGGCAATCGATCCAGCTGTAATCCTAATATTTGTTTTGCAGCATGTCCTGCCTATGTGAGAACATGTACAAACAGAAAACATAACTTCCGAGCAATTAATTGTATAGAAGGGGCAAGCCGCTTTCCTACTACTTTCTAACTAAATTTCAGAAGCTTTACGCAGTCACCGCAGCAGACTAATCAGTTCTATCAGAGATGTAAGAAAACAAAGAGAAGCTGTGCACAAGTGAAGTTCAGCAGGAGCCTGCTGCTGGGCCAGTGCAGCAAGCAGGCTTTTGGTGAAGAGCCTGAAGGGAGAGGGAAGCACTCAGTAGCAGCTCAGTGCCGTCTAATTTATCACCGCACAGCCACAGGCTACGACGTATGGTGCTCTCAGTGAAGCACCTGAAGGCAGCTTGGTAGGGCTCTATGAAGATCAATGATACACCAAAGAACACTATTAAAAGACACATTCATCTTGCCCTAATCAATAATGGCCTTAAAATGATCTCCGTGACACACTATTCTTACAAGCATTGCTGCTGGGCTTCTTCAGCTCACTTGTCATCCTCTGGCTCAAGTCTTATTACTGGCAACTACTTCACACGCTCCCCTTAGTGGAGGAATTTGGCTTCCACTGAAACTTGACAGAACCAGGAAATATAAAAGGGGCATCAAGTTCAATGAAGATACTGAAGCACCTTCAGTCTCTTCAATAACCTCTGATACAAACAGTGCATGTGGCAAGTGATTTTTTTGTTTCTTTTATCAGACCAAAACAGTTTACTCTTACACACCATTCACAGATTTTAGCAAGCCATTCCCAAGGGGATTCGGAATTAATGAAAAGCATCCTCAGATCCAAATAAACAGCAATTAAAGAGAAAGAAGCAGCAGACTAAAAATGCAAAGCTTGATTTATCTTTTTGCACAGGCAAAGTGTTACATGAATTTGTGTTCCCTCCATCGACAGGGATTCCTGCCCTCCTGGGATGAGCTCTATCCTCTGTGTGGAAAGCCTAGGGACAGCCCCCGATGCGGGGATGTGCTGAAGCAGCGTCTTGAGGGTGCCAGAGTCCCGTACATTTCTTGATCAGCCTGGCCAGTGTCCAACCTCCTGCATGAATGGGAACTGCTACTGGCCTGTGTCCTTGCAGCTCAGCTGCCGTCAGGGTTCTTGCTAGTGGGCTCCCTACAACCTCCTGGACCGCAACAACCTGGTCTCTCTGTGGTCAGGGGAGCACAGAGAATGGCAGTACTTGCTGTCAGACCTTCCTCACTTTTTGGAAAGGTAGACAAGCAATTCCTTCTCCCACACGCAGGCATCACTGAGGCAGAGAGGATGCCTGTGGGTCCTCAACCCTCTCACCAGGAAATGCTCTTTCTAGGCAATGCAGTATTCACTCCCTGAAAAAACAAATACTATGGTTTTCCTTTGGCTGAGACAAAACAGATGCTGCTGTTGGCAGGGGCAAGGGGGCTAATACATGAGTTGACACATCCTACATAGATCTCTTATTTTTGTTGATCATTCTACATTGGCTTGACCAAGCTGCTAAGTCAAGATGTCTTGAGCACTAATGTCAGAGTGACACTGCTCATCTGTCTTATAATGTGCGTGGTCAGCATTGTTGAGAAGAGTTTACCATCGCAGTCTTGAGGGCAGTAACTCAGAAGCCATTTAGGAAAGGAAAGGCCTCCCACAATGTCCACCAGCAACTCTAAGAGACCTCCTGCACCCATGACACACAATTATCCCTAAGTTCACCACATCTGATGTACTGCTCTTTAGTGCTGTGTTGAGCATGGATAGAAAGTCCTCTGCTTTACTACCTGACTAGAGTTTAGTTCTGCTTCATTAAAAACATCACTCTAGCTAAATGAATGAGATTTCATTAGGATCTTGATAGATATTCATTTGGTAGGGGTCACAATCATGACAACTATTTTTCCTGCACCTAAACCATAGTTCGACCCAAGCTACAAAGTTCAGATCTGAACCCATTGTGCTGGGAAATCCAAACCCCATGCATATATTTCAATTCAAAATTGCGCTTGAGAAAAGTAGTGTGTCGTGGTTTAACCTCAGCCGGCAACTAAGCACCACGCAGCCGCTCGCTCACTCCCCCCCGGTGGGATGGGGGAGAAGCACTGCTTAGCAACAACTAAAACATCGGTGTGTTATCAACATTGTTCTCACCCTAAATCCAAAACACAGCACTGTACCAGCTACTAGGAAGGAAATTAACTCTATCCCTGCTGAAACCAGGACATAGTGTTATGGACCAAGCCAAGAGGCTACACCCCTACAGCATCCAGAATTAGTAGCTTTGCAACTGAGCCTTTGCCCGAGACGATTCTCCCATCTGATGCTGAAACTTGCAACTGTGAAAAGGTTTATATATACTTAAGAAACAATTACAGCTAGTGATGCAGAAATAATTCCCATGCCAAAAAGATTTCAGAAATTAAGAGAAAATATAACTCAATTTTGATTATAATTAGGTTTCCTGTGGTTAGTTAAATGTTTTCTCATTTACCCTTCTGTTCCACCAGTGTAATCAGTCACCTGATTCTTTATGAACTATACACCATGGTGTACACACAAAACTGGCTGAAGATAGTCTCAGGACCAGCTTTTGCAAATGTGATGCCCCAGGCAGGAAATAGGCATGGGGCACATACATATTAGGAAAAATAATAATAATAGTAATTAAAGAACAAAGCTTAGCTCCACTTTATTGCTTAAAACTAATGTAGTTATTATACCGAGCAACAGGACTTTTAATTTCTAATTACAGTATTTATTTTCCTAAACAGATTTCAAAGTTGTTGCAAAAACCTGGATAATTGTTTCACATGAGCAACTAAATATTAAGACTAAATAAAGAATATTAATTGGATAATTATGTTGAACTGTGTAATTATTTAGGAAAACAAAAATGAATCAATAGTTTACATTTTCTAGCCTTTGGGGAAGAAACCATTTTTGGAGTTTCTTAAGGAAAGTGGAAGGATTTTTCATTTCTTGTAAAATTCAGACTTGAGCTAGTTCAGAGAGCTGTTTGCAAACTGGATCTGTATTTGCAACAAAGGTAAAAAATCCAAAGAATGTTTTTCACTGCTTAAAACAAACTACTTTTAAGTATAAGACTCCTCAGGGAGATTTTAGTTTCCTTTAAAGGGAAAGGAAAGGTTGGCAGGAAAGCTGAAACAGGGTACAACAAAAAACCCGAACTTCTCCAAATTTTTCTACATTTGGTTCCATTCCATTCTACCTTCCTTGCTTTGCAGGACGAATCAATAAAACATATTCACACCTTTAAAGGAACATAGAAATGGAGCAGTTCCAGCAAGTACCCCACTTACTACCAGTAGGTACATTAAGATGGGTCTTTGTGATTAGGTGCTTTGCGTAGGCTCTCACTGAAGCTCACCAGCAATTCATTAGCACTGCTCTAATTCCAAGACCACTATCTGCATTCCCACTTAAACACTGTATTTCACCTGTACTGAAAATGAAGTGCAATGTATGGTTTAGGTTTTGCTGTGGATTTTTTTTGCTGGAAGCTGCACAGAGTGGGTAGGATAGCATCTACCCCCTATTGCTGCTACGGTTAACATTTTGCAGTGCAGTTTTAAGTACTTTCTACTATGCTGTTCTTCACTTTAAGCATTCAAATAGCATTTTAACCTGAAGGGTTTCCTAGATCACAACATCCATCTTTCATTGTGTTTTATCACTTTGAGACTGGAAACAAATGAAACCTTTTTTTTTTAACCTTTAATTGTTAGCTGGCATGAGAGTAGCATCATAAAATCCTGCCAACTATTCCCTAAGTAATTGTATGTATTTGTGCATCCATATGTGTTCATTTCAATATATTATCAGTATTAACCAGCTGTTCTCTGTACTACGTACAGGGAATACAAGCAATACTCTAAATGTTGATGCTGTCACATCTAATTGCCCAAAATAAACCTGACAATCTTCTAGGGAAACGCACTGCAGGTATCACTACATATGCTCACTGAGGGATGTCTAGCGAACAGTCAAAACAGAGCTTGGAAGGGCAGAAAACACCAGCGTTCCCGCCTAGGTTTTAAATACCACGGACTTCATCTAATCTACTGATTGCAAAATTTTGAGCTTATGGATATTCCTCCCTCTTGGCTGCATGTGGAGTTGTGGTTCCATATGAGCACAGCTGAGCAACTGGCCTGGTATTTGCAATTATTTTTCATGAGGAAAAAAATTTCAAGCAATGCAATATCTTACAGAAAGGGAAAATTTTATTTGGGAGGCGTACATGACAAAGCCACTCATCCCCTAGAAATCCAGGCGTGTTTTATAACTAACAGTTTTGTAAAAAGGAGCCGAATTTCAGAGCCAGAAATCCATGAGCACAAACAGTCCCAGACAATTTATAATTCTGTACCATAAATAGCTGGTCCATAATTCATTGACAGAGAGTTAATGAGAATATTTGTAACTAATACCCATAAGAAAGATAAGGGGTGGTATAATGTGGTTTATACTTTCCTACAACACTTTTCAAGGACAGCAGGGAAAGCCTCCTGACAGCAAAAAGCAACAAGAAATATTGCACTGACCTACCGATTTCCTACATTCCCATCAAAGTAATCCATGTGTATAGACATTAAAGAACAATTTGTCCCAACTGACAGTTTCCAAATAACTAGATGCCTTTTAATTGCTGGCATCATTAACCTTAATGGTATAATTGTGTAGCTCCAAATAATAATAATAGTAATATCATTTCCCCTGCTTCCAAAACGTTCAGCAAAACTAGAAAAAAATGATGTGCAGACTAAATTCTAAGAAGGAAGAGAAAGGGGAAAAAGTTGTAACAGGTAAGAACAGGAACTTGATCAGTTTTATCTGCCACAACTCACAACCTTTAAGGAGTAAGTATCTGCACATAAACTTCTTTAGACAAGTAATAAATATTAATAATTGCCAACTGCCCATAGGTTTTAAGTGACCTTTTCAAACAACATGTCAGCTCTCCCCGTTCCGAGGATGCACTGTGGAACATCGTATAAAACCAGCGCTGTCTTGAATGATTCATTCCTGTGCACACCCTGGCTTCAGCAGCGCTACCTGCTAGAGTAACCTCTAGTGAAGACATGTTAACATACTGTTTTATTGATAAGTTTAACCACACATACAAAGAAAGGAGATGTTTTTGCTTCTTTAGGCTAGAGGGAATATATAAGATCATATGTTCCCTCTCCCTAAACAGCCAAAAAGGCCTCTCCCACTTAGTCTGGAGTCCCTGAGACACGCAAGGTTGGGTACTGGTCACCGCAAGCTGCCTCTGCGCTCAAGAGAGAGGGAAAGACATCTCTAAAGGGCAATTCAGATTCAATGACCTGAATGACCCTCTGGGGATAGTAGGTGGCTTAGTCTGCACCTAGCTGGTGATGAGATGCATTTGGATTAGAAACATCTGTCGTGTTTTAAACAGAATAGCACACGTGAAGGGAAGGGAAAATCCATTTTGTCAGAAAAATCTCACTCAGCAATTGTCATTGGTATAAATAACCAAACTATTCTATTGCTTTTGCCATAGTCATCTTCGTGGAAAGGGAAGAACCCACTAGATCATTTCGTTCTTCTGCATTAGGGAGTGTAATGTAGCAAATGTCTGATTCAGCACACAAACATCTGGTTACAGAGCACCTGAGTTCAAGGGGAGACAGTTGCTCAGTGTTTAAATACATGCATAAGTGCTGTATTAAATATAAACCCCGTGCTTTGCAGTTCTCTGTGTCAATGAAAAACATAGAACTAAATGATATAACCTGAATATTAATCTTTGGGAGAAAACCTCATTAGAAAGCAAAGACTCAGGAAGAATAGCCTCCTGGATAATGTATGAGGCTGGTCCTTGGCTCTGTTCCTATTTTGGCCATTGTTACTCTCTTCCAGTTGTCCTTTGCCAGGCTCTTCATCATCTCTTGACTCTTTCCTCACACACAAAACAGGGATAATGATTCTTAGCTCCTTTAGGTAGTGCTTTGAGAGCCATTGATAAAAGCTAATCACTACAATGAGGTTTTCTACAGTAATTATAAGTGTCCTGAAAGACAAAAAGATACACAAAGAGGATAGCCCTTAAGATTTGAACTGTAAAGTATGCTTCACAGAAATAATTATTTAATGAAAATGTTGTTTCTTAAATGTTAAAAATTCAACAAAGCAGTAAGATTACAAAATTTGTGATTCTCATACCTTCAATTCTGCATTAGGTACACTGATTTTTCAGTGAGGAGCCGCATCCGACAGCAGTGAACACTTTCCTTTGAATCTATATTCTCTGATGAGCAATACTACACTGTTTCCTCTGCAAATGTATTTCCAGGGAAAAGGCCAAATTTATTTTGCTTGAAGTCCTGATCGATTCCTATAATATCCTTATACTGCCATGTTTGAGTTTGGTCTGACCCACACTGGGGCTTCTGTGTCTACGCCGTTCCGCTGCACTACAGCAGGCAACAGCTACTCTCCACAAACCTTTCTTCCCTGAAGTAGAGTCTAACGTGATCGGTAAACACTAGATAGGTACTGGTGTACCTTCAGGTGTGCTATTTTAATTCTTAGGACAGAGGTGGTAAGCTTCAAACTTAGCCAAAGACATACTTAATGCCCTAACTAGAAAAGTTACGGAGTGGTCTGCGGAGAGGTGTATGCACTATCTCAGGTGTTTTGAAATTTAGCACTTTTGCTGAATATTGGATTTTCCTCCCCACTCTATGCTCAGAGTTGATGCTTATGTGGGAATATCATATTCTGGGGTAGATCTGTCAAAAATCAAGAGGATTTGATTCTTTGCCATGGTATATACACATATATACTTTGATTTAAAAAAAAAACCAAACCAAACCAAAAATTTGAGTAACAGATGTTTCCACAAAGGCTCAGCTCTAGCAAAGCTATCTCCAGTGCATTATGAATATTCTTGTTAAAAGGGACATTTAAACACTGTGGCTCTCTAGAGCTGCCTTGTTGAGATCTGTGAAGCAGGAGTATTACACATGGAACTCCCAGCAGAAAAGCTGAGAGCTTGAGACATCCCATAGACAACCAGTAGCAATCATTTCATCAGTTGTCTCCAAATTTTATCCAATCCACTCTCATAAACTGTTATTTAATATGGCTTTGTCTGGATAGAGCTCCTAGCAGAGCTCCCGCTTCCAAACAGGGAAAGGAAAAAAAAAAGATCTGTTTTATTCTTTCATGCTAAGAAAACAAAATTGAACTAATAAAATACAATTAGCAAATCTGTTCAGTGTAGTGAAATCCAGCCAAGCTTGCTGCTTTAAAACTTTCTGCATTTTTGTTAATGCCAATTTTTGTCTTTCTCTTCCATTTTTGTAAATTCCGAATTATTCTCTTTTTAGTTGCATGGTTTAGGTAGTCTGTTAGGATAATTGGACGTGGGCATTGGGGCATAAATGTTCCTCTGTGAAAAACTCCTGAAAGGCGGGGCAGATTGTGTTTTTGCTTTGCCACTAAAAAACTCTTTTGTCTTAATCTTCTCTATAGACACCCTTAGGGCTACGAGAAGAAAATCATCAAAAAGAAACATGCAGGATGTCTCTTATAAAATGCTGATATCAGCAGAGCACAGACCTTTTGTACATGGAGGTGATATTTTCATCCATTAATACCTCAACCAAATATTATTACTTTTTGTCACCTATAAAAGTTATGTCTTATTTTTAGGCTGCAGACTAGCAGCTGTATATTGGGAGATAGCTGCATAAACTCTATTTGCTACATGCTGCATAGCAAGAGAGTTGACGTTTCTTGGGAACAAGTCACCACACTCACAGAACTCTGCATTACATTTGATATTCAGAGATGTTGTTCATTAGGTTGTGACAGCTGTTGCCAAGTTTTGCTTCAGAATGCACTTTAAGAGTGAAAGCATACCAAGATCAAAGGTAAGCTTTACAAAAAAACGACTGCTGTAGAAGAGTTAGAAGAGAGAAAGTTTGGCTACTAAAAATCACATAGGACTCGAGGACCAGATAACTGAATCTCACCTTGAACAAGCTCATCTCCCCTGAGATGAAGATGAACTAGAAGACCGACTTTCTGGGACCTCTGAACTTAATTCTTAATTCTGCGAGTGATCACACAAAAGGAACTCTGAAGGGATAATCATGACCAAAAATATCTGCTCTGTGTAAATGAAGGTGATACCATATGTTAAAAACATACTTCTGACAGTTACAATGAGCGATGAGCAATTCTGCTATCGATATGCTTTAAGAAGCTAGTAAGACTAAGACTTTAAAAGGGAGGTTACAAACAGGATTAAACATGGAGGAAAAAACATGTACACTTCCAGGAGCTCGTGCTTAATTTGATAAAAGCTCAAGAACAGTTTCTATCCGGACTACAGCAACAGATGATTTGATTGCGGCAAGAGTAATCCTGAGAGTCACGTCTCCTGCCTTTGGGTCTTCCATTTGCTCATTAAAGCTAGGTAGGGTTATTCCACATAACTCTTCAGACAGGCCTAAATAATTGTGCCTTTCTGTAAAGCTCTTACCAGGAAACAACTGCAGTTCATGAGACTGAGTCACATGTAGTAGTTTAATTGGTGTGTTACTGACTGATACTTTTCTTGACTTTGCCATTATAACTAGATTTTTCCAACATCTTTTCTCCTTTCGCACATGACTATTATCAGTTTATATATACACACATATTTAAACACTTGTGAAGGAGTACAGTTTACATTTTGATGCGTAATGGATCAAAGCATTCTGCAAGCACAAGGTAGATGTAGGCTTCCTTACTTAAGCTGACCAGATGGCCACATTATCCAACTGGCTGAATTGTTCCTACGTGACTGTCCTGGTTTCGGCTGGGATAGAGTTAATTTTCTTCCTAGTAGCCAGTACAGTGCTGTGTTTTGGATTTAGGATGAGAATAATGTTGATGACACACTGATGTTTTAGTTGTTGCTAAGCAGTGCTTACACTAGTCAAGGACTTTTCAACTTCTCATGCCCTGCCAGCGAGAAGCTGGGAGGGGGCACAGCCAGGACAGCTGACCCAAACTGGCCAAAGGGATATTCCATAACATATGATGTCATGCTCAGTATATAAACTGGGGGGAGTTGGCCTGGGAGTGGTGACTGCTGCTTGGGAGCTAGGCTGGGCATCGGTCAGCGGGTGGTGAGCAATTGCACTGTGCATCACTTATTTTGTATATTCTTTTATCATTATTATTACTATTTTCCCTTCCTTTTCTGTCCTATTAAACTGTCTTTATCTCAACCCATGAATTTTACTTTTTTTTTCCCCGATTCTCTCCCCCATCCCACTGCGGGGCGGGGGGAGTGAGCTAACAGCTGTGTGGTGTTTAGCTGCCTGCTGGGTTAAAGCACAGCAGTGACACAGAAAGAGAAGACTGATAAAAATGTAATATAGAAAATGATGATGAAAGGGGAGTTAAAGAGAAGGGAAAAAAAAGGGTTACTGCTTCAAGTTGTGTCCAAGAAAAGGCATTACGCCCATTTGCCTGCAATCACTTACAGTATTAAAACGCACAGCTGTGATGCGGCTTGCTAGTCTCATTCTCTATTGGTATCCCTGTGTTGACTGGAACTTCATCAGGGAAGGTATGTCACTCCCCACCCAAGCTAGGGAGCCAGTAAATAGCAAACAGCTCATAGACCCAAAAGGAAGGCCCTCATTTTTGAAAGAAGCATCTCTATTCCTATGGAAATACTGGAAAACGATTTCCCAAAAGACGTATTAACCAATTATGTTCAGCTTACTGTATTCAGCTAAAAGCTTATTATATTCAGCTCACAGGTTCCTTCTCCCTCTTTCAACAAAATATGCCTACTTCCCCTAAGGTGTTTCAAAAACAACAAGCTGTTTGCAACAGAAACCAATGTCCCTTCAAACTAAGTCCCATCAAAAGACCGGTCAACTCTCAAAATCACTCAAGGTCAATCAAATCTAGCTAGCATTGAGGAATCTCAGTGGTCTTCAATGATGCTATCAGAGGTTTCTTTCTTCTAAGAAGCAGAAGGTCACTACCATGATAAATTCTAGAGCTGAACAAGAATGAATTGCACTGGAAATCGTGGCTCAAGTAGCAGCCAGGCTCCTTCAGAAAAACTTAGCAGGTCTAACAGCGTGCACAAAATGCTGTCTGTCCAACGTACAAAGGATTCCTATAAAAACATCTGCCAACCCTTGGAGCTTGGATCATACAGAGAAATAATGGAAGGAGAATTAAGTAGACCTCCTCTTTTAAAATTGTTTACACATTCACTCCAATCTTCTGCTCCTGCTTCCATTTTTTTCTGCTAGGAAATATATCTAAGCCAAAAGGGAAGAATTCACTTTTATGGGCTAGTGTGATCCGGTTTGGTTCAAAAGCTTCAGATCTGTAAAAAGCACAGTAACAAAACACACAATGTGGTTCCTGTTCATGTAATGCACTATTTCCCCAGGAATTTTGGTACTGTCATAAATATAATTTCTTGCTTTTATTGCTCTGGAGATATTTCCCTTTTTCAATAATTCTAACAGAACTAAATTATTTACATAAATTTTGCCTTCTTTCCACTAATGTTACCCATCAAGCCTATATGATAGTAAGCAGTGTCAATATTTTTATGAACTTTGTTCCTCTAATAACTCAGTGCAGGTGGCACTTTGGTCTTTTGAAATGGGCCAAAAATTAGGTTGTTCAGGGAAGAAATATCTGGCACATCTGCGTATCAAGCATAAACACTCCTCTTTTTTACGGCCACTGTCAGCCTGATGGATGGAGCAGAGGGCCAGCCACCTCCTGTACAACTCCCTCCACTGTGGGGGTCCACAGGTTCCCTTTGTCACCAAGCTGCAGCGGCGGGCGTGGGCCTTGCTTGGGATGCATATGTGAGACACCATGGTTTTTGGAGCATTTGGGCCAAATCCCTTTTCGAGATCTACTATTCTTTGTGAATCTGGCTCACGAAAGGACACATCTCCATCTGGCCTCCTGTTAGATGTGAATCTTAATCAGGAAGTCTCTATGGCTCCTGGATTACCTTGTCCACTACCCTTCTGGAGGTAACCTTGTCTCAGGTGGTCCAAGGCCTGGCCACAAGTGCCAACCTACACCTGAATTCTCCAACAGCACCTTGAACTTTGATCCTTCTGACCGCTCAGTGAGAAAGGAATAAACCCTATCTTTTCCACTGGGGTCAAGCACATTAAATGGATTAAGTCCATCCAAGGAAATGCCTATTTCAAGAGTGCACTATCAGGACGTTGGCATCATCTGAGTTACGGCTTGGCAGCAGCACCTAGGTGGATGCCGCAGTCCCACCACCACAAAGGAGCAAAGGAAGGCTGAACGGCAGCAGCACGTGAATGACAGAACTTAGCCCCACTGAGGAGCTGCATCAAAACTACTGGGAGGAAATCTAGGTCCATCCCACAGAAATTTAGTAAGTAGCATCATCACAATGCCACTTTCTTCTTTCATTTGGAGAGCAAAGACAACAGGAAGAAATAACAACCACAGTGTATCTTTTTCAGTCTGCCCAGAGGCCACACGGCTGCTCCATTTGCTTTTCCTAACTTTTAGATGAAGTATTGTGTCATGTCCAAGACCTGCATGAGAGTTCCTGTTTACTTGGATGAAAATCTGAAAAAATAAATTCTTACTGGATGGCACAGGCAATTTTTTATTGACCCTTTTCTAGGGAGGAAAGTAACTTTTAATGTTTCTCCAAGATATTTATATAGATTTCTACCTTCCTATCAAAGGCAAAAATCCTTAACTCTTGTGTCAGTGTTCTCACACTTAGGCACGCTTAAGGTTACTCCTACGGCTATACACTGTCTTATCTAAGCAGTCTGCTTCTTAGTAGTAGATACAGTCCTTACAATAGGTCTAATTTCCTAAGACTTTACTTACTCCTTACTCCTCAACAATATTTTTAGTAGCAGTTCAGACACTTGTTCTCATTGATTGGGTAACCACAGATTTGTGCTTCTTTCTGTGACTTCCTCAGTTCCAAAAAACCTGCGGGAATTAAGATCCTACTGTGGATGGTGCAGAGGGGGACTGGAGACAAAGGATGTTCCTCCAAAAGAGTTAATGGCCCCAAAGAGGGCACAAGGAGAAATGGCTTCTCCTCCAGCTCACAGGTTGAAATACTACCACCAAAGTGGTGTGAACGCAGAGCTTGAAATTCTCATTTAGTTCCCTACATGAAGTCTCCTTATCCTTGACTTGAGAAGAGCAAGATGAATTTCACTGATGAATTTCAGGACAGTGCTTGATGCATACTGGCTTTATAATTAAAAACATACAACTGAAGAAAAGATGGTCATAAAATGTTGCCTAGGGCTATATCTAATACATGATGTTGTTTTAGTTTCCTCCTTACATTATATTTTTATCATCAACCCCGGGAGTTCATTAAATCTGTAAAGCTGTTGGAAGTTATCTGACAGCGGATTGTATTACTAGAGAGAACTATTGATCCAGGCTACTCGATCCCATTACAACACACTTCCATAAAGCTTGCGAGAGGCAGCAATCTGTTGCTTCTGCACTGACTAAAGTTATTTCTCATGGATGGAATAATGAAATGTTTTCTGATGTATAATCATGACAGATTTTATCTGGAATGAGTAAAACAAGTAAAAGTCAGTCATAAAGTATAGCATGGCTGGAATCAAAGGAAGCAAACTCTTCTGCTCTTCCATCAGATTGACAAATAACTAACACATTGTGCAGCTCCTTGTATATGACATTAAATCTCAATCAGTTGTTTTCCTACTGTGAGATTAAAATGGAATTATTTATCTGGAATATCAAAAAGCGCACTGCATCACGAACTCTAAACTTCTTGTTTTGATGCAGTATCTTTCCCAATAAAGACTAAACAATGTCAAATGGACTCCCTCATCACTGAAGATGCAATATATGAAACCTTCACCAGGGCAGGAAACCCTCACTTGAATCTTAAAAACAATTATTAAACAGGGCTTATGTCATACATAATTCTTGTAACTGGAATTCACTAGCCTGAAATTCAAGAGGAGGAACTCAACTTAAGCAAATTTGTAACACAAAGGACTCAGAGGAACTCTTTCAGCAGGTTTTACATAATGAAATACCAAATTATATGTACCAGTTTATGTTACTGTACTGCCAGCTGGCAGAATTATATCCCACTAAAGCAGTGCCATACTTTCATATGATAATTTCAGTACTCACAATTTAATCAAATTTGAATATTTGGGGCTGAGATTTTCAAAGACTAGTACATGCACAAAGTTTTTTTTTTTTTTTCTCCTGGAGATTCAGTGTTAGAGAAAAAGAAAAACTCTATTCTCCCTACTATCCAGTTCATGTGTAAGAATTTAGAATTCACTTTATGGAAAAGCCTGAACATGATCATGCTTTGGAGCAACAAAACACAGCTTAGCTGCTACCCTGCTGTCAGGAGGTATGCACGTTGACCTCATGCACATTGAGGTGTTATCCAAATTTGGCCATGTTATACCACTTCTGTAAAACAGTTCATGCATGCCAATACATGCAGGACTGACTACCTTGGGGAGGGAAGGGCAGTGGCAGAAAAAGAAGGTCAAGGAAAGACTGGGAGCACGCTTCCACCCAGAATTTAAAATCTAGGGACCTCTCAGCAATGCTTTGCTGGCAGGAGAGACACCCGGGTAAGTGAGAACCTCACAGTCCTTCAGCCTGGCTGCTGGTCTACTCACTAGCAAAGAGGTACCTGCTGCCTCATGAACTGAAAGGGTCTGGTCCCTGCCGTGGATGCAAATGAGTCTTCTGCACATGATTTGTGTGAGACAGGTTGCATCAAATGCTGTATTTTGGCACCTCGTCCCACCTTCTCCCTGCCCCCTACCCAGCACACTCCTTAATATTTAAATTAAAAATGCTAAGATGGCACAGTACAACCGGTGAATGAAGAATTCTGTATGCAACAGCTCATCCACCTCATAACACAGATTTGGTCCTTGTACACTATCTCACTATAATCACAAAATAAGCTGGTGTCAGGGTGAATATACGTAATAGGCACCTGTCAGTCTAACATCTGGATTATAAGTCATACACATGAAAGAACTAAATTAAACCAGCATGAAACAGCCTTACCTCTGGCATTTCTTGACTTCCACATGCTTAATTTGACACTGTAACACTCTTCTGAAAGCCTTTTTATTTTCTGTGTGCATGCACGCCTACCTCTTATACTATTACAAAGTACATTGTACTTTCATTGCATCCTATCAACATCCGTTCAGTATTGGAGTAGTGCTTAGAAAGAAGCATGGCAAAATGTAATTTAATTTGGAAAAGGATGCCCTATAGACGCACTGTATGAAAGGAATCAAAATGTAGCAGAAGATGCCCCACGTGAGCTTGTGGCATCAACAAGCAAGAAGGGATGGAAGTTGTGCATCTGGGCTAAGGCTCGAGCGCCAGTCGCATCCATTTCTCATGGTTAGAACATGCAAAACCTTTCCCCTGTTCTTTGCTTGGGGGAGCCCACACTATCGACTTCCAAGCAGAGCTCCTCCACCCAGCTACTTCACTATATGAAATGCATATGGATAATAATCTGAAATCCAATTTTTCCAGCGGATTCACTGAGGAAAAACAGGCAGACAAACATGGTACAATCACATAACCTGGAAATGACTTTGATAAAATGCTGTTGAGAGCTGAACAGAACAGAACCAGCAATCAATAATCCAAATGCTACAATTTGACAAGCAAAAGACAAGCAAATTTGACACGAAAGACAGTTGGCTGCAGAGAGTTCACACATATATTGTACAGCATGGTCAGTTCTATAATTAGAGAAGTGTAGAAACCTCCTTTATAAAGGTGCCCTTAGATGCTACCAAATCATTTCACAAATGGCTTCTTGATACTTTTGCACAGGGTGGTTTCACAGTTTAGATCTCTATATCAGAGCTTTATTTCTGAAAACTTGACCTCAAACTCAGTGGCTGCTCCCCACTGGGCTTAAGAATTAGCTGAAGATGAAGCACAAATAATTCTAGCAGGTCTCCTACCGGCAATAAAGCAAAAGCACATAACACAGTAGATCTTTTCTTGCCATTAAAAGTGCCCATTCCTTCCATAATCTCTGGACTGCCACATTAAAGTTTTATTTTCTTCTTTGGAATGTAGTTTCTTTGTTTATTAGAGACCATATAAAAGAGGAACTCTCCCCTTCCCTTCTCCAACAATTAATGATATGGTGTCCCTCTTCTCTCAAAAATGGGAAATAAGTCGGACTGAGCGAAGACGTGACACAGACGATGCAGCAAAGGTATCAAATGTAACCCTGGGTTGGATAAATGGAGCCACAACTAGGACAAAGGTAACTTTACCTCTAAATATCGCACCGATGGGAGCAATACCAGAACATCACGTAGCATTCTGGCATTTTCCTTTTACAAGAATAAAATAAAACTGGAGAACCTACGTAACGTTTAACTGAGAGCTGGGAAAAGGTGTTATTGTGAGGGACTTAAGAAGTTAAAACTGTTAGCTTCTCAAAATAAGGCCAAGAAGAGATTTGATTACAGCAAAGCTGTACCTTTTCAGGGAGAAAATGCCAATGTTACGGGCCTATTTAATCTAGTGGGGAATGGCATAACAAGAACCAATGACTAGAAGCTGAAGCTAGATAAATTTAAATGAGAATGAATGCCTCTACTTCTAGCAGAGGGGGTGATTAACCTTTGAAACAAACTACCAAAGGAAGTGCTAGGTACTCCATTTATTGAAATTTCAGATGAAGACTGTATGACTTTCTGGAAAATATCCTTTAGTCAAACAGGTCAGTGGGCTCCACACGTGAAGTTTTTCTGTGACTTCCTTAAGCATGGAATCTACTTCACTTCTTGAATGACAGCACTGCAGCCCTACACACTAACACCTTCACTTTTAAAAACCGCAGCTCCCTTCAAGGTAAGAAAAGCTTCAGGGTATTTTATAAAGAGATTAAAGAACCCAAGACTAAATTGCTCCTCTTCCCTCCTCTCTCCACATTAAAAGCAAGGCAGGGTCTATCTCCCATTTAGCATTTTCACTTGGAGTGCACATTACTGGGGTCCCAAGTTCTTGGTGGATCCCATACTGCTCTTCATTTCTGCTTCTGCCCAGCCTCATTCAGCCACACACTTTACTAAAGGATAATTAAGCTCTCATTACAATAGTTGGAAAGCTACTCAGTGGTGTCAGTCATGCAAACTGCCCTGTTGCCTAAACTCCTATTCATGCCTCTAAACGTGCACTCTCCTCCACGTGGAAGGGGCTGCGGGTGGTTTGGGAATAACGACAATGCTCACCAGAGCGATGGCAACTATCGCACCGATGCATCACCTCACTCCTCCGACCCGCCACAAGACCCAGAAGGACAGAGCAACAGTTAAGTGATAAGTTTTAAAAAGTGTTTCATTTAATAAGGTACAGAGGGTTTCGCTCTTGAATTACCACTGTGTCATATGGCATGAAATTGTAATAAATTTATGTGTGTTTCTTAACAGGATGATTAACTTATTTTCTCTATTAGAAAAAGGTGGCATCTTAATTTAGGTGCAAATTATATTACACTGCCACTGTGACATCACTGAGAACAAAGTCTCTACATTTTGTCAGGTAATGCATATGCAAACCAGGTGCAAAAAAATGACAGTCACCACACTCAAGTCATAGCCACCTTTCCATCTGACCCATCCTGATCCTTTTACTTTTGTCTTCTCATGCTCCAGAGCCCAGAAAAACTTTCCCCACCTCTTTCTTCTGTTCTTTTCCCCCCAAAGCCATCCTGTCCTCACCTACAGAGGTTTGCTCCATGAAAAGTTCATGTGAGGGAAAGAAAACTGTTAGATGACACAGTGCTGTCTATCCTCGCTATCTGCTGGTTACTTGGGTGACTTTTACAGTAAATAGGTACAAGACTGGCAACGGAGATTTCACCATCAGCCACATTTCTCCTCTCCTAGAAGACACTGCCCAAGGCTCACAAAATTGTGGTGAGCCAGCCCAAGTGTATTTTTTCCAAAGATGTCCATTCACTGCTTGACTTTCTACTGCTGGCTACATTGCATTTAGAAAGTCCAAGTCCACCCCACTCACGAGCTATTTCTGACTGCATTGATATTCCCTATATTTAAACGGGGGGGAATTGTCATTCCACGAATCATACAAAATATTTTTGTATTGCTCACTGCAAAACGTCAAGTCCACAGTTTTCTATGATCCCTGGAAAATATGTTTAAGTTTCTCTTCGGTTTATGCCCAGTTTAGTGCAGTATGCTTCCCTCTACTTCGGCTCAGGCTTTTAAAGTTAACCATGGCTGGCTATTTTGCCAGGGTTAAAAAAACACTTACCTGATCCGTCACAGGCAGTCTTAAAGATAGATCAGCTAAGTTTGTGTAAGCAGTACCTCCCCCCCCGGAATATTTAAATAGCAAGTAATTAATACGCTATAATAAAAAACTGCCTGATCCTGACAGCTCCAAAGTTTGCAATGCAAAGAGTGCAACTGATGCAAAGAAAATTCTAATAATTAGGCCAAAATGTTCTGCAGTTCCAGCATCAGATGACTGCATTACAGTTTATACATGACCCCCATAACCCAGAAATAGAAATGTAAACTCTAACGTCCCTTGTGACACAGGCGACTCCTTGTCTCTCCAAAAAACAAATCACAATGTATCTCCTACCAGGTTTGACTAAGTTTTCGAGGTGTTGCATTTAGAAAGTCTTTACATATTCTTTGAGGTATTTTTGACCGCAGTGATATTTCCTGCATGTATAAAAGGGGATACTGCTGGGAGGAAAAACAAAATGGAATATTGAAGTGTATTCATTTACAAAGTCTCCTTCAGCTCGGCTGAAAAATCAAAATGCTGCTTGCCTTGTTGTCAAAACGAATTTCTTTCAAACTCCTTGAGTATAACCAAAGAGTCAGTGCCAAGTACACCCCTCTTAAACCACCAGAAACTCTGACCAGTGAATAAGGGACAGTTCACCACACCAGCTCCTTTCTCAGCCGCATACCCAACTTGAAGCATGCCCAGAAATACATTTCTCTGTGGTCTCACCACCTCCTTCAAAGCCATGGCTTGAATAGGAAGTTCACTAAACACTCTCTAATGGGAGAATTCCACTCAAAAATTCCAACGTAAAAATTTCAAATGATTTTGTGAAGCCGTCAGTTTTAATGACTTTTAATGACGTCAGTTTCCTTCATGATTTTGTGAAGCCGTCAGTTTTAATGAGGCTCCTGAAGGAAACGTGAGCCTCCCCAGTCTGCTGAATTCTTGTATCCAGCTGGCCCATGGTCCTACATGACCACCCCAGCATATGCATGGTCCTTTGCTATGCATTATCTTAAATTACCTACAAAACATCTCCTAAATATCTCACCTACATTCAAAAGATGTCCTGAATGACAATTTCTGCATCTGCAGGAAGAGTTCCTACTGATTATGGGCAAGTGCCTTGTCTAGATACGATCTGGTCAATTCTGCAAAAGGATCTACCTGGGGGACTCTCAGACGACCAGGTTCCCCACTCAGGATGTTAATCAACAGATGGAGACAGAAAAGTAGTCCCTACCAATTAGTGCAGACATGGCAGGGGCTGTTTGGGTGAATCAATAGTTCTGTCTGAAATCCCTACCTGGAGAGCTCCTGCCCCAGTTAGTCAAATACTGTGCTGCGAAGGTGGCTCAGAGTTGAGTCAATTGCCTTGTCTCAAGTTGGTCCATTGTCTCAAGCCAATCCATTGCCTCATTTACATACATGACTAACTGGGGAGCTCCCAGACCACACAGGAAATTACAAACTTAAGAGCACTGGGTGTGCATACAGATACAGTCCTGATACCCAGCTATATCACAGTTACAACTACAGGACATGCTTGAATTTCATCCCTGTGTCTCTCTTGTAATTTACACTTCATAGCTCTTGCCACAGTGGGAATCTCCCCAAAACACAATACTTCATCTAATGGAATTTGAATAGTAAATGATATTTAGCTTTTACAGAGTATGCTTCACCAACAGAAATCAAAGGATTAACTTTATTATTCCCATTTTACAAACAGACTTCACAGGTAACTGTAGAAGGGCAAAGAGGCTTTGTCAAAAAATTCCTCAGCCCAGCACTGATACAGAAGGGAGAACACTTGTAGCAGAGTAGGGTAGCAGGCTTAATTTCTGCCCTCTCAAACCTTTCATCAAAATGATGAAAAAAATGCTCACCTGAAAGGTTGGTATCATCACCTCAACTCAACAACAAGGGGACAAACCCAGGAGATGTCAAGGGATCTGACTAGGAAACTTGTGGCTGAGTCACTAAGACCCACATTTTTACTGATTCTGTGTGACATGCTTTTACTCATAAAGCATTTTTCCTATATATACTATCAGAAAATATATTAAGGATATAAAAATATACATTCTGTCTGCTTGAGCATAAGACAGACCAGAAGCCAGCTTCTCAGATTTATAATCTTGCCATCACTGAAATAAAGGAACCTGAAGACAGAATACATACAAAAAAATCATAGTTTTCCTTGCAGCAAAAAACATCTCCTCACCTTCAAAACACATCCTTTAGGATGCTCCTCTCCTTTTTAAGTACAAAAGCACCAGGAACAAAACACATCATGATTTAGAGGAACCACTGATAAATAAATTATAATTCAGCACTACAATTGTTAGGATGCATGGTTCTTTTATTAAAATCAGCCTTCAAGCACTGAAATGAGAAATCACAGGAAATTAGACCCATGTTTATGCTGTACTGCAACAGCTCTGAAAATACAGGGCACTTGCTGATTTACAGCACTGACATTGCCGATTCCACCAACTGATGACTACCTACAGACTTTGCCGTTGGTCTGAAATAGTGCTGAACTTTAGCCAGTGCAGGAGTTTGATTATGGAGGTAATCTCCTCTCGCCCTATTCATTATGCTGATAAAACAGTAGCTAGCACTTCACATTAGGCAGAACTTCTACTTTAATTACAGGATTTTTACTAAAGCTTGTCTTTTGGTGACATTTCAGGAAATGTGGAGTCTGCATGTGTAATGTAAAAACAAATAATTGATTCTGTATCACTGTGCCTGCATTACTACTTGCAATAGATTATGGTTCCTGGTATTTAAAGTGTGGAGAGGTAATATAGTGTTATCCACTTGCTACCTAAGTAAATATTCTGTATGAAAAAAAGCCTCTTCCTGGACAGTAATGCAAGCATAGAATTAAGGTCTTTCATTGTATCAGATAAAAGTTTATATTAAATATACAAAAGTTTGATTTGAAGAATATTTAGAAAAATGGTTATCTATAGATGGTGACAGATTACTCAAGTTTAAAAACTGAATCAAGTGTTGAATTGAATCAATACGTGATAGCGATGGCAAAGGCAGATTCATGAACATTATTAAGAGCAAACCTGCTAGGAATAAAAAACAATTCCTAACTAGGAACAAGTGGCACCTCACATGAATGCTGATCTTCCCAGCTTTATCAGTGATCAGAAAGACAGTTAGTAGCACAGCATTGCAGTAAGTCCTCTCACGGGTCACTGCATTCCTAAAAGTCTTAATGAAGGTCACAGGCTATGGGACATTACAAAGACTTCCAAAATTGCGTGACTTTTGTTTTCTTTTCAGGCATCAGCCATTTTCAGGAACCAGTTTTAAGTCTCCCTCATCAGGCCCTCAAGGGGTCACCTCGCCTATTTAGGACATCTGCAGATGCATCCACCAACAGCCAAACAAGTTGCTAGAAACTGGCACTTCAGGGTCACAAGTCATTTGACCCCCCCCATACTTTTAGGATGCAATGAATCGTGCCCCAAAAGCATGTATTTCTCTCCATAGACTATAAGAAGAGCCCAGACAAGTAACTCTGATGCAGACATCTACAATTAGTCAGATGAATCCCACCCTTAATATCACTGCAGAGTCTTGATCAAGCCTAGCAACTTGGATGCACACTTCTCATACAAAGAGGATCAATATTTTCAAGTGTAAGCACAGAACTTCTTTCCCAATCTCACTATTTCCAGTGTAACACAGGTAATAAGTGACCTGCCACCGCAAAATACACTTCACAGCCAGGAGGAACCTCCATGTAACAGAGATACCATCTTTCTCCTCTGGTGAGAGGGTGTAAATGCCTTACAGCAAACAGGATCTTGAGGTCCTCTTCAGCCCTTGGGCTGTACAGCATGGTCTACTTACTGCCTTACAGGCACTACTACTTATCCAACCTAGGATAGCTCTGTTTGCACATTGTAATTCTAAACTTGTTGATGGATTTAATTCAGCCACCAGTCCCCACTCCAAGAGAGATCATGATCACCTCACCCAACATTTCTAGTAGTAAAACCCAATCTATTCCAGTAAATTACTGATCTAAGCATACTTCCCATGAATTAACAGTTCGGTTTTCAAAAGTGACATGCCAGCCATAACTTAAATACAGATACCGAATGCCCTGACATCAATAGCAAAACTCAGCACCAGACTATAAATAAGTGAGGTCTGATTCAGTCCTCCCTTTCATAAGTGTAACCCAGGTCTGCCCAGCTGCCACCGTGAGTAAAGCTGCAATTGTCCAAGAAGCCTCATGCAGAACAGCTTGTTTGCAGAGAAGGACTATTAAGTGGCCATTAAAAAACCAACCAAACAAACAAAAAATGCATATGGCATATTTTTGCAAAATTTTATGCAAAAAAAGAATTAAAAGGTGAAAGTCAATATATAGACTTAAGAGCAGCATTTACCCTCCCCAGCCCCTACCCCCCAGCTTGTCCCATGCTTTAGTGGGCTCAGGGGTGGCTGCTGCCTCACCAGCATGCTGGATCACCACTTGAATGGCAGCCAGCCAGCCAGCCATGGCAAGGATAGACTCATGGGCACTAAAAAGAAAAAAGTCAATTTTGAGGTAATTACATGTTGAATGCCCTTCTTAACCTGCAGCTGTTGGGGGCATTCAGCACATATGGTTAAGGTTGATGAAATGTTTAAAGTCACTGAAATTTATAAGGTTACCTTGGCAGGTCACCCAGCTTGTTTTTTTTTTTCTTGCTAGTGTACAGAAACAGCTGAGAGCGAGACTACACTGTTTACTGACCGTAATAGGGGAATGCAGTCATGCTGCATCAGGAACTGCTCAAGGACCAAAACTGAACCAAAAATCCTCAGTGCTCCAGGGAAAACGATTGAGGGGTAAGGAGAAGAAAGACAGGAACAATTATCCATCGCCTCCTTTAAAGCGCAGTATCACTGTCCTGGCTGTATCCATCCCTTTCCCCCAGCCTCAAAAGAGAGGGAAGCATTTGTAAAAATGCTGCTTCCCTTTCTGGCTGCTGCATGCCTTTTGATATGGGTAGCTCCTGCAGTGAGCAGGGGAGCTCCTTATGGCCCTCAGACTATTTTTTAGCTCAGTGAGGAATTTTGAGAATATTTTTTTGGATGGAAAATTCCTTGAGAAAGATCACTTTTCTTTCTTTTTTCAAAGAAACACATGGACAGGAAGGAATTGGCTCACAGA
This sequence comes from Aptenodytes forsteri, assembly GCF_000699145.1. Taxonomy (NCBI): domain Eukaryota; kingdom Metazoa; phylum Chordata; class Aves; order Sphenisciformes; family Spheniscidae; genus Aptenodytes; species Aptenodytes forsteri. The sequence continues at coordinate 721,243 of NW_008795023.1, read as the reverse complement.
GTCTTGACCACTTCCCATTCCCCTTAGATTTCTGTCACACATCTCATGACACTGAGTGTGTGGCTTCAACTACAGCTGTACTGAGCAGACTTAGAAAGTCATTATTACCTGAAACAGACTGAAGTCAGTTGTGGTTCCTATTTCTAGTCAGCTCTCTGGGCCACTCCCCACCATCACAGAGCTGAACCTTTGGCTTTAAGAGAAGCCAAGCACTGAAGAGCTGTCAAGACCCAATCAGCCTTTGTGGCCTTGAGAATTCCCTTCCCTTACTTACCAATTCCTGGTCTGCTCTCCTCTGACAACTGAGGGGCCTCAACCACACCCTGCAATTAAAGTAGCCATGACCCTACTCTAAAAAGTTCCCTCGCAAAAGAGAAAGTATGTTCTACAAATTTTCTTGCTTTTTCTTTTCTGAGTCAGTCTTTAAAACTGTGTCTGTTGTGTGCCTACAAACAGGTGTTACAAACAGACCTGTACAACATAATATGAGGCAGTAAGATGTTAGCTGAACTCTGAGTAAAGCACAAAGCAAGAAATCATCTGACTTGAAGGATCTGAAATGATCTTCCCCAACAAAAGGATGTGGCTCCTTTGCATTCATCCGTAGGAAGGCTCCAGTGTCCAGCCCCGTACAACACAAGTTCAGTGTTATTACAGAGTATTTCCATGCAAGTCACTGTGGAATTGTGTTGGCATTTTCAGAGAACTAGTCATGATAAATGTGTTGCAAGCTTCTTTACAGCTTTTTAACGAGTAAAAATGTAGAGCTGGGTGATTCACAGATGATGCAAGCTTCAGATGTTCAAAGCTTGTGTTACAAGAAATCATAATAGTAGGACAACCTTACTGAGTCCTTGCCACTTACATTCCTTCATGACCCGATACAAGAAGATGTAAATAGACCTGCTCTTCGGAAATCTTATCCTTTTTGTATTGAAATTAGTTGCAAATCCTTGATTAAGTACAGTCATGAAGTACAATGGCGTAAACAGTGAATAACAGCAGTCTGCACTTAGAAAATCTGGTTGAAGTACGTAAAATCTTCACTAGAAGCCAGGATTATTGAAGGAGTGCAAGGCAAAAAGAGGCTATGCATATGCATGGCACTAATATTGAGGAGTACTTACAGAAGACTCAAACGCATTCATCTTTACATGCAGCTGGTCCCATTAAATAGTTTCATGGCATTGCAGACACTTAAACTGCCACATACTGGTCAGATGACTGGTAAAATTAGGTGAGTAAAGTACAATTAAACTGATGTATGCATACTGTAATCTCAACAATCTGTGTATTTTGACATAACATAGAACTTGAAAGAACTAAGTGAAGCCTTAAACATGGCAAGTGAAAAATTACCTATGTAATTGTCCCTTTTGGAAAACGAGACCAATTTGTGGTGCTGCTCAGTCTTGCAACAGAGGAAGAACAAAAGCCAGCCATAATGGGCAAAGGCAGTCAAGTATCTCAGGCATCTGAAAGAAGGTAAAAAGGTCTTCAGCCTTAGGAACAGAGATTGAGTTATGAATTCTGCACATGGAAAACTAACCTATGATAAGTGTAGGTCATCTGCCCGGGATAACAAGCCAAGTCACCAAGTATTAACCAGAAAGTGAATGGAAATCACCTTATGTTAATACTTTCTATGTAAACATTATTATAAGCCCCTCATCCCATACCCTGACTGTCAAGAAAGCAGGCTAATGTAAGTAATTTTGAAAAGGAAGCCAGACTCCAGGTGTGTAAACTGACTGATGGAGGTTAACCATTCTGGTTATTCTGCTGTAGATAGCTTTATTGCAGGTCTGTACTCTTAAGAAATGAGGGAACAGCAAGCCACTGCTGAAACAAAAAGTCACATAGTGGTTTCAAGAGACTTTCCCAGGGAAAGTCCATTTAAAGCACTTTCCTCCACAACAGCTTGAAGAGCTGTGTACTACAGTATCTTACATTACCACCCAAGAGTAATGATGGTGCTCACCAGCCATGTGCCTTAACACCACATCCTGATACACCCTGTGAGGTATAAATCAGACTGCACAATACAGATAGTCTAGCTGGGGCTACTGGAAATAGAGAGTAGAGTATTACCTACTGATGTGTTGTTACTACCGCATATGACTAAGGGTACCTAAAAATTCAACCAACTATATAGTCAAGCTTAATTCAGGTGAATCAAAAGGATTTCCTGACTCAAATGCTACAAATAGTTATGAGGGACCTGCTCCAGCCTCTAAAGCCAGTACAGGTCTCCTGACTGGAAGAGCTAGTAGACAGGCTTGTTGCTCCAATCCCACTGAATGGATTTGGGATTTACGTTTCCATGACTTCCTGACCCAAAAGATGGGAAGAAAATAAACCTTTCCTATTCTGCAACTTCCAGGCCAGTATTTTCTTTTTTTGTGCAATGCCTTACAGTATCTCTGACTTAGGAGGTGGAAGGGAGAAAGGAGCTGAAGTGAAGAGCCCTCTCTGCTCTCCTGACTGGGGCAGAGAGCAATGACATGTCCATACAGGGAAAAAAATAACCTAAATAGGTTAGCGACGGGTGGTTTTTCCCTGGAAAATGAACCATCTTAGAACAGACCAAGACCAGACCGACCAGACCAGACTAGACTAGACTAGAATAATTTCAGTTGGAAGGGACGTACAACGATCATCTAGTCCAACTGCCTGACCAACTCAGGGCTGACCAAAACTTAAAGCATGTTGTTAAGGGCATGGTCCCAATGCCTCTTAAACACTGACAGGCCTGGGGCATCGACCATCTCTCTAGGAAGCCTCTTCAGTGTTTGACCACCCTCTTGGTAAAGAAATGCTTCCTAATGTCCAGTCTAAACCTCCCCTGGTGCAGCTTTGAACCGTTCCCACGCATCCTGTCACTGGATACCAGGGAGAAGAGCTCAGCACCTCCCTCTCCACTTCCCCTCCTCAGGAAGCTGTGGAGAGCAATGAGGTCACCCCTCAGCCTCCTTTTCTCCAAACCAGGCAAGGCTATGAGGTCCTCAGCCGCTCCTCATAGGACATTCCTTCCAGCCCTTTCACCAGCTTTGT
>NW_008795023.1:711964-718050 GCF_000699145.1 Aptenodytes forsteri | reverse complement strand
ACACTGCTGACTCATATTGAGCCTGCTGTCGACCAGCACCCCCAGATCCCTTTCTGCAGGGCTGCTCTCCAGCCACTCCTCTCCCAATTTATACTTGTGCCCGGCGTTACTCCATCCTAGGTGCAGAATCTGGCATTTGGACTTGTTAAATTTCATCCCGTTAATCACAGCCCAATGCGCCAATCTCTCTAGATCCCTCTGCAAGGCCTCCTGTCCCTCAAGAGAGGCAACAGCACCTCCCAGTTTGGTATCATCAGCAAACTTGCTGATGGTGCATTCAACTCCTGCATCCAGATCGTTGATAAATATATTGAACAGGACTGGCCCTAGATGTGAACCCTGAGGAACACCGCTGGTGACCCGTCACCAGCCAGATGTAGCTCCATTCACTACAACCCTTTGAGCTCTGCCCCTCAGCCAGTTCTTCACGCAGTGTACTGTGAACCCTCTCATCCCACAGCTGGACAACTTGTTCAAAAGAATGCTGTGAGGGACAGTATCTTGTGAAGTGAGAGAAGATTAGAGAATTTTTCGCAAGTCAGTCTTGAAAGTGGAGGGAGCTGAGTGGCCACCAGAGAAAGAGTCTCTGCTGAAAAAGGAGGAAGACTGCAGAATCAGCAAGTGGGGCAGCAGGCTTGGAAGAAGTCAGCCAAGGATTTCGTCTGAGAGAAATCAGCTCGGGAAGATCAGAGACAGAAACAGATAGAAACTGGAAAGTGAGAGTTTCAACCAGACAAACTTCAGTCGAGAGGAATGGAGCAAGTACACTTTGTGGTTCAAACCTGTGTGACTTCTGTAGTGCCATCGCTCGGCGTCAAGCTATTGTGCCCACTTGGCCTAAATGCTGTGTCCAACATTCAGCATCTTTCTTACCCACAGAAAAGTCAGACTGCAGTGAGTACTGATTTCTGCAAAGGAAACAGTTAACACTAAAGCAAACCTAGTTTTAGTTAAAGTTCTCCTGCTGTCTACAGGAGCTAACTGCAATCACAGACTTCTTCCTTTCCCAAAGCACTGGCAATAGGTAATGGAAACATTTGTCATAATTATCCTTTTTGAAGAAGCGCAAATCAAATAAAATCACCACAACACTAGCTGTCTTGAAAAGGTATCAAGAAGATCTATTTATAAATGTTGATATATAGCTAGAGACTAAGATGAAGCATTGCCTGCGCCCACAATAGTCCTATTCACTAATCACACTGGAACACCATCAGCACCTTCTCCTTTGAAGAATTGGGCAGAAGGAAACCAGAGAAAAAGGAAGGCTGAAAACCCCTCCCTGCAGTGATCTTATGTAGGGGCACTATATTTGTGTCCTGTATGAGGCACTTCAGAAGACCCATATGTTGTTACTATTCCTTTAACCATCCTTTAAGTGTTCGAACTTCACCGTTAGTGTGGGAAGTGTATGACAGATACACAGTTAGTATTTCCAATAATGATACAAATGAGTGACATTCTATTCAAACAGTTTAGACAACAGCGATAAAAATAAAAAAGCGCACTAGAAAAGAAAGGGGAATGTGTGTGTCAAAAAACTACCTGTAGCCCGAATGATGTAGGAATAATTTAAAGGGTGCTATTAGAGCAGCAGAATTCAAATGAATGTCAGGCAAGTTTGAGGCTAACTTGCTCATAATTCCTTTGATCACAATGTTTCACAGTACTTAGCATGTGATGGAGAGCTTTCACTATTTACAGTAAGAAAAGCAGGGTACAAATTATTAATAGCGCATCTCATTCACCAAGTGTTAAAAAGTAGCAGGAGGTAGGGAACAGCAAGCAGTGCAACAGCTGTTCAGAAAACTATTCTCCTTAGAAAGTTTTAAAGGAAGATCACATATAGCCCAAGCTGCTAAAATCCTTTTAAAAGATAATTCAGGTTAGTGATGCCTCTTCAGGGCAATCTCCTAGAAATCCTCCCGTGATGCAGAAAGAACAAAGCCAGCGTCCCAGCCAGCCATTTCAGTGGTTGTCAGTAGCATCCCAGGTTTCCAACCCAACACATACGAGTTCTCAAATTTGACTCCCATGGTAAACCAACAGGAGGAATGATCTGCTCTTGCTGGACCAGAGTAGGAATCGTCAAATAGGCTGAAAACCAGCACAGACGTGAGGATGCTGGAAAGAAGGAACAAATTGGGAAAAGGAAAACCCAAACAAACAAACAAAAAAAACAAAAAAACAAAACAAAACAAAACAAAAAACCAAAGCAAGGCAAAACTTGCTGCCTCTGTAACATCCATATCCTATCAGTTCCCTGGGAAGCCTAAAGCAGGAGTGCAAAAACCACGTGTATTTCCTCTGCGGCTGCCCAGAATCTGGGTCTCAAATTCCATGATTGTTAGTCTCAAGAATCAGGCCAACACCATCCATCTGTCTGCCATCTGAGGGGCTGATTAGAAAACCTGTTAGGTTAGGAATTGGATGTGAGTGCTGATGGAGATACTTTGGGCAGTCATTCACTGCACCCTCCCATACTTACACTGCTCCTGACAGCTGTTTGTCCAACCTATTCCTAAAGAGCTCTACAAGCTCCATCTATTTCTTCATTATCCCTGCTGTTGCAAAGTTTGCCTGATACAACCTGCAGCTGGCACAAAATACCAATTCCTTCCCCCGAACAGAAACTAAGCTTGTTGAAAACCTCCACAGGTGCACTTAGATATCTGTGTTTACTTGTATTTTTAGAAGCACGCCTACTGCTAAAGTATATAAACTAAAATGAGCAATAAGTTAACCATGACTTACATTTTAAGACTCTCTAAATAACAACTCGGACTGCCAAAGAACCTCAAGTTGCACTTTAACTAACTACATAGAAAAATCACTTCATCCACGAGCAGTAAGCAGACACCACTGGGATAAAATGCACCATCTGCTTAACAGAACTCCATGACACTACACAACGGTTTATGATAAAAGTGAGATGCCAGGAGGAAAGAAAACTGATTTTAAAAAATTCTGTATCTATTACTCAACAGTTCTCCTCCCTGTGTGTAATTCTAGTAACACCTGCTTTCCTCAGTGCCTAACATCTCCTTTTTCCTCCTTTTAGTTGTGCCTAGCCAAAAGAGTTATGGCAGCAAAAGCTCCAGCTCTGGTCAGCACATCATCAATGGAATTGTTAATTAAACTGCAAGGTCAGATTGCACCCTCACTATTCCAATATAACAAAGTACATAACCTTTGGAACCTGACAAAACTGAGCTGAAAGCAATGGAAACATAAAATACTTAATTTCTCTTTTTTTTGTTTAATTCCCGTATTTAGTGGATGAAGCTGATGTTGTGAAATCCATGTGAGTTTTAGCATCAGTTTCAAAAGAATTTGGGGTGTGGGTCATGAAAGCTGCCATTTTCAGGAGAGTTTGGCAAAGGCATGCAGACTAACATGGGATTTGTATCATGGGCCTCAGTTAACAGTTTCAGAAAGTTGAACTGAACCAGCTTTGGTTTGACCACACATAAAGTTGTAGCAACAAAATTAGGGTAATAAATTCACCTTGTATGGATGTTATTCCATATACATCTAGCAATTTCTCTAAGAAGGATGAAAAACAAACTGTCTAAGACACTTCCATAGAAATTAGCAGTCATACTGAAAAGACATACTGGTTCACACATACCCATAACTGAAACAGCTATTCCGGTACAAAAATCTGTCCTTAGATTACAATGTGTAAGAAGATGCTTTTTCAGATCTCCACACCACTGACACCTCATAGTTCTTACAACTAAGCACAGCTCTAGCAGGAAAGATTGAGAAAAAGCCGTGCATCAATTCCATATCACAGTGGTTAAGGCCACACTTACAAAATCAAGTCCTTTCCCCGTCTAACTCAGAGTGAGGGCACAACCCATGCCTCCTCCATCCTGTTCCACATTGCTATCATTCTAGGGTAGATCACCAAGTCCTTCCTGCTGGAGCTGTCCTATGTTACAAGACCGATTGAGAGCTTGTACATGCAGAAAGGAGATCGACCTTTACGCAAATGGATCATTCATCTAGAGCTTGCAAGGGTCAAACTGCTACACCAAAGAATTTAATATGCGGTGAAAGAGTTCCAGCATGGAAGAGGCAGTCTGAGACAGGGGGTAGGCTGGGGGCTTGGACAGTCTCCTGCCGTGTGGAAGAACAGAGGTAGGAAGACCTGACTAATGAATTCATGCACTTACCCGGTGAGGACATTAGGTACCGTGTTATTGCACACACCATGGAATGCCTCTCCTGTTTTTATCTAAACTGTTTGTTTTACTAAGGTTTTACTGGAACCCGTATTTTCACTTGAAAATACTTATTTTTGATGAGTGAACATTTTCTGATAAATCACTTGCCAGCATATTCTCTGTCTCATTTTAGATGGATACATGTCACATTCTGAACAGCCATTACGCTTCCCGAACACCCTCAGATATTTTCCCATCTAAATGCTAACTAGAGGCGATACTGCCTACTTAGAAAAGTCAAATGAAGTCATAGCCCACATTACTATAACAGCAATAAAAGGGCAAGAAAATGAGGAGCTGTGCTATTAAACATGATGAAAATAATAAATGTTGTAGAGTTTGCAAATGGGCTGGGAAATATTTTGAAGTGCAAGCATTTTTCTTCCCAGTCTAGAACAGAACTTGGTAATGAGGAGGAAGGTGCCAGTAACAGACACGTTGCACCGAGACATGCTGGAATTGGTGGATCTTTCTTGTCTGCTTACTGCAGATTAGGCAAAGAGTGTAATGCACTCCCTGCAGTGTACTCAGGCTGAAAAAACTACTACCTACTAGAGGACAAGGCAGATTTCAAGGAGACACTGGCACTTTACAAGGAAGATATTGGGATTTTGCTATACTGAACACTTTTATAAGAACGACTGAAAGTGGGTCTCAAGGTCTTCTATAGTCAGGTGATAAAAATAGAGAACTTTGTGAGAAAATGTTCCACTGTAGCTGCAAAATATATCTGAAGCTAGAGGGAAAAAAACCCAAAACTTTTAAAAGTAGAATGAAAAGGTAACTTTTTTCTTCTTGGGGAGTTATATCTCTTTTTATAAAAAAGAGAAGAAAGAAGCCCCCTCAATTTTAACACCGTCCTTGCTTAGGTACATCCTTACGGTTTAGATTTACCCTCCCACGATAGACTGCTTGCCAGTATCTGGCACCAGGTTGATCAAGTATCGTTTCCATCCTGGTCTTGCTGCGAGTTACGCTGAGCTAATCCACTTAGCGCACAGCTACCCATCTGCTGGCCTCAATCTGCCCCTTCATCTCTTCCTCAAAGGAGGACATGAAACCTCGTTACACTTACTCAGGCTAATCCCACATTAATCACGGGAGCTCTGGTAGGCTGCGTGTTATTTCCTTCCTTACACCTTAAATATGTGCAATGATACAGATGAGAAATAATGAGTCCCTGAAGGTGAGCAGATACAACTCTTCTCTGATAACGCACTCTCAGACTTTCACAGTGGGGACCACACCTTGAGCAGAGGAAGTGTCTCCTGCAGAGGCAGTTCCATCCCTGACTGGAGGAAAAGAATATGCGAGATGCAAAATAAAGGCCAGTCCATATGCCACATTTTGATCCATTTAACTAACATGGAAAAAACCCCACTTAGCTGCAACAGCGCAAGTTTCTATGCAGACGAGCCCTAACACTGATACAGTCAACAAAGGAGCAGAGGAGCAGGCACTTGCACTGAAAATAGCCATCAGCTACTCTCTCCACTGTTTTCCAGTTACTCTCAACTAATTCACTCAGAAACCATACTCACCCGTCTTGTCATGGAAGACTTTAAATTAGCTTAAATGTGTACAGAGTTTCATGCAGCCACTCGAACATTTCGGTTTAGACAAGCAGTGCAGCCAGGATAAAGCCGACCGATGCAAGCCACTGGATTTTCTTGAGAAGCAAATCAGAAGCTGTGAAATAAACTCCAGGAAGACCCACGAACGAACACAACCCACACCACCCTCTGCTGCAGCAGTGAAGCACACATCGCTGACACTGCCCTCAGCAGCAGGCTGTCGTGGTTTAACCTCAGTCGGCAACTGAGCACCACGCAGCCGCTCGCTCACTCCCCCCCC
>NW_008795023.1:698850-711754 GCF_000699145.1 Aptenodytes forsteri | reverse complement strand
CAACAACTAAAACATTGGTGTGTTATCAACTTTGTTCTCATCCTAAATCCAAAACACAGCACTGTACCAGCTACTAGGAAGGAAATTAACTCTATCCCTGCCAAAACCAGGACACAGGCACACCAAGCCGCAGCATACTGAATTATTAAAGAAAACCAAGCCACAGTGGGCTTTAATTTTTCCTCCAAGAAAAGAAAAGAGTGAGATACGATACAGGCAGCTTAGCGTGCTCTGGGAAGTACTAGGGTGCTGTGATTCAGATGCCATACCTTTGTAACACTGGAACTTCAGCAGAGGAAAAGACAATTCAGTTTGTACAGCACTTTATTTTTAATTTGCTATCATTCAATCGCTAGTTTATTCTAGAGTTGTGTTTTTACGATTATAGCTTCAAATCTGGCTTCTCAGTCTTCACTCCCTTTTAACACACATACACTCCCTGTTTTCCTGTTATCTACATCAGTTTTCAGGAAAATTACATTACTATTCCATACGCTTTGGTGTTTCCTACAAACATGACTGGTTTCTTTCTTTGTTCGTCCATGGATTTGATGAACGGTGGCTTTACAATCCCTCTCCCCATAGCCATTCACATTAATGGAGTCCATCTTTACCCCCCACTCCTCTTAACATCCTTCTTACATCCTGGATCATGTCCTCTTTTCAGTTCTCACAACTCTGGCTTCATGTTGCAAACTTGAATAGTTGGTGGAAGGCCAAAATATTTTCTTTTGTTGCTTAAGACTGACAGAGGAAGCCTTTTTGGGCTTTCTGCAGGGCTAGGGCTGTGCGGATAGATGATGTGAAGCAGCGTGTTTCAAGGCTACAGAGCTTTGCATGTGTCACTCTGAAATTTAACAGCCATCTTGCCTTCTGGCATCTTTGGACCCCTTCACCTCAACCCCTTTACTTATTTTAACTGAAAGAAGCTTTACTTCCTATTAGCTTTGATCCGCTTCATAACAAATCAGAATTAATGTAGGCTAAGGAAGCCAGAAAAAATCAGAAATGAATTTCCAGCATCCCGACATATAGCCTCTAGGGAAATTATTTGGCTTGGTCTCCAAGACTGCTACAAGCTGCTAAGACTTCAGTGGACAAAATGTTGTGACCATAACTAAAAGGAAACAACTGAAAGAACACAAATACCCTGCTATGATTTAGGTTTAAACAAGGACATAGACATTAGGAAAGAATTTGATTTCTGGTAAACATGAAAAGAAATAAAACTAAGTGTGTGTGTTACTATTTCACGACCCACTGTGCAAACGTTGCTGTAGGCACTGTGGTTTTTATTGCTCATTAGTAAATAATCAAGTTAAAAATAAGATGGTTGGGAAACTGCTGATTGATGAGGAATAAAATAACATGACATAAACATCTGTCTCCCGGTCTAATATGTGTTAGTAAAGGAAGACATTGCTAAGGCACTTGAATGCTCAATGCACTGATGTGATAGTGATTACACTGGGAACAGTGTAAAGCAACTGCAGCTGCCATTCCCTTTCCCACAAGGGGAACGTTACAGAAATGAGGGTCCTGATTGTTTACTTCCAGAGTGTCTTTAATCCCCAAAGACTTCCACAAGGCACAAACTTTCTCTCCATATAAAACTCTCCTCCCAAGCTCCATGGCTCTCAGGCTCTTGCTTGCAACACGAATCCCTCCTTTACCGGAAAACCCTTTCCCAGCTACAGACAGTGTCAGCTGACATGCCCTCTCACCTCAGGCATGCCCAAATCTACTTTGTCAAACGCAAAGACAGACCTAGCCAGCAAGGAGCTTGCAAAGCTTAAGCATTTAAGAAAGTTATCCCACACAGGTATCCCTACTTCATTAAGGAACTTCCCTGGCAGAGAAGGAGCAACACACAGACTCTTCCACTAAGGCATCTCCTTCAGTGGTTTCCTCTGCCAGGCTTCAGACCTACAGAATTAAAATCACTACAGATTTTACTACTGAACTTAATAATTCACTCAGTTTCTATCCTCCAAAGAGGACAGAAATGCCATTCCTCCCAGACGCCATCTGCACCCTGCTCTTTTGGTCTATCTTCACATAGAGAAGGCAGGCTGCATTTGCAATGGCCATCTCTTTGTATTACTAAAAACAAAATGATCACACACAAATACAAAATAGCCTCACCCTTTTCCCATTAAAGATCAAAATACCAAGCCAGTATCTAGCACTGCCAAACAGCCTGTCCTCAGAGCTCAAACCGTGCTTTGTGTTTTCATATTCATATTCATAAATATGAATAAAACTACAAAGCTGAATAAATACATCCTGTAACAGATGCAAATAATTTTCAAGATTTTAGCATTTACCTCAGATTACAATATGCTTATTCAGACTTTTAACAGGCTGATTTCAGCCAGAGTTATGAGTAAGAAGATACTGATTTTATATTTAAAGGATCTACCTACTTTCCCTGGCTACACCACTAAAAATGAAACTCTTTATGCAAGAGTTAGAGAAAAAATGTTAGTTACTACCAAAAATATTAAAAAATTGGCTCAAAAAGAAGAACCTTGATTTTGATTTTATTTTTTAGTTAAAGAATCAGCAAGGAAATGAAACAGAAGCAATATTTTCAGAATTTAGTTAGAGTATAATGCCGTACCACACAAAACTCCACCTGAAAAATATATGCACACACACTGAAAACTCTCTTAAAAGAATATAAATGAAGATTGATAACAGATAATAAGTGAAAACAGTATGAAACAAGGAGAAATAAAGAAGAGTCCAGAATGGTACCGATGTCTTGAATTTATGTAACATTCTCATTTACAACTTAAAAACAGTAAACAATACACTAATTTCTACTTTAACATATTAAATTGGGAGTAGGAAGCAGCTAGATCAGGCAGAGTGAAAAGAATGGGCAGAAAACAGTACCTAGGCAGTATACAAGAGATAAACATCTAAGAGAAATATGCATGACTGGTATACCAAAAGAGACAGAGACCGCAAAAGCAGGAATGGAAGTAGAGGCAGGCAGAGAACACCAAAATAAGATTAACTTGCCATGCAACATGGCTGTAGGGAAGGCACAGCAAGCTTGCCACTTTGCACAGACAGAGCAAACACTGAAGTCTGTGGCCAAACCCACCTCTGATCAGACCACTACGAACGGCTGCGACCTTACCCGCTGTTCAGTTTGCCTTCTGTAAGCACCACCACAAGAATATGTTTCAGAAGCCACCACGCACATAGACCAGCAGGTCTCGCACAATAACTAGAATCATATATCTTTTGGTATGGTCACAGCCAGCATCAGCGCCGCCTGTTTCCAACCTATGCAAGAGCTCTGTGGTGGATTAGACTTGGCTAACAAATGCCAAGTCTAACAAATGCCAAATGCCCACCCAGCTGCTCACTCACTCCCCCTCCTCAGCCGGACAGGGGGACAAAATAGGATGAGAAAGTTCATGGGTCGAGATAAAGACAGGAAGATCACTTACCTATTACTATCATGGGCAAAACAGACTCAACTTGGGGAAAATTAATTTAATTTATTGACAACTAAAATAGACTCAGGTAGTAAGAAACAAGACAAACATTAAACCAACACATTTCTTTTCCCCTTTCCCATGTTCAACTTCACTCAAGACTCCTCCACCTGCCCTGAGTGGCACAGGGGCAGAGTGTGTGTGTGTGTGCGCGTGTGTGTGTGATCAGTGCGTGCATGTGTGTGTGTGTGTGTGTGTGTGTATGATTAGTACATACCAGTTTCTCTCAGCTGCTCCTTCCCTCTCACATCTCCTCTGCTCCAGCATTGGCTGCAGGGGATATCTGATATGGCACCATGGAGCACCTCCTCCTCCTTCTCTAACCTTGATGTTCCCTCTGCTGTTTCTCACTTTTTTCCCCTTTCTCCTCTGCCTGTCTGGGCAGCTTGGCTGAGGGGCTCCTGTGGTATGTCCTGCGGTGGGTCCGTGGAAGCCAGCTGGAACCTTCACGTAGGACCAGGCATGGGGAGAGCCTGGCCCCAGCACTCTGTGTGTCAGAAGTTGGGGTAGCATCTGGGACTGAAAAGGTCAGGGTGTGAAGACCCTCTGGGACAAGGAGTGCTGCAAGCCCAGAGGGAGATGGGAAAGGAGAGGCTAGTCTCTGAACAGAGTATTTCAGCTCAAAGCCCAGAAACAGGACAGATAGGTGGCTTCTCCTGAAAGCCACCTGAAAGAGGGTGAGGGGAACGGGAAAGAAGGTCATATCTCACTTGTGGAGGATTAGAAAGGTTCTTCAAGGGCCTCTTTTCATCCTTCAGGGCCTTATTAGCCAGTTCTGCCCTCTGCCTCTTTCACACCTGCCACATTTCCCCCTCCCAAACTGCAGCCGCTATTCTCACAGCCTTGTGAAGCTCCCCTTTCCTCCCACCATCTCCTGTCAGCTCCTTGCAGAGCCACAGATAACTAAAACATAACGTCCTCCTGACCTTCCCTTGCTTTCCCCTGAGCTGAATGCACCAGGACTAGTAAACCATCAAGTAGCCTCTGTGGGAAGTGGCTGTACCTCAAGATACAAGGTGGGGAGTGGTGTCATGAGGGTGCTGGAGATTGTGTTGGTGTTACACACCAAATCCAGTGCACAGAGGGTCAGGAAAGACGTACCCAGGGCAGCCATTCTGGTCAGGAGCGACTGTGAATCCAGGCCACCAGGGAGTGTGCAGATGAAGCAAGCGGCATGTTGGGGGTATGACAATGTCCCCCATCCCTCACTAGGGTCAGGGAGAAAACATGATAAGCAGACATTTGGAGCATCTACACTTTTTAGTCTTCATGTTACAATAATTACATTTGGTAAGGCATTGACATTTAAGTGTATTCCCTCGGTCCTATTCAGTCCACTCCTGAAGGTACAGCGGTATTCACAGCCTTCACCAACTGGGGAACAGACAGTGCTATACAGCATGCCCCACGCATGTACAGGGGGTGCAAAGGTCCATGCTGACTGCTGCTGCAGACACTGGTCTTCACTATTCCAGTTTGGATTGATCTACTCTACACAGAAGTGGCACAGCTCCAGAAAACACTGGTGAATTCAAAGAGATTAGGTAACACAGGCATCAAGTCATGCCTTGAACACCTCTATCACTACTTTTCCACCAAGCTGGGCAGCCATTGACTTGAAAGAGTTGGGAATTTAGAAGACTCCATAAGATAGCCACCCCAATGTACTGGTAACAACTCCCCAAACTCCACTAACTCTCCCGAGCAGACCTTGAAAAGGGGCCTCCTCATCTACATGTTTTCCATGCATTAGTAGTCACCTCATGTCCCAACATGGGATGATACAGTCCCAACAGTTCCAGCTCACTGCCAGGCCCAAAGCCTTGGCTGTCTGTGGACAATACAGCCACACTGGCAAGGACTGGCAGAAAAGCCGTCTTGACTGTTGTCTTCTCCAGAGGAAAAGCAGCATGGCTGAGACAATATCAATTCATTCAAAGGGTTCCTCAAAGGGTTCCTCCCAGCACACTAGTGTGGGAGTAATTTTGCCACTACCGTGTCCTGCAGTGCGTGTTACTGGAACTGGAAGTGATGATTTTGGTCAAGCAAGTACCATGATATCACTGAGAAACAACATGAGCCGTAATTAAGGTTTTAGGTCCACGGCCATATGTGACCAATGGTGGTGTGAGCATTGACACAAGCATTGCATCATGTTTATGTCATCTGCATTAGGTGGACAAAAGGGCGTGGTGGTCCTTCCCAGAGGGGCTTAAAGGGTTCCATAGGACAGTCTCCCCTCAGAAGGCTTCGTACTACATTTGTAGTGGAGATGTCCAGCTAAGCAGACCAAGCTATATCTAATCTAAAGTAACCCTCCCCAAAGATACGTAATGAAGATAGGATGAGCAACATGTAATGTAATCACAGCTGATGAAAACACCATCAATTACATAATTTAAATTACTTAGCAATATTTGTGGGGAAGTAATGTTGCATAAAGAGGGGAATTGAAGAGATGACCTGAAAAGTTTCTTTTTCAGTTTTCACCAGTCAATAGGCAAAACATTTCACAAGCTGACTGGGACCTCTGCTGCAGCCAAGAACATCTGGAGGAAAAATATATATCACTTAAAACTACGCTGTAGAAAATTAAACTAGAAGATCCCAATAATTACAAATGATAAAATTCTCAGGCAGCTGAAATGTACAGTGTATTCAAATAAAAGAGATGCTAACTATACCTTCTCTGTACAAGCTGCTGACTCAAGATGAATCTATTCAACAATGCCTTGGGAAGCTGAACCTCTTGTCACTTGAGAGAAAAACACGAAAGGTCTTCAAGAGCCACACAAGGGAAATTCCTCCTGCTCCTACTGAAAGTGTGGAAGTTCTTCCCACAGCTTTCCTGCTGGTAGGTTTCTACACCTTCTAACTTTTCTTATACGTACGAAGGAGCTTTGTCTACATTTGCCGAAAGTGTAGTATTTTGTGGAGCCGAAAGACTAAAAGCTTCTTGGCCCCACTAGATAGGGTCTTGCAGTGGTTACACCCTGATATTTTAATGACTCTTTCCTTTCCTGATTCACTATTTCCACATTTTATATTGCTGCGTTTTTTTGTTATAGTTGATGTTCTTCTACTTTTGGACGTAGTGTGAATTACATAGTGTTTTTTCCTATTCCACACTTTACCATACAGACAAAGGACATACATTTGTGTCTATTTTGAGATTATCTTCTCAAGGTCAGTTTCCCAACTTCTCCTGTTGTCAGTCAGCCCAGAATGCACTTATATGCAATGCTTAACTTTAAGCATGATAATCATCCCACTGTATAGTAATTTCCATAATGAACTCAGAGTAAAAACTCTCTCACCAGCTGCCTCAAAATTAAGAGACGTGTAAGGTCTCAAATCAACTGCCCAAGTACATAAATTCATTACCACTCTCTTTAAAAGTCTGTATTTACTAAAGCAAAACTACTGCAGTCTTAGGAACCCTATTGTCAGCATCCTTTCCTTCTGAGATTGCCATTTCCCTCTAGTGAATAAAGTCAAACCACCAGAAACTGAGCAGAGTTCTGCTATTAGTGGTGGTTGTGCATATGCTTTGTATTAATAGAATCAGTTGCCCCGAGGAATTAGCCATCTATATTCATGAACTAAATGAAATAGTATTCATTGAGCAGTTGATGACAGCACAGCTGCAGAACAGGTCAGTTCTTGTATTTAGGAAGAAATCTTAGCTTTCCGTTGCAGATGAAGGATATTCTCTATGGGCTCAATAGTGTTCCACCCAGACCCTTTTCTCCTTTCACCAGTGCTTCAGTCTCCTTCTCAATGTAACTGAGATTTTAACTAGTGTCACTAGACTGAAGTATGTTTCAAGGTGACACAAGAGTGTCCAAAGAGAATCTATTTAGGAAACATGCATTAGTCACTAGTAAGGCAAAATGCAAATAGCAGGTAGCTTTTGAAGATATATTAGATGCCTTTCCTATCTTAAATGCCATCTTCAAGCCAGCCTACTGTATGATGATTATATTATCAACAAGGGGTTCAGCAGTTCTCCTCCTCTCAGCGAAATGGTTCAATGTCCATTTATAGATCCATTTGAATACAGTGAGGTATTCAGTGCACGAAGAAGGAGCAAAATAACAATGAACGTGTACGGAACTGATCTCGGATAATAAAAGAAGGAAGCAGCACTGTATGGTCAAGTGCTAAGTTAAATACAGTCTTTCATTAATTCTCTTTTTAAGGCCTTTACTTCCATTTTTATCTTTGCAGTGCATCTTTTTCCCCTTTTCAATGACTGTAACTGTGACACATGTGAAACAGCTTCTACTGGGAAAGGGGTTCAGAAGTTACCTTCCCTTTATTCTGAATGTTTACTTCAGGAGAAAACCTTGCAACAGATTGGAGAGACCAAACAAAGGCAGGATAACAACAGATATTTCATTTCCAGCATGCAGAGATACAGTTCATTGGATGTCACAGTCATGTATGTGGCCTTGATAGAGGCACTTCACCTGAATGTATTCATGTAGTGGTTCGCTGTGCCAATGGGCTCAAGAGATTTCCTTGGTCTGGATAAGCCCCAGGATTTGGTCTTACCATGGCTCCTCTGGTGTATCTGTTGGGAGCAGGCTCCCATCCTATGATTACTTTGCAAAAAATGAACCCATACCTTATCCAATTTGCATCTTCAGGACTTGTTCTGCCCTCCTTTGCCCTCTACCCAACAATTCTGATAAGCACGCTTTTCTCCTTGAATGTGGACATCTTTGCCTCTCTTCATTGACAGTATAATGCCCACAGTGCCCTATGAAGTTCATTACACGCACAGACCTAGTGAAGGATGCTGAAACATACATCATTCTCACACTTCCCTTACTGCTTCAGAGCATTTTACTGACAGATCTTGAATGTTTCCAGGGATGGGGCATCCTGTGTCTCCAAGTCATGGTGGAGATTGCTCCCATCTTCTGGCTAGGACAGCGCACTCTGGCCTTGGCTTGTCCCTTGGTTGAACAGGATTCCTCCTTACCCCTTCTTGCCAGCCCTGCCTAGGGAAAACACGCTCCTGTTTTATTCTCTCTTGCTCAAATCTTCTGAGCATTCTCTGCAAGTCTCGAGCACTCATATTCCCAGACACCGGTTCTCTTGTTCTGCAACTAGATACTTACACTGCTCCCAACCCCCTTCTTTGCATATCCTCCTAACGTGCCTGCTGCTTAGTCATTGTTAACATCATTAAGCTTAACATCTCGTCAGTAGACCTCATCTGCTAGTACATGTGGAAGAACTGGCAGGCAATTCACATAGACCAAGGCACTCTGTGAAAAAGCAATTTCCAGAATTGGAAAATTTCGCACAGCCAGTATCTCAATGGTCACGGTTGTAAATGCACAGAGGGTGCAAGATGAAACAAAATAATATCTGTGGCATTACTGCAAGAAAAGAAGTGTCTCCTCAGCCCATGGAGACACTTTGTTCTATTTCCACATCATGCTTTTTTCTACTTCTCCGGAAACAAAATACTCTTTTTTTTTTCCTTACAGGGTCTCAGCCCGGCACCATACACATACTAATACAGAAATTAAGCCTTTGCTGAGTAGTTTCATGTAAGTTTAGAAAACAAGAAAATGAAGTAATTAGACTTACCCCAAGAAAATTACTATTAGGATCTTTTCAACCTTGGCCCTAAAGTTTTAAACAAAACAGAGTACAACGAAATCTTCTGGCAATGACTGTGTCTGCCAGGTAGTTGGGGAGTATACTTTTTTGCTCTGGATCCAACTAACCTCACTCTCATTTACAGTTTCCCGTTTGATATTTAGAGAACTTTAAAACATTATTCATTATTAAGGCTGGATTCAAATCAGTAACCTTAAGATGGGAAGTTACATATCCCATTTGTTACTCAGTCCTCCAGATAAGCACTTCTGCCTCGGAATCATGGATCAGTTTCGAACATGGAAGTCACAGCTGATGACAGGAAGAAACAGTGTTCATTGAAGTGTTGCTGATGCACTCCTGAGTCTGACTAATTACACACAATCAACTGATTCTCTAACATCAGGATGCCGAATGTTGCCTTAAATCACTCCTACTTGATCAGAAACTTTCCATTGCCAGAAGAGGTGGAAACAGTTGAGCTGAGTTAGTAATGAAAATCAGATCCAACATTTTGAGACCAATCTCTTGAAGGCAGCTTACATAGAAATAAAGACATTTAACACCATTCCCCCTTTGTCGCACAGAAAATAACATCAGCTCGCATTTTTTCTTTCCTACAAAATTGAATAAATACAAGACATTAAAAACTAAACACAAAATATTTAAATGTGTGCAGTAAGGGTATTGTTAAAACTCTTACCTGACTAAATTCGTATGGTGAGAAACTGGCAATACACTCTTTATCCAAGGAACACGGTTACACGTGAAATTCCACATGCTATGGAACAGAATCAGCCTTTCGTGGATAATCCACTAGAACCATAATCTAAAATCAACTTGTTACCTTCACTCTGGATCCAACTAATTTCACTTTTATTTACAGTTCCCCATTTGATATTTGAATTAGCTAAAATATTGCTGGTCAAGACACCTTGAAACTCCAGCCATAACTAACATAGAGGAAGCTGGTAGTGGGAGACTCTTTCTGTGTTTGTAAATCTCCATAGATATGCAGTTGCTACAGAAATAGCAAGACGACAAGGCTAAGGAATACGGTAGCTGATAAAATAGACCAAGACAAAACTTTTGATACCGTGCTTCCTAAAACAGACTGTACCATCAACTCAGCTTCATGTCCCAGGCTAAAAGTAAAAATTATTTAGGTGTTACAAATCTACATAACTAGCAACTTGACCTATATCTGTCAATATGGTCTCCAAACATTTAATGCTGAAAAACATGGAAAGGAATAATGTACACAGAGTGAGGTGTGCCAGGGTTTGACTGCCCTCCCTCCAGGCACACACCCGTCCGTGCCCTCACACCCAAACCGCATCAGTGCCCTCCCCTGCTCTGCCACCCAGGTTCTTGTTGTGCTCCCTGACACCAGCCTCATAAAAGGATTTAGGCATCTATAGCAGGACTTCTGAATAGGTCAGCTACCTATGCCTGAGTCAGGTCCTCAAAGCACCCATGTCTTCATATTTTATGCTGTTAACACAAAGCACCCTGTTTGATACTTGGCATTGTACCCCAGAATTTTGTTTGGGCGAGTAACCTGACCACTGGTTTTCAGAGTTATGACTGTTCACTCATTTGTGCTCAACCTTTAATACGGCATTATTTTGAAACACTTCATTTCATAACCAAAGAAAGGAGGGGGAACAAAGAGCCCCTAAACCCAAACAAGCCAATTCCCCATCAGTTTGGACATCCTTAGACTAAAACCAAGATTGCGCCATTTATCTGTTTCCAAAGAACAGCCCCTGTATAAGACTCCCGGAGAGAATCCTCGAGGATCTTTCGATGGCTCAAAGCTGGCAGTTAAGCCTGGAAAGGGTCAGAATTCAAGATACAGCCTGAACCGCAGCACTTAGCATTTCTTAATTTAGGGCGTTGCTGTGCACCGTGGATCTGTTTTGCATGTAGCAGATCTGCGTGTAGCAGATCTGCGTGCAAGATTTCTTCTTCATGCTGTAAACAGAAGTCAGGCACCAAGATCACAGGTATGGATGCTATTCCGGGGACCTGGAAATGCTGAGTACCACCAAGAACAGGTGCTTTACAGGTACAATGCAAATGCACATGGCACCATCCATGCATGTGCAGGATTTGGATGTTTTTTTCCTGACTTTCCTGAAACCAATCAAAAATACAGCGCTGACTGCCATTGCTACAAGAAGCACAGACACCCCCTTGGAAAACAGGCATCTGTTGACAGGTTCTCGTCTCAGTTGAAGTCAGCAGTAAGTGCACCTAAATCAACCCTGGAAGAGAAAACTTTTTATGGTAGCTTTGCATCACTGTAACTAGAAATGGAACTGCAGCTTTGTATTTTAAAGGCCAAATCCTTCCATGTCTTTGTTCTCTTTTCTTCTTTTTGCCTTTCCCTTTCCTTCCCTTTTCTCCAAATTAACATTTGAAACACTTAAGAATACTAATTGAGTTTCACTTCATTCAGACAGGAAATAATGACCTCAAGCTAATAAGACAAGTTAATAGTCCTCTGCAGGTAAATTAACACAAGACCAAATGCTTGAAGACCTTGAGGATCACAACTGTTAAACTTAAGTATGCATTCAAAGCAACTCTGAGCATCTAACAAAGCAGGTCACAGATCATAAATCAGAGCTATTGAAAAAAAACCTCTTCAAAAAACAAAGGGAACTGCAGAACACATCAAGTTAACTTTCTTTCAACATCTACTGTAACACACACAACTAAGAAGATTTTAAGTAAATAAAAAAAACCAACTTGAATGCTCAATGTGCATGGAAAGGAGTGCTCAATGAAGACACTAACTCATTCCAAAATCAACCTAATACGTTTTAGTAAGCCATCTATCAGAGACAGCTGCTTTTCCATTGCAATAACATAGAATTTTCTTCCTGTAATTGCTTTATAGGCTTATACTATATCCATGAAGACAAAATGCTTACAGAAATCATAATGCTGTTTAAAGTCACAAAACAAACATTGCACAGCCCATAAACTGAAAAGTGCTGTAAAAGTGCTCAAAGCGTAATAGTCACTCCACAAATCATCTTGATGTCAGGATGGACAAAAATGTATGACCTAAAAAAACTCATAGAAAAATATCCTCTCTCTTTAAAATACAGTTGTTGACAAATAAATGGGTAATTTTGACAAACTACTCAAGTTTAAAGCCCCCATTAAAATAACACAAATGTGTTTTAAACGTTAACATATGTTGCTGAATCATGTACAAATTAATAAATCATATAACACTGATTTAAAAAATAGACAGTTATGAGAAATCCAAAATTTGGGGGTTCAATATAGTCTCATAGATATCACTGTATCTTCCAATGCTTTAAGCTGCTAAATTAACTTAGTGTTTAGAATGGAGAAAAGCTGTTATTAACAATTTTCTAGTTTTTATTTGGAGCTTTTTCCTTAATTACTTTTGGTTTCAGCACAACTAGCAGGTGTCAAGAGTGTATTTTCTTTGATTGCACAAGTTCATCAGAAGTTAAGACACCAACTCCAAATTGAAAAAGCTGAAAAGCTTGTTCACCTCTCCCAACACATGAATACAAATTACAATGTAAGAAGGACACCGTCTCCCACAGCATTGTCCTAGAGAAGCTGGCGGCTCACGGCTTAGACAGGTGTACTCTGCGCTGGGTAAAACACTGGCTGGACGGCCGGGCCCAGAGAGTTGTGGTGAATGGAGTTACATCCAGTTGGCGGCCGGTCACGAGCGGTGTTCCCCAGGGCTCAGTTTTGGGGCCGGTCTTGTTCAA
>NW_008795023.1:633464-697943 GCF_000699145.1 Aptenodytes forsteri | reverse complement strand
AATTTCTTTACTGAAAGAGTGGTGAAACATTGGAAGAGGCTGCCCAGGGAAGTGGTTGAGTCCCCATCCCTGGAGGTATTTAAAAGACGTGTAGATGCAGCGCTTAGGGACATGGTTTAGTGGGCATGGTGGTGTTGGGTCAATGGTTGGACTCGATGATCTTAGAGGTCTTTTCCGACCTCAATGATTCTATGATTCTATGACTCTAAGGAAGACCTAGTAAGTACAAAAACTGAAGGACACGCACAGATATTCATGGGTGCGCAACTGTACAGGTAGGCAGCTGATACACCTTTCAGACGCACCTCAACAGGCTCTGAGCTGTAAAGCCATTACAGTCCTTGGTTTGTTTGGTGCTTCATGTCAGGGCATGCCCAAGAGGAGAGAGAAAAACGTAGGATGCGAAGGCTCTCGCAGGCTACAGCTCGAAGAGGCTGAGCTCTGCCTGCCAACCAGTTTTATTAGCCCTCCTGGTAACTATAACAACAACAAGGCTACCAAAGACATGAGATTTATAGAACATTGTCTCCTTTGAACGGCTGCAAGCATAACCCTGAAACTTTACCTGCTGGGATGCACTGTTGAAACCTCTACATTGACAGCTGCTTAGATAGCCAGAAAACTCAGTCCAACAGTGACTAGAAACAGTACTGAAATTGAGTAAATCTGTTGCTTCGAAGTGAAAAATAGATATTGGCAGAACTACAGTAATAAAGATAAAATAAACGCAATCAATAAAAATCTGATTTAAAATTCTAGCTTTTTTTTTTAAGCACCCATTTCCATCCAAACGGGAAGGGCACAAATCGTGAGTGAAATAATGAGCAAATACAAAATATATCAAACAAGGTTTTCTGCATAACAAAAATTAAACAGAATAATTTGATTGGAGCTTGCTAACGATTAAACTGGCTGAATTAATGTTCTGCAGAAACAGCATTCTGGTTTTGCAAAGAGAGGACTCAAAATTGAGTGTGAAAGATTGTTTCAATTAGAAAAAACTAGATATGAGTGCTTACAGTTTTTCCTGTTCTGTGGTCTTTCTTCTGGAAACAAATACAAAAGAAGATTAAAACAAGCCACTTAAAACATACTTGCTTATTTTATCACTACTGTCATTACATTAAGCTATCATTAAAGACTTTAAATCTTTTCTGTTTAAGCCAGCTCACCCTTTTCGTTTCTGTGCTATTTCCTGCACGGCTCAGTTCTGTTTTGCAATGACTTTGGTTTTGATCCTTTCTGAACATTATGAAAAGCACCTTCTGAAGAAGTTTCTATACAGTTTTGTCTGTAGTGGTTACATGCATCGTAGCAGGACTTTCCCAAATGATGTTGATATTATCTGAATAAAGCTCTGCAATCAAAAGGCTGCATCATCCAGGTTTGGGGTGGTCCCTGAGAAACCTGAAATGGTTTTCAGAGGCTTCATGCAAGTACCCACAGGTCACAGTTACAGTGACTGGCCCAAAGCAAAGAGAAAAAGGCACTCCAGAAAAGAGCTGATATTTAGCCCAACATTTTGCTGCTAGTGCCTCGATCGAACATGAAAAGCACTCAAAATGCATCCCACACCATTAGAGCAGCACTGCTACTAGTCCACGCAACATTCCAACTCTAAATAGTTCGGTTGCCTTCTCCTCCATTCATTCTCATTTTCAATAAAATGGTTCCCCAAAGTCCTGTGCAGCATCCAACTGAGCCGTTGCTTTGAACTAAAGAAGAGTTCAGAGATTTTACCACAAGTATTGTGGTCAACACCAGTTTTTAGTACCAGCCGGGGTGAAAGTCTGTCCTGGCCAAAGAACAATTAGGTAATTGGACCATAGTAGGAATAATACAGACCAACTTAATTAGGGTTTTTTTCTACTAAACCACATTAGTATATTGATTATTCTTCAATTGGTTTAATAAAGTTGTCTTAATACTTAGAGCAGGTCTTACTCACCTCACAAAGGAGGCCAGCATCATCCATAAAGTCGGAGAAAACTAAATCCTTGTGTTTCCCACACTTTGAGGCATCGCCCTGAATGCTACTGAATTCCACCTTGCTCCCTAAAAATGAATGCCAAATAGATTTGTGTAATATTTACAGTATGTTATACTGCCATGTACAGCACACTTTCTAGAAGCACCTTCATACTTAAATAAAGCATACTAAGAAAACCTCAGTTTCATTAATATAACTTGTACACAATCCAATTCCAGATGTGGCATTCAAATGAGTCTTAATTTTTCACCCTGAGGTATGACAGCCGGAGTTGCTCTGATTTACTGATTTATGCCAAAGAACTACAGGTGCTGCAGCGCCTTGTTTAGGGAGAGAGAAGAGAAAAGGGTACGGCACTTCCATACAAAGTTCTGAGGAATTATGCATGACTCAACCCAAATTTAATACAAGTTCATATTGTCATTGTTTAGATGCAGATATGTAATAGCCAAATTTAATAATAGCAGAGATCTGCTTACAGAATTTCAATGCCCAATGGGCTCAGTCAACCTGAAAAAATCATAAAGCTGTGTGACAATATTAGACATTGTTACAACTAAAATGTTACATGACAATGACTGAAACAAGGTAGTGAAAAAGACAGCTAATTTTACTATTTCTTTATGTAGTTTGTCAGTTCATCTTTTGCTGTTATAAATATTCACAGGAGAGCTGAAAAAATTGTAAAAATGGTAAAAGGATTTTTTGTTTGCTAAAAAAAAATGAAAAAAAAAAATCTAATTTGTCTTCTTACTGTGAGCTCTCACCTTCTTCCTACTACCAGCAGCTTTGGCTACCCATTTTTTAAATTATTTTTTAAGCCTTCTCCTTACTTTCCTCCATTCTTCTTAGGCTTGGGAAGAACTCACCATGGAAATTACCAGCTCCTGTTCTCCTTCAGTTCCTTCCTTGACAGCAAGTCTTCTATTCTGATGCACATGCATTACTAAATATGACTACTTTGACGTTTAATTTACAAAAACTGACTTCTGTTTTTAGTGTCTATGCCTCTCTACATTCTGTCCTTTTACTCATCTGTTGCCTAGTCAAAATTGTCTGAACCTGAGCCAGTTTGTACATTGCTTTATAGCGCATGCCTGACCGAGGCCTTAAACTTTAACTGAGATTCAAAGACACTATCCCTTACAGAACTGAATAAAAATATTCTTAATAGGAGCTGTTTTGGTTAAAAATTTATCCTACTGCCACACTGCCTAACTGTGCTTTTTCCTATGGGTCTGCAAACACATTTCCCCAAGTAGCAGTGAGGGGCCCAACTACAAGCGATCAGGAGATTTTGAGAAAGTTAGTGGTTCTTGGTAACATTTCAGGTTATAATAAGCCTCACTGGAGCAAGGACTGCAAATGGAAACCAGGTGGCACTGAGAGGTATTTGGGAACAGAAGGTACACGACATTTCCAGGTCCCTGATGCATCATTCTGCAGCGCCACCCAACCACTTCCCACATGACTGGCCGCTGTCTCTCTGGTGTCTACCTCCAGCCTGAAAGGACATGGCCTACAGAAGGCAAATATTCTTCACCTAGCTTGTTTTCAAGTTGGCCAGCTGAAGACCAAGTAGACAACACTCCTTAATTTTTTTATACATACAGTTGGTATATAAGAGTTTGCTTTTTGTCTCTTACTAGCATGAAGCTGTCACTCCTAGTAATCATCAGCACTTGCCTGAAGACCTGAACTTTCTGCACATACTGGAAATACATTTAATTCATATTTTTACATCAGTTTTTACATCCACTGCCTTCCAGCTTTAGAAAAGCAAGTTATCAATATTCTTTTAAGAAACAGAAGGACTGAATCCAACTCACAATAATTATGTGCCTAACTTACTCCTGTGGACCAGAGCAGGGCAGCAGGGAGCATCCTGTCTGCCCACCACAACTATTTACATTTCTTCTCTGGGGCAAGTACGTTCTGCTGAAAGTCCACGTAACTGGAGTATCTTCTTGCCTCTATTAACTCACAAGAACTTGTGCACTTCCAGAGGGAGCCTAAGCCTGTTCAAATTGTGCATCTATTTCCTTCCATGAGAGAATAGGGTACCAACTGGAAATGTGAGGCACCTTCGGTCACTCAGATCCAAGACTGGATTTAGCTTTTATCAGTAATGGTGTAATTTACATCCATATTCTTGGGATCCCTGAGCTAGGAAGATCAGTTCGGCATCCTCCTCACCCATTAAACCAGCATTCTTCTTAACTGCATTCTTTCTGGGCCCAGCTTCCATAGCACAGAAGGTGAAAGCTCTTGCTGAGGACAGCTCAAGACCTAATAGTCAGGACAATTCTCTTATCAGGAGGTTAAGCCATTCTTCTCCAGGTTGATCAGCGACCAGAACCTGTGTCCCCGGCCCCCTGGCTGACAGCTCTAACCATGAACAATAATGTAAAAATGCCTACCATTAAAATCCATTTCAGACCCACCCATATCATGTTTTCTGGGCATCTCTTGAAGATTTGTACACCACTTTCCTAAATTCATCTGATAACACCTACAGGGCCTGAACCTTCCCAGGCCACTGGACTTAAACATGTAGAGACCTTAGAGAATAAGTAATGAGTTCAAAAATGCAATTAGGCAGCCCTGGGAAGTCATCGGATTGGGTGTCTGTCTGGGTTCAAGCTCTAGGTATCGAAGTCTTAACACAGCAGGGTTTAGGAGTCTAATCTCATACTCATTCATGGTCATCTATAAATCACAGGAGCTGCATCATAAACAGCTCATGATCCAGGCCTCAGCTGAATTGCCACAAGAGCAGAAATGGTCTGGAATCTATGGCTTCAAACTGCCTACGTAGCCCTGAACTACCTGTATATACAAAGTGGAGTGAATAAAATCAATAAGTAACTCAAAAGGCCACCTATTCATGACTATGCACACATGCCTTCCTGACAGATATTCTTAAAAACCTTCAGCATTGCCTTTGGAAATTGTGGCGTCTCCTAGTACATTCCAGCGTTTCATTACCCTCACCGTTAAAAGATATTCCTAATATCCGACCCTAACCTTTTTTTTTTTGGTAATGGAGTCCGTAATTTTGCTACCCTGTCCTTTCCTCTATGCAGCAGCATTTACGTATAAAGACTTCATTTTTATACAAAAATTTCCTTAATTCATTGAACACCTTTTCTTAAGTTTCCCAAGTATCACTAATGCCAAAATTATAAATCTCTGCTTAATAAAGTGTAATAGCTGCTTCATTAACTCAGACAGAGTAATTACAGTCATTTGAACAAGACTGAATTACACCCATCCAACTAAGCACACCAGCATGATCCAAAAAGTTTCCAGTTGCAATTAGCTGTTATTTTCTGTACCTGAAAGTATTGTGACCCTACTGACATATTTGAGGGTTGCTGTTCAGTTCCCCAGACCAGTAACCACATTATAAAAAGTACCATAGAATATGGGAGCCTCTTGGAAGAGACTAAAGAACTGAAGGTGGTTGGAGTTCTCACCCAAAGGACACTTTGTCCCATTTGCTGCTTTGTCTGAAGAAAAACTGGAGGTTGGGAATGACAACCTGCCACCTTCCCTAAACCTAAATTAATATCAAACAATTGCGCAAAAGGTGATGCTTTCAGGAGAGAAACATTCTCTACTGTACCTTGAGGGAAAGAAGCATGCAAGATGCAAAAATCCTGTTTCCTCCTATAAGCATGAATCCTTACCTAATCAGGGCTTCTGATCATTACATTGTTTTATTTATTTTAAATTAATAAAACATGCCTTATGTAAAAGAAGCACAGCTTTATATCTTGCATCTTGAATGCGTCTGCCTTAAATTGAAAACAAAGACCAAAACAAAACAAAACATGCAGTACAGAAGGATTGCCTATAAATTTAATCAACTCTGACCCTTCGCTCACCCACTTTCCAATAGCTAGGGAAAAAGGAATTGAGCTGTAAAATTTGTTCTGGGCAGGAAGTTGGCATCTGCTATCAAGTCAGAGTCCAGAGCAAATTAGCGTCACAAATTTCAAAGAGATTGACTTAACTCACATAATGCAAAAACACAGCTTTGATTTAAATCTTAAAGGACTAAATCCTGGCAGGCAGTCACACCCGTGCATGGGGCAGGAGGGATTCAGGCAAAGAGAGAACAGGGGGCAGAAAAGTCCCAAAAGAATTTGTCCTGGTAGGGGTATGGACAGTTTGACACCTGTTTTCCAATGCCAGTAGTAGAAGTAAATACCAATTAATCCATTCCTGTGTCTCTCTCATGAAATACTATTTAATCAAAAGCCCTTGAGTACTGCATTCTTTGATCCCGCCCTTTTTGACTAGGAAGTGTCTCAGATTTCACGCTTTTTGACTGTTGTCTAGAAATGTTATTTTCATTTTTAATTAGGACGCACCAGCAAACAGCAATCCTGTTCTCTCTCAAGCAACTCCCAGCTTTAGAGGATATGATCGAAGCTAAAACAGGGTGAACTCCCTACTCTCCAATAAAAAACATAAGCAACGCAAATAATGAGGACCAGAACTGCAGAAGGAACGCCTCGTAGTCCAGAGAACCCCAAGGATGATCATACTCTTGGAAGAATAGGACTGGAAAGGGTAGATTCCTCATCTTTGGTAGATCAATCTTGTCATAAACAAGCAGCAAAATGGGGAGAAATACTGAGATTCCTCATTAAAAATTTATCCAAAAGTACAGACAATTTTACTTTTGCTTAAAAAGAAAATATCTGCTAAAGTAACAAAGCGTGTTGCATAACATTGTAAGATGGAAGCATTCACAGAGTTTATAGTAATAAGGAGAAGGTGAAATACCTTCTCATCAGTATGCTTCAGCGCTTTGTTATCTGAAATGCTCTTTTCAAAACACTTCTATCAGTCATCACAGATTATACTCTTTAGGGGAGAACAGAATTAATGTGGCATTTGCATTACCTCTCTTCAAACTAATTCATGCTAGCACAGATCTGATGTCTTCTGTGTTAACTTGTACACCTGCTGTTGGCTCGGTATCAGAAGAAAACACTACTAGCTTCTACACAGTGAAGTGGTTTCTGTATTTTCAAGACGCATTCAGGAGCATTTCATCAAACCTGTAAAAGGGTTGGGATTTCCAGAACAGGGCAGGTTCCTACATGCAGCAAGCCAGATCTAAAAGACTGCTCAGCACTCAACCGCTCAGAAAAGGATCCACCACTGGATGAAGTGCTTAGCCTATGGTTTTACTCATAGTATGAGATACTCTTTTGGTAGAAGTGTTTGTAGAATAGTGTCTTCACCTATTTTCAGAGTTGTTACCTTCCCCAGAATGTATGTATAACTGAAATTATTTTGGCAGAATAATTCATGGTTGAGATTTCCAGGCACCTCGTTTCCCGTGTACAGCACCATTTCAGGACGCAAAGAAACATGAGGGCAGTTTGAAGACAGTCACATTACCTACAGTATCTTTCTACTGCCTGTCTTGTCCCGGGGAAGAGCTCACTCTGTCTTTTGGAAGAATGGCTTGTAAGATGGGTCAAGGATGAAGGTAGGACTTGGAGAAGGCAATTTCATTCAGGGGAAAGATGTAATGTTTTACTTATAATTGGATAGCCACTCCAAACACATTTGTAAGCCCCAAACAGTCCTTTCCATTCATACATGTTTTAGGTGCAGCGATTTCAAAGATATTTCACTATGTGGTGCATATTTTGCAAAGCAAACACCAACACATAATTATCTCCCATAATTACTTAAAATAGTTCTCAAACAACTTATTTTCTAAATTACATTACTGGGCAACTGGAACCATTACAAATGATCATATAGTTTAATTAGCCAGTTTCTCCTAATTTCTCCTACAATTCAGATTTTTAATTAACATTTCATTGCTCTTAAACTGAGTGTAATTACTAACAGCTCACATGAAATCCAAACTAAAATTGAATCTTTTAATAAACTACTATTCTGGAAATTGTAAGAAAATACGATGTTTAATAATTAAGCATTTCTTTGGCTAAAATCCTTACCTATTCCAAATGAAGAATTAGTTCAACAGTCCAACAGCACAATCCTTCTATGCACAAAAAGCAAACATAAAAGTGAAGTAAAAAGCCCAAGTGTACAGCAGTCTCTGTTTCAGAATCTAAAGTAACTGTATAGAAAAAAGGGGATGTTGCATCCTATGTAAAAAAAAAAAAAATGCACATTCTCACTTTCAGCTTCTGGAAGCTGAAAGGAAGGCAGAGTTTTGACTTGGTTGAAGATAAAGGCCATGAAGAACATGGCTGAAGTCATGGTGGGGAGCTACCATTTCAGGAGAAGGCAAGGGATTGAATTCTACAATCAGTGGAAATGCTTAGGGGACAATCCAAGCTTTGTGATGTACAGCAGGAGACTGTTCCTAAAGATGAAGGAAGCTACCAGAGAAGCAAATATTTTAGATTTGATCTATATTAATGGGAAATAATTGGGAAAACTAAGTGGAAGTAAGCTCAGTGAAGCTGAGAATGAAGCAAAAGAACCTGCTATTTTAAGGAAAGGAATCAGTGAGAACAGGAGAGAAGGGCAACCGTCTTTAAAAGTGGAATTCAACGTACCCAGGGAATAGGTTGAAAGGATCTCCTGGGAGAGAAGCATAAAGGATGGAACTGTTCTGGAGAGCTGAGAGTCTTATTAAATACAACAGCAACAAACTATGCTATTGCAGAAGAAGGGTACGGAGAACAGTGATAAAACAATATGACTGCATTTAGAGCTCTTCGGTGACCTCAGAATAAAAATAAAAAACTATACAGAAAGCTTAAATAAGGACACCTATTTAAGGACAAGAACAGAGGAGCAGCACCAGCATGTGGCAGCAACACTAGAAAGGTTACAACACAGGACAAGTTATAGTTTATATTGGACATGAGGCAACAAAAAAGGTTAATAGTTAGAAGAAATAGACAGGGAAACAGGGAAATAGAGTTTATTTCTGCAACGGGAAAAGAGAGCACATAATGGGTGATGCAGGGAAGTCTTTAAGTATTCAATGCCTACCTTCTCTCAGTCATTTATTCTCCGCCACCCCAAATTAATTAACCCAGCTTTAACAGCTGAACAGGATCGTGAAGGAACCAGCTAGGAATTACTAAGTAAGTCAGAGGTATTTGCGTCAGGACAGCCTCCAAACTGCCCCTTACACTCTTCTAGGAAGTAGCTGAATATGTCTCTGAACCTTATCCACGTCAAAATATTGTCAACAACGTGAATTTGTTTAATGGCAAAAGAATTGGACTGAAATCCCTTTTCCAACTAGTACAGAGCAGGAATTTCTGTCAAAGTCTCCCTTCTTAGTAACTCTCCCGGAGCAGAATATGACATGAGAGCCTAAAGTAGCATCCTTAATATTTTGTTGGAGCTGTTCCCTTTTGCACAAAAAGCTTTACCAGCAAATGAAACAGACAGCAAGAAGGAAAATACTCTCTAATTCAGGATTAGATTGCAGGCATCTGGGTCCTAGTCCTTGTCCCAGTGACTGTTCTTTTATCCAAAGTGAAAGCATGTTGGTAGGAAAGGCGAAGGATGAGATCTGGTGCTTAGCTATATTTCAGATTTGGAAAGTTTGGGTTTGTGTGCCCCTGAGGTAGAGAAAGGAACTGAATACAGTTCTCCCGCATCAAGGGTGAATGCCCTAATCACCAAATTAGTTATGGGATTAACAAAGAGAAAACTTCCAATTAAGGCTTGGATTTTTTCCAGCCACAATTATTTGATGCATTCAAATGCTTCTGAGACTTTAAATCACACTGTTCAGCAAATTTGCTGTTTCTCAGTAAATATAAACACACTCATACAGCCCTAATGATTATTGCCTGAAGGTGAACAGAGAAGGAAAGGAAAGTTATAATTAGTTGAGCCAGGATACAACTTTCAGATACAGCGTTCAGCTGGCAGTTACGGCCTTCATCCCTGCCATCCCCCTTCACTCCAGCTTCTGCTGGCGGACACTCTGCTGGCGCTGCAGCGGGGAAGGAGCTGCACTTCCCACATGGCACAGCAGAGCTGGAGAGCAGCAGCAGCTACTTCATTGTAATACCATTTACATCACATAGATATGGAGAATTAGAGCACATTTTTCATAAGACACGCTTTTAAGCTCCATATGTTGCTACCACTGTTCTCACTCAGAGTTTTCACTCACTTGTCCCCCTTTTCATCTTCACATTTGCAAAAATAACACTGAGTAGTTATTCAGTCTTCTGTATATAAGGCATATGTAGAGTACTAATTGGCCACAAAGGGTGAGAACAGCGTATTAGCTAATGCTTGAAAATATTTCTCCTTCATGCATCCATTATCTCCTTTTATCATGCTCACATCTGAGTCAGCGATTTTGCCCAGGCTGTTGTTCCAGGAGCGATGAAATATCCAGGTGACAACGGTACCTTCTACATCATCTTCCTATTCAATGCTCATTGAGAAGGAGGGGCGTGAAGCCCGATTTAACACTGAGGAAAGGTCTGGGGAAAGCAGTGTGGCTGCTCATCAGATTTGGACTTTATCATCACCCCTCCTGAATGCAAACCATCAACATATTGCAGAGGATTGAAGCCAACTGTTCAAGAACTGCCATTTTGTCTGTCCTTTTTCTGTGGCTATAAAATACGTTATCAAAGCCATTTCCGTGTACTTTCCTTAAGAAGACTGAGAATTGATAGATTTTGGTGGATTTAGCTTTTCTCCACCTTTCTCATCGCTTCGCATGAGGAAACCATTTGTTATCAAGTTATCATTTTAAACTGCTAAATGCAGTTTTCTCTTTATATAGAGTTTTCTCTTTATATTTAAAGCAAATAATCTTAAATGTTTCTGCTGTGTGCCAGGTGTGTTTTGCTTTGTGTTTGATTGCAAAAAAACTTTTAAAAGAAGAGTCTGAATGATCACATTTTTACTAACCCATAGGCCGTGAATACACTGCAGCTTCCCTTTTGGCTTTATACATTATTTGAAAGGGTTTTGTGTTTTTTCCCACTCAGGCAATATTCCTTGACTGTAGTTTTTAAAAATGTAAATAATATCATTTGCCCATCAGTCCGATTACATGCTGAAATTTTTTTTCACAACTACTATGAAAATCTTTATAGCTGTACTTCATTTTCCAAGGAGGTTTACAGCCATTCTCTATTAGGATAATGGAAAAGAAACTCACCCCCATAATTATGAGGTTATGCAACTGTTCCATGCACAGAACACTGAAACTACCAAATCTCTTATTTTCCACTGTAGGAGACATTATGACAAATCCACGTTTGTGGTAAGAGAAGTAAGGTTCCTTGAGCAGCAGCCTAAAGTTTTAAATCTTTGCATGTCATCTTGGGTAAGTGTGCAAGTGAGCCTCTCTGAAGAGCAAGCCCAATATCCTTCAGGCCCTGAGTGGCCTTTTCCCAACAGGAAAATGTTGGCTTAACAAAGTGCAAGCTATGCTGTTTACTTTCAGTCCAAGCATTATGAGATGCACCACTCTAAAAAGCCGCCTTTTACACTCAGCAAAGCCACATGATGAGTCTTCCCAACACGAAAGCGTTGGCGTTAGTGACACAGGCACTAGCAATATATGACTATATGAACCTATATAATCCTAGTCCTATATGACAAGGAATCAAGCAAAACCTGAGGGGTGTGAGTGACAGCTCACTAAATAGCTCAACCCATGCGGAACGCATGTGGTACGTTATGCGACTTGCACCTCAATGTCACACAGCTTGTGCTAGAAAAAGGAATTCAAACAGGAAGAGTGAACATCTGCTCCTAAGTGGAAAAAATTATTAATATTCACAAAGGAATAGATGTATTTAAAGAATTCCTTATGGAATTTTAATATAGTTTAATTGTATTTGTTCAGGATAAGCAGCAGCACATTACAGGCATCCTGTGATTAATATCACCTACAGAAAATGAAAAATTTGCAGCCAGCTGTAATAGCAGTTAATACAATAGAGACAACATTTTGTTTTAATGAAAGTTACTTTCAGCTTCAACTAGTTCGAGACGCCAAAAAACCTCTCAGGATCCATACTGCCAAACTTGCACTTTCATTTTAGGTGCCTAGAAAAGCACTTCTCAAAGCAATGAGGGAGAGGCAGGTGTCCCTGAAGGCTTCCAGAAGGAAAACCTCTCTGCCCAACTTTAAGCCTTTTTGTTACCAGACATGTTTGCCTAACGTATTTTAAAAGATTCAGCTCTAATCCCAGTAGTTAATGCTGTATTATTAAATACTTCACTTTAACTATGCAATAAGTACTTGTCAATCTTCCTTGCTTTCATTCTGGATGTAATCTCCCTTCCAGGCCTTTATCACTAAAAATTAAAGGTTTGATTTCAGAAGTTGGTGGATAGCTTCTGCACAGGAAAGCACCTACTACCAATAATAGAAGAAAAATATATAGAAAAATATATAGAAAAATTGTAAAGAAAACTAAGGAGAACTTGATATGCTGGAAGAAATTGTAAATTTGGTTATGTATGATTTTTCTCTCGTTTTATGTATCTATCTGCGGAATACCTCAATCAAGGAACACGTTATTAAAGCTGAGAGAAACAGAACAAGTAAGCTTTCCTGACTGGCTTCAGTTATTGTAACCAAAAATAAACCAAGTTACAGAAAAATGTATTTTTAATTTCATCTTGACATAGAAAGAAAATGAGGTTCATCTGTGTTGTTCCTAAAGTTCTTCCAAACCAAAAAGCTGTGTAAGAGTTATTATTAGTTATATAAATCTTGGAAACTTGTTGCAATCCAAAGACTGTGATCACTAATGACTATGAAACAGAAATCACAATAAAAATTTAGCAATGAGATGTTTTATCTACCTGAAGCATTAATGAGCTGCCCCACACTCTTCCTAATGACTTCAACCTCCACCTGCCTGACCTGTTTTAGTTCCTTGTTCCCATCACCATGAGATCTTCATTTGACCTGCAGCTGTGGTTTATCTTCTCCATTCACAAAAGCCCATTTATCTTCACCACAGACACTGCTTCTCTCTCAGAAGCCTCTGTAGCTACGCTCTCCCTTTCCAGGCACCACCAGCACTACTCCTCACCCTTCCCTACTTAGGTCCTGGCATCCAACTTGCATGTGATTTCCAGGTCTGATGACTTTTTAGCAGAATTCAAGTCTTCTTCATGCTTCTCCATTGATAAAGCTGCTGAAACTGTTCATCTTTCAAATCATCTCTTTCTTGTTCCCTTTACGTAGCCCATGCCACCAGTCCCCGTGCCTGGATCATTCCAATATTTGCTTCCCCTGTGCCTACTTTCACTCTACAAGGCACCTTTAGTACACACTGCAAAGTATCCCTAGTGACATTCACCATCACAGATTCACCCACTCTTCCTTTAGCTCAGCCATCCTCTACTCAAACAATACCTTCAGTTTAACTTCAAGAAATCCCACGCTGACAGTCCCAGAGAGCTTTTTGATGTCCAGGATTTGCTCCTCAAAATCCCAAAGCATCTCCTGCCTCTAATTCTCTAATTCTCTCTCCACACAGAATCTTGCTGATTTCTTTGAAAAAATACCAAATGAAAAATTATTTGGGCGTTTCTCTTCCTTTCAATCCTACTTTCCATGGAGAGAAATGGGTCACCTGGCTCTGCCATGATCCCCATCTCTCTTTCTCCTATAAAACCTGTGCTTCCCACCTGTCTCATCAGGTGGGATTCATCCCACCTCACTCTAGACACATCTGCACTGTAGATGTCTACAATGCAGCCAGTTAGACTCAGTTAGTCATTTTTTGCCTTTTCATCAACAAAGAAATATGTCCTCTTAGGGCATAATTCACCTCCCCCCACGTCAGCTGTTAAAAGAGGACAGATGAGTTGTGGCCCCAAAGTGTCTGCTTCTCTGCATCATCTGTAACAGGAATCTCAACAGCTAACTCATTCAGATGGAGCTGAACTCTAAGTTCAGCAACAAAACAACCCCCTGACTTGCGTCCCTATCTACCCTACAGCTGCCAATGCAGGTTCCACATGACTAAGTAAGCATGTCATGCCTCCTTTCTTCTTTCTTATGATCACCACCACAATACGTATCTTGGACCTGCAACTTGTACATCAGACTTGACTCTAACTTTTTTCTTTTTTTTTACGATCTGTTTATTCAGGAGACCACTAAGCCCTGCCACCTGCTTTCAATTTAATGCAAAACTGCTCTTCAAACCTCCTCCCATGGTTCTCCATTGCCCCCAACCTCAAAAAGCTAGGCAGATGGTACTCTGCTCTTGTGCAAAGGTCGTTGTTTATCATATTACCATTTGGAGTATTGACTGACATACTGTACTGCAATAGTAACTGTAGCAATACTGTATTGTTCTCTTTCTTGTTCTCCTGAAATTGTTTCTTCTCTCGTCTTAAATTTAGATCACAAATTCTTAGGGGCATAGATAATATTTCTGTTCTGCATTTATCCAGCGCTTCTTGCAATGGGGTACTGTATCGAGACTATGCCTTCGAGGTATTATAAATACAAATAAATAACAAACACACACACTAACACAATTACATTTTGGTTTTGCTTACAGCTACGCAATTTTGCTTGGGCATTAGGCAAAAGAAAAATTAGACCTAGCATATGTAAATGCTTCTGTGAGACCCCCCCAAATTATAATATTTCCTTATATTAGAAATGTCATATAACAAATAAAAGAAGAGTAATAGAAAAACATTAGCAGATTTACAAAAGGATCAAACAGCACAGATATAATTATATCTACTTTATTGCTAATTTGTAGGGCTCAGAACGCTTCTGTACGTTTACTTTCCTCTCTTTTCCTGACTCCGTTTTAGTTTCCTCCTTTTTCAGTAGCTCACACACTTGATGGACTTGACAGCACTAGAAAAATAAGGCAAGCCTACAGTCAAAGTGTTCTTCACAAACTCATCCAGCTCTAGGAAAAATACTACAAGAATGCCCTACTTATTTTGATATTCTGCAACTGTAAACCTTTCCAAGTTTTCAAAGGTAAGGTTTTAAGAGCAATTCTTTCCATTTGTAAGAGGTTATTTAGTTATTCCCATCCGTCAGTCAAAAATCAGAAACTGCCTTCTTGGGTGACAGGCAAAAGACTAAGCAAAGTCACCGCTGTAACCTGAAGTCTTTTAAGATCTCTTAAGCTATTTTACAGTTCTGCTTATAATCAGTCTTACAGTAAAAGGAATTTTTCCCCTCCCAGAATAAAATCATTATCTTAATGTTGAAGAAGCATGAAGATATGAATGGAGCACACAACTTTTCACTACTTAGGCTATACTTTACCATATTTAATTATATAGGTACTAGGTTATATATACATACATGCAAGCAGGGCCAGGGCTTGTTTTCAGAGCTTTAACTTGAAGATTTTTTCTTTTCTTTAATTGTTGTTGATTGAAATCAGTGTCTTAATATTGCACAGCTTTGCCTTTTGATTACTGCATGTAATTAAGGCAACCAGTGGCAGTAATTTTTCACAGCACTATAAACCAACACAAAGTAACACTTTCCAGTTCTTCATTTATTCATGTAAGATAAAATATAGCTGGAAGTTCACTTGGATTCCAGTAATGCAGTTCATATGCAGACGACAGCCAGCCACAGTCAAGGGAGTAAAGCTTTGACACATCCTGCCCACAACGCGAGAGAATCCTACGTCGGTTATAGGACATAAGGTTATTTATTTTTAAGTTGTCCGTCCTTCTGCTTTTGTGTAAGAATGTTTCAAAAGCTGGATGAAACACATTTTCCGAATCATAGAAGTTGAGTAAAATTACCATCTAGTTACTTGTTCAACTTACTAACAAAGAGGTATCTGTAGCCCAAATCAGGCAGGACTGATACAAAAAGCTATCAGGGCAAACAAGAATCTCTGTTTTGGTGTTGATGATATGTATAAAGATTGCTATTCTTTAGCAATACAGATACATCTTCTGAAGCCTGATAGGAAAATGAGTATTTATGATATAGAAATTCTATAGTAGTAAAAATAATTACAGTTATGCACACACTGCAAATGCTACTGAATTATGTGCAACTTGCAAATAATAGAAGAGTGCAAGCAGGAATTTTGCAGAATAACACACTTTTAAAAATTAGCTGTTGTGTGGAAACCAACTCTTCTTGGTATAAAGAAAAGCCAACAACCAACAGGACTTTTGTATAGGTGCCCTGTGCAGGACAGAGCCACGCTTTTCAGAGATGAACATTTCAGCTGAGAAAAAACAGATCTATTCCACTGTGATTACTGATCACCTAGCTTTACTTTGGGGTGGCCAAAGTAAAGTACTTTTACTTTCTGTGGCCAACAGGCACATGTGCTTGAGCACCCACTGCTCTTTGCTCAAGATTCTCTTCCACTCTGCTCTGTGCACCAACAGGGAATGAGAAACTCCCTATCTCAACCTCTTGGAGGCCAAATGCAACGTGCCTCTCAAGCACCTGAGCACCTGGTGACACAGGTATAGTCTATGTTGGGCCAAAGTGAAATTAGAAGGCAAGGCTGCAAGGAAAAGACATATATACATATATACTATATACATATATAGTATAATGTAAAAAAAACCCTGAGAAAACACTAAATCGAACCAAAGCAACAATCAAAGACAGACAGCTTCAACTGTCTGTAATGGCCACTTCTTACTCCATCTTTTATTCCTCATTCAAGCCATTTCTTTCTTGATGCATAAAGAAATACCTGACCCTGAACACTTCTGCAATGGTACTTCCATCTTAACCTTCATCCTCCCTGAAGCGCACTGCTAAGGCATCTTCACTGTGAATTGGCACTTGCTCTGTGAGCTGAGGCTAAGCTGCTGATAGCCACCGGCATAACTCTTTGTGCACTTCATCCTCTTGACCAAAGTTCTTGGATTGCCAATAGAAATAAAAAAACCAAACATACGCATTCAGCAGTCAACATGATTTTTAAACATGTTTTTGTGATATTCTCTATGTCACATTCAGCAAGGGGAGTTTTAGTCTCCTGAGATGTATAATATTTTTCTTGCATTTCCTCTCCCAAGTAGTTACTGCACTCCTTTTAATGACTTCTAACACTGAGAAAACTCAGGAAACATAGTGCAATTCATCCGACCTGCATTTCACAAACTTCAAAAGAAATAAAAACGTTGTTAAAGCTGCATAAATGACAACTTAATCCCACATCAGATAGAGGTAAACATAGCAAGAAGCCAAATTAAATGCCATCTCTTTTTCTGTTTTTCTCCTTGGACTGCCACACACCAAACATTTCATATGATCTATGAGGTTTCCAGGATAATAAAGGAGAAAGATACATTTGTGTAATTCTTTTGTATTTACAGCAAGACAAATTGTCTTGTTTTGAAACAGCAGGGCTGATTGGAGTTTTACAATAGGGTATAAAATTGTCATTGCAGCAGTCTGTGTTTGTGTATAGTCAAATACCACGTTGAAGGTGTAACAGGAGTTGATTGCACTTTGAAAGAATTGTATCTACACATTGTTAACTGAACTAAACCCCTCAAACCTTGCTTTACACTTCTAATCTTCTAATTTAACTTTGTTTCTAATGCGTACAGATTGATTCAAAATGCAAATGCAAATCTGGAAGAATACCAGAAAGTTATTTTTACCTATGTTGTGCTGGCTCTACTGAGATGTTTTGGTATTTACATAAAACATGTTTTCTGCTTGCAATTTTTCTTCTGTTCGTTCTGTGAAAAACTGAAGTTATAGCAGCCAATGTTTTCAATGGTGGTGCCTGAAATTATCCTTTCAGATTTAAGCTTACGGCCTCCATAAAAGCAGACATCTTTTAAAAGACATTGGGAACCTTCCTATTTATAACAAATTGACATGATCTGAAAATCTTGCACCTTATTGACCTAACAAAACCAGATGCTGACACGTGGCACAGTTGATACAGTCCATGTACACTCCACCTGAATCCCAGAAAGTGCCCAGCATCCATATGGAGAAATCTCTAGTGTGTTTACAACTTCTCCCCAAGACCCTGAGGTCTGGGGCCCTGCATCAATGCTCAAGACCAAGTAGCAGCGCCTTCTGCCATGTTGTCCCCTTGTAAGCAGTAGCCAGGACTCAGGTTTTGAGTGGGACCAGTTCACTTCACAGAACAGCACAAGGACAGAGGTATGGGTCAGATCGAAGAGTCCACAGAGCTCAGTATCAGGAGGCCGCAAATAGAGAAGTTTAAGTGCAAGCATGGATACACTCCTAGCATGCACCAACTTTTGATTCATGCACTTTCTAGTCCAAAGTGGGCAACTTTTGACTTCAGTGGATTTTTCTTTCATTAATTTGTTCAATGCCTTTTTGAACCTCTAAAAGCTTACAGCATCCAGTCATTGTCCCCCGAGGGGAAAAAATTCTATAGCTCAAATAAACGTTGCGTGCAGAAGCACTTGTCTTTCAGAGTTCTGTTCATTTTTGTCATCTATCTCCAGAATTACAACTATCGACAAGATTTTCTCATCCTATCCAAAACAGACTCTAAAATACAAAGACTATCCAGTTCTAAAAATCTCCTCCTCCCTGAAGTGAGCCATGAAAGCTCTGACAGCGAACAGCAGCTTATCATTCCTTCCCATTGCACAACAATGTAAATCTAATAGGAATGACTAGGAAAACTTCCCAGCCTGCTTGGTGAAGGCACAGAACGCTCTTCAACATCTGTACTCCATAAGGGATTTGAGTACACAAGATTTAAAAAAAAGGAGGGAGAGAGACAGAGAGAGGGAGACACCAATTCAAGTCACAGGGAGCCAGCAGAGAAGACATACTTCACTTGAGGTCAAAAGCCTCAAGAGTTAATCGGTTGAAGTGGTTAGGAACACTGACAGACACAAGCTTTTTTCTCACCTCTTTGTGGTGAAAATATTGATTGGCTTTGCATAAAGCTCTTGCACTGGGAAAGATGAAAACCAGGTAAGCTGTACTGCACGGCTATGAGTTTGGCATGCTTGAGAATGAAAACTGAGCTCGAGAGGGGTATGGTATATTGGTCGCAATAGAGCAGCTAAGTCATGAGACAGAAAATCCTCACCTACCTGTTAATCCAAAGCCATCCAGTGAATCACAGTCAAATCCAGGTCATATAGGACTTTGCATTTCCCTTAATTGAACTTCATGAGGTTCCTGCCAGTCCAATGCGCCAACCTGTCAAGATCCCAATGGCGACCCAACCCTCCGCTGTATCAACCACTCCTCCCATTTTATATTGTCTGTAAACCTGCTAAGGGTGTACTCCGTCCCGCCATGCCAATGGCGACCCAACCCTCCGCTGTATCAACCACTCCTCCCATTTTATATTGTCTGTAAACCTGCTAAGGGTGTACTCCGTCCCGCCATGCAGGTCATTAATGAAGATGTTAAACAGTACTGGCCCCAGTATTGATCCCTGGGGCACACCACTGGTTACTGGCCTCTAGTTGGACTTTGTGCCACTGATCACAACAACCCTTTGAGCTTAGCAGTTCAGCCAGTTTCCAGTCCAACTCACCATCCACTTATCTAGTCCATTAAGTCACCAACAGACAATAATATAACCATTCTCTACTAAACTGCATCAGACAGAAAATCCCAGAATGTTTTGGATTCACAGCAGAGCAACGCACATCACTAAGTCAAATGATACTTCAGTTGCGCTTCATTCACCTTCAGCTGCAAGGTGCCTGCTGTGAAGAGAACAGTGGGACTTCCAGCGCCATAGGGCATTGCCAGTGGTTGCGGTTCACTGAAAGTTCACACTTTCACTGTAGATGACACCACGTCACTGACACTACTCTTTCCTCAGTTGTTCTCCCATGAGATTAAAGAAGATAAGGTCCTAAATTGGGAAGTGTATGCCCCGATACACTACTGAGGCCTTTATCAGTAGCACAGAACAAACTGATTCCCTTAAGGAGTGGATTATCCTATGGCCACGTGGGTTTTCTGGGACGTGCTAGTCACCGTGATGTCTGTCAGACGTCACGTTCTTTGCAACTCTACTAGGAGCAACAGAGCTTATGGCAGGTCCAGAAAGAGGGTCTTCATTGTTCAGCTGCTTTGCAGGAAGCATGCTCATGATCATGGTTTCTCTCTTTCCCACTGTATGCCCTGTCCAAAATCCATATGTTTTCTGTAGAGCCTGACTGGACCATTGGTCACTCCCATCTAAAACCTGAAGAGTATTTCACAGGCCTAATTTGAGTTTGACAGCTGCTGCTTAGAGCTCTGTTGAACTTGTGGGATCCACATGGTGGGACAGGATCCACAAACTGGCACATCACGCTGTCACCCATTTCATGGTGGAAAGACTACGGCACTAGCATTTTACAACTAGCCAGATAAAATCAGAGGCCACATGCAAGTGGGATCTAGAAGATTTTAATCTGTTTAGTGTGTCTATGCTTTAATTCTTTTCAGTATAAATGGGATTTCAGTTAAGAAAAAAATCAATAGGAGCTCTGCCTTCGAGGCTTGTTTCTGAGGGCTAAGCGACCCTTTAGCCTGTTAATCCATAAATGGCCTGTTCCCCATTCTTTTCTGTTTCTCATTTCATACCTTTGATCGTCTCAAAATCTATTTTCCCCAGGCACTTACGTCTGTGATTAATTTGGATATTTCACACTTTGCTGTGTGTGGAAGTCAAGTTTACTTACAATCATAAATGAACTAGGCTATAAAGTCATCACCGCACAGTCTGATTCACAGAGCTCCTTTCCTTTTCAGGTTGTTTTTTCTTATATATCCAAAGCATCTGTATTACAAGCTGTTGGTCCTAATTAAAAGAGGACAAGGAGGCAATGGGCTAATTTCACCTTATGTAGTTATTTGCCACCAGACAAAATGAATATAAAAATGCAGTTATTCTGTTAGGACACAATTTCAAAACTTTTGCACCCACAAATCTGGAGCAGCACACTTTCCAGCTACAGTCTTATTATTAATTTTTAAAAATGAAGGGATCGTTACCTTTCTCCTTTAATAAAGCCACGTAAAATAATGCAAATTCTTAAATGAAATTATTATCTATTGCCTGGTTTCCAAATTAAACAGTCACAACTGCTGAGATCAGTACAAAGATCTCTCTTCCTCGTTATTCCAATACTAGAGAAATTACTGAAAAACTGCATGTTCACTTCTGTTTTGCCAAGGATCACTGAGAACTTCACGATATATTTCAGAGAATCCCAGAGTAGCAAAGCATCCCAAAATGTTTGCAGAGGATAAAGAACTCTAGCAATAGACTGCTGTCTGCTGATCCAGTGTAAAAGCAACACTGTCTTTATCTCAACCCACGAGTTTTCTCACTTTTACTTTTCAGATTCTCTCCCCCATCCCACCAGGGGGGAGTGAGCGAGCGGCTCTGTAGGGCTTAGTTGTCGGCTGGGGTTAAACCACGACAACAGGTGAGAAGAGAATTCAATAATTTGAGAAGATTTTGGTAAGAGACTAATTTCAGAAGCTCATCCATTTTTTTCATCTATCAGGTGAGCTAATAAAAGATATCACCTCCCCCTGAAAATCAAAAATGCACAGAAAAAATATTCAGATATGAAATGAAGGCCCACAGAAAAATGTACTAGGAGGAACAAGCAAGGGGAAAAATTATGTTCTGCTTAAAAAAAAGCTGTATCACATACAAAATGCTGTTTCTGTATTTGATTAAGAAACGGGCAGGTTTGTGTAAAACTCTCATCAGAAACCAGAAATTAATCTTTACTTACTTGTCAGGTGGGGGGCTCTTTTCTTTCTTTTCTTTTTGCCAGCAGTGATAAAAGATGATATATGTAGCAGTGGGGGAGAAGATGGGGGGAGGGTTCCAACACAGCTACCTCTTCACAGGCTTGGCTCGGGAGTCGCTTCGGAAAGTAGGAAGAGGTGGCGGCACGTCCTGAATTTCCCTAGCAGAAATCAATGGCCTGTCCTAAATTTGCTCAGTGCAGGTAATGTACATGTACCTGCCTTCAGGAATTGCCCTGGTGTATCTCCACAATGAAGTTAGAGCTGAAGCAACTTCTTGTGCGGGAAGGAGAATGCAA
This sequence comes from Aptenodytes forsteri, assembly GCF_000699145.1. NCBI lineage: Eukaryota > Metazoa > Chordata > Aves > Sphenisciformes > Spheniscidae > Aptenodytes > Aptenodytes forsteri. The sequence goes on along the minus strand of NW_008795023.1, from coordinate 675,937 downwards.
AGCATGCTCATTGCAGAAATAACGATTCATTTTTCCAAGTATCAAATTTAGAAAAGACTGATTCAATGTCTACATTAAGCCTACTGAGCCACTAATTCCAGCTTGGGGGTCAATTAGGAAGTAGAGCTTTTGCCAACAGGTAAAAAAGTAAAGCTATGCCCTCATTCAGGAAGGTAGATGGGAAATGAAACTGCAAGAAAAGGCAAGAAAATGGAACTTTTTTCCCAAATCAGGAAAAAATAAAAGAAATAACAAAATTCAAAAGATCCTTTACATCAGCTTGCTTCTGTAAAGAAAGATTCAGGAGAACTTCAGTAAAATAAATAAGAAAAGTCCCCCAACCCCTCTGGAAACCCTCTGCAGTTATACATTTAAAAGATTAAAAAAAGGAAAAGCTAGGTTAGTGTAGACTTGGCTCCATCCTGCCATACTGGACAGAAATTGCCATAATTAATTATGACACATGCCAAGAGCACTCTAGGAAAAAATTACTTGAAGATTAATTTTAATGTACCTTTAGATACAAAAGATTCATATTATAAAGACAAATTGACATCCCAGGTTAATAATTTTCTTCTAATATAAAACCCAAACGCATGTTCCTTTATGTCCTGTTAAGCATTCAGCATTACTTTTTGGGCTGTTAGTTTGTTTGTGGGGGTTTTTTTGTTGTTTTTTCCCCCCCTAAAAACAGTCTTCTCTTCTTTAGCTTTTATGTAAAATTTTCACGGACATTTATATTTGTGCTGGAAATTAACCTAACATTTAATGTTATTCCAGGGCCAAAGACACTGAAAAGTAATTCAAATACTCTTGTGCCAACATATCAATGTCCAGCCACAGAACTGGAACAGCTTCCACTGCCAGTGGTAAAATACCTAAAACTGTTTAGCTCAGTCTAGCACTATTAAAATCTGCATAAAAACCTCTTTGTGATCAATTAGCAAACCATAAGACAATTTCTTTCAAAGTTTTTAATGATTATTTTTTAAAGTCTTTCTCTGAAAAGTGCAATAGTTCACAGCACCGCCCATGGAATTAGTCCAACATAGGAGGTTGGTCATTGATCTGATTTAACATGAGCCAACAGCAGCAAAAGAGAACTAAATCTTAACATGTTTAGTTTTTATACACTGATGTATTCAATCATATCCTATCTCCTCAAAAAACCCCAAACCAATCTACTCACTGATAACCACTCCTTCATATTCTACTATTTTTTGGCTTTGGATACCACCATTACAGAAACAGGAGTTGGATCAGGTGTCATTTTTCTTTAGTCCCACTCAGAATTTCGTACTGGTATCTACTGAAAATACGGCTAACTTCTAACTAGGCACGCTCTGGAAACAGAGGTAAGTAGTTACATATAAACATGTGCTCATGCTGCTTCAGTCAAGGCGAGCAGATGACATGGGAGAATGATGCTTTGGAGACCTTCTTCACCCAGCAAGGTTCTTCCAAGGAAGAAGGAAGGTCTTACTACATTTTAAAGGGCACAAGCACTTAAGAGGCAGTCACTGTTGTGCTATCGTCACCAAGCAGACTGTGTAACTGTTTCTAGCTCCTCAGCGTACAGATATCACATTAAACTAAGAACGTAGGCCTCAAAAGAAGAATGTAACCCTTGGACCTTTGTGCTAAGGTGCACTAGTCATGAATATGCAATCAGTAAGAAATAAAGAGTATTTTAAAGGAAAGCAACTGGGTTTCTATGTTTTACGAAACAGACAATTCATAATACAACTGTCCTTTCATTTACAATGTACTATGTACATTAAGCCCTATAATAGAATGAAAACACAGGAAAGTCATAGTAGTCAATTAATTTTTTCAGATTACATAAGCAAATGAATATAATTATTTTTTATGTCGTTCCAAAAAGGCATTTATTTTTCTCATTAACAGAGTAAATTAAGTTATACGTTTTGATAGCTGCAAAGGAGTTAATTTTTTTTCATAAGTTCATGCAGAATTTCAACATGATCATCAAATACTGTTTATTCAAAACTAACAATTTGGGAAACCTCATTATAGCTCCGTCGCTAGTGCTGGTTCTTTCAACAAATCTGTTCTGAGTACACTGACGACAACTAAAACACTGTCCTATTCTTTTAATGTCTGTAGCATCATTCCCAGAAATTTATAGGCGAACACCTTAATGTTTTGCACTGACGTGAGCTAAAGAGTACTTAAAACACTTAAATGACACACTGAGGTCAGCATGCCAGTGCTTGGTACAAACCTCCCACTTCCCTCCATTTCTGGGCTTTGAGAGCCCATCAGGCTCACCAGCACTTGTCATTTTCTGTTTCTTAAAGCACAAATAGCTTTCTACACAGGAGACTCGCAACAAAGCAAAGCAAATACACAAAACCAACCAAGCAAGCAGTCCCATCGTGTAACAGCCTATCTGTTGGGCTGGGAGAGCATTTGCACTCAAATTCTTTTTCTTCACTTTTAGGAGTGGGAAAGCAGGAGCCAGGTGCGAGGAAGAAAGCAGGAAAATTGCTGTATATATATCTAAACCCACAGACCTTGTAGAAACGTCACAGGAAACCCTCCTAGTTTTTGTCACAAAACTTACCACATGGGAAAGTTTTCTTAAATTCCAGTTTCTAAAGGCAAATAGAGAATCTCAGCCCTTGTTTCTACACACACACACATATATATCCCAGATCTATATTTGCTTCTAGCTTTCATTAAGATCAAGGTTGTGTGAGTACAGCAAAACAAGAAACATATATTCATTATCAACCAGGCAGAGGTAATTTGTGCTCAAGGGTAAGCAACAGCCACACCATCCTGCAACAACAAGCGGGTTTGCATCGATCACAGTTGGATTCTTGGGCGGGAAGACAGATGCCTTGTGTGCCGCTATCACCCCTATAAATCAGGCACCTTACAATCCCTAATTTTTTTCCTCCATTTCATTCTTTTTCTCAGACCTAAAACTGTTTGGGGTTGTCCTTACTGTTCACCAAGAAAAAGATGGCATAGAGCTGTAACACCGTAAGTTTTCAGAAGCCTCCCTTAACCCCCCCACTTTTCTTCAAACTCAATGGACTTGTTTCTTGTGTCCTCTCTTTGCTCCTTTCCAGGCAAGCAGTGGGAGCATAGTGAACTGCAAGTTTTGCAAAGCAGTGGGCAGAAGGAGAGTCTTAAAAAAAAAATTAAAAAATCACTGAGTAATATACTTAAGCTTGCAGTTACCAGCCAAGAAGGCCACGTGGGAAATCAACTCTTGCATTTTCCTGACAAACAGACTCACCCCACACTTTAGTGCCTCCCTGTTAAGCCTATTTATGAAAAATAAAAATTAAAACCCCAAAACCACAACAAAGAAACCCAGAGATACAGCTTGAAAGTTCTCAAAAGTGAAGTAATTAGTCATGGACAAGCTGAAAAAAATCCTTGCTGGTAAACTTTTAATCAGCACACTTAGAAAATCCTCAAGCCTCTTCTTGGAGATATTTGTATTAAGACTCCTTTTCTCACAGAGTAAAACATGCTGTAGATTAGCCATCTCACAAAATGCATTTGAATCACTCTTTTATTTCACCATTTCATTTTCCGGAGCGGAGGTATGTGAACAGACTGAGGACACGCGTCCTACCCAATATCCTGACGTTTTGGCAAGAGCGGTCAGTTGTGCTTCGCTTTACTGCCTACCTGCTGAAAAGCCAGGCTGCCAAGATTATGCAGCTTTTCAACACCAAGCCTGGTGTTTCTCACTTAAATAATTTACCACTAATGTCCTCAAGTATCTGTCCCCCTTGTGCTCCTCTTGCTTTCACTGACACTCATGTGGCAGATGGTGCCAATGGCTTGACATATGCTTGTTGCCTCAGTGCAGAGAAGGAAAGCGACACCGTTGCTGAAACCCTGGACACGGCCCTCCGGAGCCGAGACTCACGGGCTGAGAAGAGCAATGTCTGAATATTACGTGGTGAGGGCTTGGATGACTTTATGTTCTTTGTGGTATCTTTTCTCTCTTGTTTCTCAGACCCTTTCCGCCTCTCTTCTACTCTTCTAACACCCAACCCATTGGGTGTTAAGATTTTCCACTGGACTGGAAGACACCTTGCGAAGCACAGAGGTTATTCCCAGCACGTTATTCCAAATCCTTACAGGAATATGGGTAAACAGCTCTCCGATAGTCTACAAGCCAATTGCCTGCTTAAAGTAAGTGGCTTTTGAAAGATTCCTTAAACTAAAGGAATCTATAGAAGTGTTGTGTTTAATGCATAGGTGCTCCTAGTAACAACATAACAACTTACATATCTGACAGTAAGCTGCCCCTCCTCGTAACTGGGAGTAAAGGGCAGTACAGCATCAGGGTCTTTGTCTAGCTCTGGTTAATAAACTAAGTGGGAAATTCTCATCTAAGCTGCAGCTTCAGTGTGGTCTCAAAAAGAATGAGTAGGAAAGTAACATAGGTACCTTGGGATTAGCTAAAAATAAAAAACTCACATTGGTTTGTCAAATTTGACAAGAGAACTGGCCAGAAATCTCTTTTGTTGTAAACATTGCTAGTTTGTTTGTTTTTTCTTGGAAAACCAGATTCACTGAAATGGAAGTGCCTCAAACAAGCTTCTGAGCGGAAACAGGAAGGCAGAAACTCGAATGGTTTCCTGCCAACTCATCTGATGAGATGCTGAAAACCCCGGACTTCTGGCAGCGCAACTTTGCCTTGGTATTCAAGGTCCTGGGGTCTTTCAGCTCCTTGCAAGAGGGTGAGGATACAGGAGGACGGCTTTCCAGTCGGATCCTAAAGTGCCTCAAACAAGCTTCTGAGCGGAAACAGGAAGGCAGAAACTCGAATGGTTTCCTGCCAACTCATCTGATGAGATGCTGAAAACCCCGGACTTCTGGCAGCGCAACTTTGCCTTGGTATTCAAGGTCCTGGGGTCTTTCAGCTCCTTGCAAGAGGGTGAGGATACAGGAGGACGGCTTTCCAGTGGGGATCCTAACAGCTCTGGAGTCACAGCCGGTACCAGGACTTGCCAGGTGCTCAGGCACTGGAAGAAGCTAGGACTCTGGTAAACTAGAAGTACAGAAATTGAGCTGCTAGTTCACACTTTTTTTTTTTTTAAACTTAATATTTTCATTCTTTTGAAATCCTTCTTCCTAGAAGTTTTCTTCAAAGGAAGATTTTCAATTTGACACCCAGAAAAAGGAAAATGAAAATGACTGAATGAAATTCATCATCCTGCTATGAAAGCTGACTGTTAAGAACAGAACTATAAGCAAATGCATTAGATTATATTTTGGCTACATTTGTGTGCATTCTCCACAAACAACCTAAACCAGCTTTCTGTTTCTCAGAGCCCAGTGTTCAGTGATCCGGATTTCTCTGAGACCTTAAGATTTCCAAAACAATTCACAGAAAACAAACATAAGGAAAGAAATTTGGTCAGGCTTATATTGTAGCTTCTACCTTAACTTGCCACCTACCATTGCTGTAGAACAAAGTACCGAAAATACTATGAAGAATATCTACACAAACAGTGGGGTCATTTGAAATGCGGAAGAGGCAGAAGAGTACAGAAGTATCTATCCCCAGGACGCAAGATGTCCACCTTTGTGAGTTTACATCTGCGTTAACACTGTATTAACACAATCTTTGCAGCTACATTGACCTGCAAAGTAAAATATTTTAGGGAATCAGATGTCATTTTGTTCCTCCAAGCATTTACATTAATTTTGCATTACGCATGCAACTCCACACTTTCCTATTTACTAGATACACAGTAAACCCTAACTGAAGTCAATAATATACATTAATAGCTTCCAACTGTATGTTTACTATGGTATTCTCGAGTCCTCGATGCATAGCATGAACATTTCACAAACCATTTCATCTCAACGTGAAGATGTGTATATTTTCCTGCTAGCATAAAGGCAGGTCGACAATACCAGTATCTAACATACACATTGTGAGGACATTCTTTGTTTTCTACATCTTGTGAGCACTCATATGCTGGAAGGCATTGTGGGACTAACTGGATCATATTCTTCTAAAATTTTACCACCAAATGGCAGAAAAGGTGATGTTACCTTTTTTTTTAATTTTTTTTTTATATTTTCCTGCTAGCATAAAGGCAGGTCGACAATACCAGTATCTAACATACACATTGTGAGGACATTCTTTGTTTTCTACATCTTGTGAGCACTCATATGCTGGAAGGCATTGTGGGACTAACTGGATCATATTCTTCTAAAATTTTACCACCAAATGGCAGAAAAGGTGATGTTACCTTTTTTTTTATTTTTTTTTCCTTTGCTGGAAAGGCAAGGCTCCCCTGTTAAGCAACCTTTGCCAGAGACTAATTCACTGGAAAATTGCTTCTCTAGTGCTAGTTCCTTTTCCCCTTGAATTGCATCTGATTGCCTCCAGTGGCAGATTAATACACAAACATGACAGACATGGCCAAGAATTACTTTACCGTTCCTGATTTCAAACTACATGTATTAAGCATTGTTCTGTATTACTCTTTTCAATATTTGAAGTCTATTTTTCTAATACCATAACTATCCCAAATCATTATTAGGAATATAAATTCTGTCAATGTGTATTTCTCCCAGCTTAGTTATGATTCTCTAAGGTTTTAACGTAGTCCATCACTGAGGTAAGAAAGAGCTCCACATAAAGAACACAAAAGCTGAGGAGAAAAAAAGTCCTTTCAATTACTCTAGGAAGAAATGGGCAATTTCTTTGGATGGACAGAGGTGGGCAGATACCAGGTAACAGAAAAGTCTTTCCCAAATAATAACCAAATTAGCAGCTTTCCCCAACATCTCAAGATCTTCTCAAGATCTTTTCTACTCATCTGTGTATCAGCATGACACAGATCTTGCTATGAATGAGGCAATACAGTTCCGTGGGAGTCCCTGATTAAGTTACAGACAACACATCACTGAAACCATCAGTGTTACTGCTGGACAGCATCTCAAAACCAAATTAACATGGAAATAGATGACCTTTGCTTAATGAGATGCTAGACATTTGCATCCCCCATCTGATTTGTATGCATTTTTGTGTCACATAAGTGACATAAGTGAGAGAAGAAACTTTGTTACGGTGGTAAAGTCTATTATTTTCTCAAACAATTTATAACACAAGTGACTACAAGACTGTGTGTAAAAATGCACTTTGAACAAAATGACCAGCACGTATTGCTTACTTCTTAAATAATAAGGAAGCATCTAAATAGGAGCAGCTTAATAGAATTCACTTAAATACATTCATTTCAGTGACAGTATTTGAATTATCATTGGAAAAAATTTAAAATAAAAAATTCTTTTAGTGCAACTGATGTTGTGCTGTCTCTTTCAATGAAATTTTCATTTGCCAGTCATTATCATTTTGGTGGAAGACTAAATTATTTGCTGCCTGTCAGTGAGGGGCAGACTGTAGACGAAATGTAAGAAGTTGACAAGTTAGATGATAGAAATGAATAAAATTTATGTTCTTATGACAAGTAATGGCAAGTAATTATCTCTGAAGCAGCAGTACAAATATGCTTTTTCATCATGAATACCTGACGTGTATTAGAAATTTCCAGAAGACATATTATTTATACAGTAAAGCAACAGAGTGGAAAACTTGTTAAATATATGGCTTCTGCATCCAGCATTTAATAGAGAAGTTTAATTGAGTGGTGAACCTTTTAGAAAATTTTTATGCCATGTTAAAAGGCAGATGCTAAAAAAACAACAACAAAAAATATCCCCCTAAGTCAACATCCTAACTTTTTTTTCTTTTTAACATTTACCTGAATCCCCGATTCGGCTGCATCCCATGTTCTGGTTACAGACTCCAGCATTAACAAAGCTGGTTATAAGAGGATGCGTGTATTTTTATCTATGTAATACAAAAGACAATATCACAAAATATAGCACCTCATAAAAATAGTATTAAAGCTGTAAGTCGGCAGCCAAAAAGTTGCAGATATCAGAACTATGGTAGACTGTCCTACCTTTGTTCTTTTTCATCTGTTACATACTCGGCACAGAAGTCTTGATTCACACTTCTTTTTTTCTAAGATAGGAGCTCTGCCTCATTTGGATGCACAGCTCTCTATTCAGCATTTTGTGTATGACCCTGTACCTCATTTAGTAAACAACATTCAGATCCTGCAGGAAAGACAGAATGTTTAATTTCCTTGTAGACTTTACAACATTACTCATCCCTTAAGTACTTAAGTGCTTCACTAATAATTTATCCTCACAATATCCCTGAAAGATGAACAGCTGGTATTATCCACACTTACAGATGAGAAAACAAAGCACAGAGAAATCAAGGTCAAACATACCTATTAAATGTAGGTGCCTATTTTGAATATCTAGATCACATCATTGCAGAAGACACAGCACAGCATAGCTACGTTCAAGAGGAGCTGGAGGCAGCCACCAGAGGAAAGCTCAGTGAGCTCTTCCTGCTCTGAGCTGAACCGTGGTCGGGCACCCTCAGTGACAGCCCAAGCCCAGCTTCTCCAAGACATTGTCATGGAGCAGCAGATACAATGCAGCGGCTATGGGAGACCCGTGTCCTTCTGGAGTGGCAGCTGGAGGCCAGGCAGGGTATACTACAGCAACTCAATGACACTAGATGCCAGCATGCGGGCAATTCTATTGTGCCCATAGGTGGTTTGGAGTACAGTTTTCTTTATGAAAAAAAGAAAAAAAATCGATTGGAAGAACATTTTTGCCATAAAAATTTTCATTTAGCAGTTCAGTATAAAAGAAAATAGTTTTCATATCAAGAAACGTCAGGAATTCTGAACATGCCCTGTGCATTAGTCTATTGAGAAATTAAATGCATGTCTTGGAAGTTTTTTAGAAGCAAATCAGGCCTACTCACTATATTTGGTTTCAAAGTTCTTTTGCAAGAACAAAGTATTTTTAAGTTATGTAGGAGTACTACAAGCTCAACTTGTATCAAAATTATCTCAAAGAACATCTTATATACAAGTGGGCAGGAATTGCTAACTGATTTTTGGAGCTGATACATCCAAAAGTGACTAAGCAAGTATGCCTGATACTTTGGTAGTGTTATTTTTGTGTAATAATACTCTACAAAAATCCCTGAGCACTGCCTTGCAGCAGAACAATGCAGAACAGGACAAACAGTCCTCCACAGAACCGACAATTCCAAGTGGATATAAAAAGCTACATCGGCCAGATTGCCTTGGGCTTTTCAGCTAAACAGTACCAAGTCCTTCCTTCCCAAAAGGAAGGAGGTAGGTGCGACTGAAGAAAACAGTGCTCTCAAAGGACAACAACTGCTCCCATAAGCACCACCCCTTCGTTCCTCTCTTCCCCAAAAGAAGTGCCCATGCTCTCTCATGAGCTAGCAGGACACTGCTGCAGGAAGGAGGATCCAGGAGTTCTAAAGAAATAGGAATTGAGGAATTAACCATCCAAAGTAAACATCTGGCCCAGATGCTAAACTGAACACAGCAGCAGTGTTCAAAGAAAATGAGAGATCTTTTCTGGCCCACATCAGAATCAGCTGTGAAGAGCAAAGGAAGGAACTGCTCCTTAGTACTGCTACACTGCCTGAAAACAGAGGTTCTGGAGAACTTCCGAGAAAACAAAGAAAAATGAATTTGTATTCAGTCAAAGAGTACTTTGGTACCACACAACTTAAGCATCAGAGGTGAAACTCACTACTCTTTGAGGATTTCCTACAAGGATGTACACAAAAGTTAGACAAAAAGACTTGCTCTCTTTATCGACTGTACGGCAACCCTGGAGACGATGCACATTGTTCATTCACAGTCCTAACTTAATTATTTGAAAGACTGTACGCCCAAAGTGATTACTCTCTAGGTTCTTCCATCCTGGGGGCTAAGAAGAGGGTATAGCCCACTTGGATTTTCCCACATTTTAATAAAGCCCCCCATTACAGGTAACATTAGCCTTAGGACACAGCAGTGTCCTATTACTAAGTTGGCACCTCAGAGAGTACAAACAATGGAAAGAGCTTAGTTATGTGAAAATAAACTTGGCTAAAGTTAAAAATTTTCAGTTGTCAAAGAAGAAAACGAGTTTTGTTGTAGTATTTGTCTTTACTGCTTGTCCCATTATCAAAATTTGCTGAATGCTGCTTGAGAATATCAAACCATATTAGTACAGCAGTCCCAACAACTTCAGTATTGGAAGGAAAACGTCTCAAAAAGCAGAACCCCCTCACAGCTTGCTACCCAAGGTTGGTACTCCAGAATGAATTTTCCCTTTTAGCCCATGAGAAACGCACTTCTTTCAGCAAGTTTGTTTTCACTGCATTATTTCATGATATACAGAAAATGCATTTTATTGACAACACAACTACAATATTTATGTCTTTAACACATATAAGGCTGCATGTTATTATCCATTACATCCATCAAAGACTAACAGGTATCAAGAAACATAATTTCTCTTACATTACTTGTGTGTGACGCAGGGACAGTATCAGTGAAGAGCCACAGGACAACAGCATTAGCGCACAGGCACATCTTTCTGCTAATAGAAAAGTTAAATATAAGCCATTTCCTAACCAGGAATGTCTCAGAAATCAGCCTGTACCTACCACACAGCCTAGACTGTACATTCTTTGCTGGGTTTATTGTATGTGGGTTTTTTCCCACCAGCAGAAGGAGCTCTTTATTAAAGGAAAATTGTACTCATTCAGTTTGTTGAAGGTTTACAGCCTTCTTGGCTCCTCCTGGCCAGAGAGCAGTTGGCAAAGAATTTAAGATGTGTGGTTGATCTGGGGGAAAAAAGGAAAAAAAAAAAACACAAAAACCCAACCCAAACCCAAGAAAAGAACCCACACAAGAACAGCAAAGGCAGTATGTTTATTCCATCATCTTCTGAAAAAAATACTAAAAATATAAAAGTTAGAAAACATACATTTGTGGGCTTATCAGGAGGACTGCCAGTACTTGAAGAATGTACAAATGCTGAACTAACTACCTGAAGCCAGTTACTGAGCTAACTACCTGAAGTCACAGCACCTGGGTTTTCCTCCATACAGAGCAAAAAAAGCCAAAGAAAGTTCATTTTCTGAAGTTGTAACACTTGTCTGATTAAAATAATCAGTTTAGGCATCCTAATAATAAAATTTTCTGTTAAAAAGTAGAGATCCGGTGCCTGCTATTAAGTGTGGGAATATGGGCAAAAGGAATGCTTGAACTGGCCATTAAAAATGAATCCTCGATTTCTGAGAAGTGAAAGGTTCCCTCAAGATTTCTATTACTGTTTCTCAGCGGGCCTGCACATGCAGTAGCAATTTGGCGCTCCCAAGCAAAAATAGGAAAGGTTGAAGGTCAGTCTCTATTGTCCTAGTAGGAGAGAGAAGATAAAGCACTAGACAGCAGCTATCTTTAGTCACCTAGGATTATACAAACCTGAAGGATTCCTTTTTATTTCAAACCCATGCTGGGCAAATCGGGTTACTTCTTAAATCAGGAAACTCTGCTGCATTAGCTTTCTGCAGATACATCATTACAGCTGTCATTACAATAGTTTTCCTCTGTTTTCTGTAGGAACCATAGGCAACTGTACAATTTTAGAAAGTTCCTCTATTACATACAGATATCTGTTTCTCTTCCCTCTATCTGATTTGAAGGACAATAGAGAAAAATCTCTAATTCAAGTGAATATGTGATGCTTTGACCTTCTCCTTTATCTTCGAGTTTCTATTCTTTTCCCTTACCCCCAATTTTTTTAAAATGTGGAATACGGTCACACCCGTTTCCCTTAAAATATTTCAAAATACACAGTTTTGTTGAGATTATAGTGTTTAAATCACACAAGCACAGTCCCAGCCTGCATAACTGTATAAATTCACTAATTTTACTCCATGTTTTGAGCAGAATACTTTTCATCCAACTACATCTGTACATTTGGTACCTACTTGAAGTCACTCTGTGGAAACGGACAGAGATGCGCCACAAGGCAATTTATCACAATTACCTCTAACATCCATGTGAGGACGGACAAGAAATGCCCTCTGGAAAGGGCTTCTCTCTTTCTCGCTTGGTAATGACCACAAGAAGGTGCCTAAATGATGAGCTCAGAGCATCCACTTACATTTTATATCCCATAGATCCACCTTCGGCAGGATCAGTCCCGTCCATCACCGTCACACCAGAGCGCATTCTACAGTCCCACCAGAATACAGATAAGGAGGGCTTGTTCAAGACCTTTTTTGACTCACACTCCCAGTGTCCAAGTCATTACTTGACTCTCAGCGAGTACACTGCCCCGCGCCTATTGATCTCATCTTACTCGCCTTCACCTACCAAACCTACTACCTGACCACAGCATGAGCCACGTTTTCATTCTGCCTAACGACTCACCGTGCCATTTCTCTCTGGAGCACCTTCTCCCTGGCTGACCCTTATATGCAGGGAAGGAAAGTGCAATCAAAGCCTTTAAATAGCATCCCCATCCTTCAAATTCTTAATGAAAATGTATCTTCTGTGATCTTCTGCAAAGCACAACACCCTTGCAGTAATGAGGCCACTGGTAACTCATGACTACTGATTTATGCATGCAGTCCTTCCCCCATCACCCCGCTAAACAAGGAACTCCCTTGTCATCAGGCTTCCCAAAGCCACTAAGCAAATGCATTTATTTATGGAATCCTTCCATATTCCTAAACGTGAAGCTCTCCGGTTGTTTTAAACTTTATTAGTACATACAGCATAGATGACTGTATAAGCCTCTATCCAATGGCTACTGTCATGCACACTATTACAAATAGCTGTTGCAGCCTACTGCTCCTGGGTTATAAAACAAATTTGGCTTTAAAGAGAAGATTATAGCATCTCTCAATCCTCCCTATAAACTCAGAGGATTTATCAGAGGAGACTGAGAACATTTTGGGAAAAGCGTTAGCAAACCGTGCCTAGTGTAGCCACCTCCTTTGAGGATTTTCCTGCAACTTCAGCAATTCTTTTAAAAACTCCTTTCGGAGTTAAAATCATTTGCAATGATCTTTCTTTCACATGAAACAAAGAGGTAAGCACCGATTTAGCTCACTAAAGCTTAATCATTAAGTTAAGGTGACTAATTTAGCACTATAACTACCTCCAAAGTGTCTTTCGAATCTCAGTTACCTGAATCTGAAGGGGCCTATCTTCCCCGTTGACTAGAAGGAAAGTATAAGCAATTGCATCGCTAATACAGGTACTTTGGCAAAGCGTGTGAAAGTAGGTAAGCTGAATATATGCCTCATGACTTTGGAAACCCAAAGTCTATGTGTTTGATAAATAAGAGACAATTTAAATCTCAGTATTAACTATTTTTTTAAATCCTTTAATTTTGAAGGTGGCATAATAGTTTCAGATCCTACTCCATGATTACCAGTCTACCACATTGTTGAGAAAAATAAGGCGGCACAGCGCTGTTGCAAAAAGTGTGATGGGATAATTTAAGTCTAAAGAGACATGCTGAATGCACGTTCCTTCTCCATGTCAACGCAATTTAGCAAGTTAAGGCAGATGAAGAATGGAGGTTGTGTGGGTTTCTTGTTTTGCGTGTGAAGCTGAGCTCATTAAGACATGCCTGAAAAGTCCCAGTTTCTAAGCAGAATTCTAGCCTGGGCTTGTTACTTGTTTATATTGCACGAGATTGTGAGCATTACCATCAGTTCACCCCTTCGGCCTATTCTGTTTTCTCTGTATTTAATTTATCACACACGGAGTAGCTGCTGACCTCATTTGGACTACACTTTCCTCTCAGTTGACTTTGAAGAAAAACTGTATCAGCATCAATAGGCAAATTTACTAGTATTCACCCAAGCATTACAAAAGGTAAAAGCTCGTGTTTCCCTGCCCTGGCATTCATCAAAGCCAGAGACACACACACAAAAGAAAGGGCACACTCCAATGACATACATCCAGCGATGGGAAGCCTGCCACAGCATCAGTTCAGTGCTTCTCAGTCACAGTACACAGGGTTTACACAGGCTGCTTAGTTTGACCCCTGGAAATCTGTTCATTTGCCATAATCCCTACTTAGCATCCACAGTCACTTCAAGAACAAAATTTTTTCCGGTTTGCTAGTTTGGTTATGCCCACCTTTTCCCTTCAACTGGCAAATAATTAATTTGATAAAGACTGTCAATATGCAAATACATGTTCGATTTCCGATGGGAGTATTTAGAATTTTTCTATTTTTCAGAAAAAGTAGAATAGAAAGGAGAAAATAGAATAGGAAGAAGAAAGAACAGAATAGAAAGGAGAAAGTGCTGAGTCTATCGGTTTGACACTAGTGTTTCTATTTTGGGGATTCTGCTTATCTGATTGAGCTCCTTTTTTCATCTTTTCTTGTGCACTGTCAGTGGTGATAAAGGAATTAAGTGTGTGTGTGTGGGGGGGAAGGTTACCCTGCACTGCTGAGCACACCATTGACTTAACAGGAGAAAAAGGGAAAAACTGTCAACTAAAATTGGGTGTCCTGCTCAGAAGCAAAGCCTCTGATCTGTGCCACCCTGCAGAACCAGGGAATAGACCTACTCAAATAACTCTGCAGAGCACTGCTCATTAAAAGTAACCATCTAAAACAGATGGAGAAAGAACAGGCAGAAAGAACAGGCAGAGCGGCTCCGGCAACAACAAAAGAGCCACTTCTGTGACTTGCAATGAAGAGATTTCTTCTCCTTCCTCTCCCCAAAATTAATAATTTTATAGGAGGGGGAAAAAAAAAAAGCTGGATAAAGGAGAGAACAGAACAGTGAGCTAATGGATGAGAGGTAATCAAAAAGTCAAGACAGGCAAGGTATAAACTAAAGGTTTAAACTGAAGGACCATGCTGGATCAGGCATTCGTGTGCATGGGTGAGCTGGTACAGCATTTGAACCTGTTAAAAAACTTTGGGGTTTTTTGGAGGGGCTGTGCTGTCGAGCTGGGCTACTTTTCAGCCAGCTCAGGTCCCTAACCAAGATCACTGTGTGGCTTCAAAAGGGTTCATGCCAGCATAGCATGGGGGGGTGAAAGAGCAGAAACTGCTTTTTTTATTGGTAGAGCTGGCTGAAGCAGTACATATTCTGTATGGAAAATGTTCTATTTCTGCAGCTGGCAATGGAAATTTCAGGCAAGAAACAGAGAGGATGTGCGAGCTAATGGTCCTGCAGACTTCAAGTTAAGCTGTTTCTTAGCATGGCAATTTTAACTTCAGCGTTTAACGTTGTTGCTAACACCTTGAAAAATGACATGCTACAAAACCTGCAGGTTTCTTTTCCTGCCACACTTTCAAATCAATATGCATTAAGTGAGTGCTCTGTAAACACCGCTCCTACAGCTCATCAGCTCATCTGTGTGTCCCTCTGCGGCACACCTATAGAACACACCAACTTAATTCAGAGACCCTGCCACCACCCCACTTATATTCCTAAATAATAGCGTATGTTCCTCATGCATTAACCACCCACTATTGTGTCCTTTTATTTCTTTTTGCTTCACAATCCCACATGCTTGACACAGCTGGCCAGCTGTACTGATGCATGGGACCCTGGAGCAGGGAAGAGGCTGTGGGATTGCTTGGCACTGCAAACCGGGTGCTTCCTAGCAGGCACCGTCCCAACAGGAGCCTTTCTAGGAAGCATGAGCTCATGCTACAGCCTTGCACCCACAGCTTTCTGCCATCTCAAGACATGGACTGACGCACTGGGACTTCATGAATTAGAGAACTTTGATGTGGTATTTCTGAAAAATCATGAGATCTGCCACTTGGTCCTGTTCCCCTCCGGTTCACGCTACCACAATGTTCAATCCTAGTTTGTGACAAAGCACCAACTAGCAAACGTTGGGAAACATCATACTGTTACACACTACAACGCCGTGCCTAACCCCATCCAGCAGAGCGCCTGGCAGAAATGCCCAGAAAAGCAATCAGCCCAGCTCTGAAAGCACAGCCGGAATAGCATGGTGCTGCATCCCTGGTAGTTAACCTGAGATGGGGTCTGCTAAGGTCACCTGCAGTTTCCCTTGGTTTGGTTTCGTCGGTCTGTCCATGCGTTCTCTTAAACGGGCAAATCACTGATTTCATAATGACCGCCAGTATCAGGATGCATGTCAGCTTTCAGGTGGAAGGGGAATAACCCAGTAAAAACTATGGTGAAACTAGAACAGTCTTCCCTGCGGACAGACTCAGATAGCCATTTTGTGTCATTTATATCACAGTCTTGGTTTCATAGCCACGAGAAGCAAAAGGAAAGGATGGGTCTTTGTTCCAAATCCATGGACAAATCTAAAATGAAATGCCTAAAGTAAGACTGCAGCACCCAGCAGAGCCGACCATAAACAGCAGGCATGGGGATGATGTGCCCAGAGCTCTCTTACTGCCCGTTTCCAGTTACGGCAGTACCCTGACTCAGTTCTCAGCCTAGAGACCACAGGAGTCACAAATAGCTGCTATTGTGCTTAAACCCACTCAAGGGCCTAACCCAGCAAATTCTCCAGCTTATTGGTTTACCTTTTGATAGCAAACCACGGGGACCACGCTCCTGGGATGTGGGACACTTGGGTCCCCTGCCTAATCCGCAGCTCCCACCTCCCAGCACAGCGCCCAGCCAGGACTATGAGCAACTGCATAGGGGTTTACCTGGCTCGGGAAGATGGGCCACCGCACAGCTCCAAACTGCACTTCACTGCACCAAAGACAAAATAAAGATGTGCAAACCTAATATCAGATTCCACATATGCATGTGTATTCCATATATTATAATTTTTCTAGATATGTGAAAACCATATTGCTTGATCCTATCCTTTGGTGAAGCACATGATTGAAAAGGTTTTTTTTTTTTAGTTCTACACTTCAGGTATCTTCATCTGCCTGCCACTGACTTTTTTTGGATAGTGTTTCTATAACACCACATAGTTGATGTGTAGGACCATGTGCTCCCACAAGCCTCAAGAAGCACTGTTTTATTCACTGATTGAGGAAATTGTACCTGAAGTGAGTGAGGACAAGGCCCTACCTGTGTTCCAGATGCTAACATCTAAATTCTCTCCTTCAGGAGAAGAAAGCAAATAATCCACCATCCTATGCTCCTCTTCAATAGGCAGGAAGATGGTTGCCCACCTAACCCTAAGTACTTGTGAAGTCCTTCATTTGCCCATCTGACCTCTAAGCAAGCTCTTATCCTCAGAGCATTCCTCACCCATCTCCCTCCCCACTGCGACACAACACGCTACGCTTGCTGCTTTGCATGCTAGCAGCACCCAAAGACCCTGGGACATTTCCAGTATCATTCTTTGATCGGAGAAATAGATTATTATCTCTTTTGGGCTTAGTAATCAGCCCAGGTACTAGGTCGGACCCAAAACAGTAGCGGCAACAAGACCATCTAAATTTATGCCTGACACAAGCATTACTCGAACCAAGGGCATAATTCTGAGCGATGCTCACGACGGCATGGTGCAGTGTTGGTCAGCAGCTGGCTTGCAAATTGACCACAGGTCTGTAGATCAAATCAAACATTTTAATTATCTTGTATTCTGCGTGAAATCATTATGTCTCCTATAAGCACCACCTGTAAAATTACTGTAGGGATAGGGAACTTTATAACCATCTCTGAGGCAGTCAGGCATTTTATTCTGCCTCCTCAGTATCATTCATGTCTTACATTCCTATTAAGCAGCCAGGTACGACACCTGTCTCTTTAACCCACTCCCACAGATAACCACACACGTCTGCATGTAAATGATTAACACTCCCCTCTCGTGAAGCCACACATCTTTGCGCTCCAGTGAGAATAACTGCTTATACTATTGCAAATAATAAAACGTGTCACTCAATCCTTGTAATAAAAGCTTAAGATCCAATGTGAGGTGATGTGAGTGTAAGTCAACATGAGTGAGTTGGACTCAAAGGCAGTTTAACATTATTCATGGGATCAAAGATGAGTAAATCAGCTCTCCTGGTTCCTATACCCTACCGTCATCCCAGTATTCAGACTTCTACCAAGAATAACCTATTAAACACTACTCAAAGTCCCCCAGTGATCATTCCTCTTTGTCTACTCTCCCCTCTTAATTCTGGCATATAAATTACACTAGCTCTGGGTTACAAGGGAAAATGCAAAGCTGATGTTTAGAACAGTGTAAATAACCCATATTTAATACCTATCAAAGAGCTTACTTCTTCAGTCGTCTTTACTGATGAGCATATGTAACCTCACGAAGCAGGTACAATACTCCAGGAGACATTTACCAGTGTACTCTTATCCAACTGCAATGTATTTGTACTTCCATCCTTTAACACAGTGAAGGTTTCTAACATACGTAAAGACAAGGATTCTGCCCTCCGCCATAGATGTCCAGCCCTAAATAACTGAGCTCCAGAGGTGCGTGTTTCTCCTAACCGTATCCTACCGTGAGATACTAATATGAGCAAAGGAGAAACACAGAGGAAGCATAGCTAACGTTTTAAATTGATCCAGTATTATTTCATTAGAAAACAGCTTTTCTTCCTATTTCTTCACTCTCCCAGCATAGTATGATTTGTTTCTGGTTTTGAAAGTCTATTCATAGAATCACGATGCATGACCTTCCTTCCTTCCACTAGAATAATATGTTCTTAAACGGAACCCACGCCGTATTTTACTCTTCGCAACCGCTGCTAGAAGTGTTCTTGCTCTTTTCCCAGGATCAAGCAAGCCTCCGCTAAAGGGAATGCTTAAAGGCACAAAGAAACCAAATCTCCTACCCTCAAAGCGTGCCCAATCCTGGATGCAACGGTAGCGACATCTGGTTCATGTAACTTTGTGATGCCATTTTTTTAAAACCTGAGCTACAGGAATCAAATCACATTGGTAAATTTACTGAAACAACAAAAGCAAAGGACATTCAGAAAGATAGGCAAGTATCCCCTTACAGGGAGGAAGTGCTGTACCAAAGCATTTCAAGTCTTACACAGCTACTATTTACACAGACCTTTTTGTGAATATACTCTCATAGCCTGCAATTTATCAGCCTTGCCCAACCTACCCAAAAGGTGATCTAAGGGCTCATATGCCATTTCCATGGGAGATGGGACATTAAAATAAAATATATTCCAGCTCTTTGATTCCCATTGATTTTGTGGGTAATACAATAACCAGAATGAGATAGCTGAAACCAATAAAAACTGATTTATAGCATTAAAGGCATTCTTTATAGCACTTATTTATGGTACATTACATCTGAAATCCAATTTCACAGGCTGCTGTTTGAAACTTTCTGTTCAATCATAAATACACTACATACAGCATAGCTCAGTGCCACAGAGTCAGATTATACAAATGCCTATGTTCCCAGAAGGAACTGCACTTCTGCTGCAATTGTGGTAAATGAGTTTGACAGTAATTTTTCCCAACCAACTTCCAACCAAAAAGTTCCAGTCAGCACTCAATAAATTTAGAGTATACGCTTACTCCTTTAATCATAATGAACATCTATTTATTCATATACTTCAGTTCTTGAAAAGGCATTAACAGAAATCACGGAAAACAAACTTGGCATATGTTACATGATAAACTAAGTATATTTAAGCATGCCAGCAGGGGTGCTGTTCGAAAAGCACACACAAGCAGGCACATGTACCACTCCCGTTTATGGGGATGGGAACATTACAATCCTGCTAGTTTAATTTTCGAAGGGTGAAAAGAAGGAGCCTCCTCAACGTGTCTCAAAGCTGCTCACTTCAAAGAAACAGCCCACATTCAGGTCACTTACTATAATCATTATCAAGAAAAGGGCAAAAAATCAGATCTGACTTTTACAAAGGCACTGTCATCTGAATCTGGAGCAAGTTCTTGTTTATTTGAAAAGGCTTTTCCCTGAAAGTAAAATCACTGCAAACTATGTTTGTCAGGCTTTATACAAATTTAAGTTGAAAGATGTTTTCTCCCTGTCTCTGATACGAAGGCAGACTTTGTCTTTGTGTGATGTTTCCCTTCTCGGTTATAAGAGATTATTTTTAAAGATGCAACTACACTGATGTGTTACAAAACAGAGTACCTGTAGTGTTACTACTTAAAGAAATAATGAAAACAAATTCCTATTGTGGCATATCATGTTTTGCTCCTCTAGAGACACTACCCCACAGAGAAATAGAACGAGACAATATTAAATCTCCAAATATACAGGAATACTTTTGGTCTTTGGTTCCTCAGCTATAAAGCCACAGACTCCTGTGGGGAACAGAAAAGATACCAATATTGTAAAAGCAGACAGTGGCTAGAGACCTCGTGAGAACAATGAAAAATATGTCGACTTGGTGTACATTTGGGGGTAGCGGGGGGGGAATAGGAGAGGGGAACCTAAATCCCAGGTTGCCAGTTGAGAACAGACCTGACCTGACACGTGTATTTTATACAAACCTCTGCAGGAAGCAGAAGGGAGGGAAGGACACTTTCAGTGAGGAAACTTGAGACTGCAAAGCATTAATAATTTAATATCCAGTCTTTCACCTCCAGAACACCAATTCAAAACCAATTCATGTCAGCGGTGACCCAAACTTATTAACTGGCCTGCATGTTGAAATGATAGACTTAATCAGTTTCTAGTGTACCTGAGATAAAGCTGGCCACTACCTTTGACATTCATAGCAAACTATACAATGGGTTGAAGACTATAGATGAGAAACACTCACCCAGAATAGACTCCCCCCTCCAGCGCAAGTTGGGACAGTTCCCAGAAGAAATCCTCCCTTGTACTGTAAACAAAGGGAACCTACCTAATGTTAAAGCAAAATAAAAAATAAACTGAGAATTTGTTAGCTTGTGGCATGTATTTTTCCAAAGAGTAATTACTGTATAACACGGATTTTTATTTTATTAATTTTTTTGCCACTGAAAGGAAGGTTTGGCCACTAAAAGCAAGTATTGAGCAAGACCACACAGCTGGCTGACGTGGACATGATCAACCATTTGACAGCTTGTATTCCTCTAAATTATAACCCAGATCCTACAGCTGTAGCATAGTGAACCCAAAGATGAAGAGAGGCAGAATGGAAAAGAACTGCAGATCGCGTTATCCAGGTCCTGGTCACAGGCAGAGAAACACTCTTCCATTTTCCTTGACATCATTTAAAATGACTTGTACTTGAGAAAATACATAACTGTGTACCATCTTAGAAGTCTTCTGGACATTAAGCACAGACTCAGAGGCCTCGTGGAAAAAACTTTTATATACATTTCACTGAAATGAAAAGATACCATAGCACCTATTTTGAGTTTTAATGAAATAAAATTCACTAGGCTTGATCATAAACTGTCCACATCCACATCAAGATTTCACTTCAAGACAAGGCACATCTAAGTACATAAACATACAGTATTTCCAAAAGAGATTTTAATGACATTTTCAGACCAAAGCCCCTTCCACAGTCTTCTTACGTAAAATGAGTAGTACAGCTACAGAAACATTTTTTTCATTTTTCAGCAATCCAGTGTTTTGCTTACACTGCAGTTGAATTTGTACAAGAATTTGTGAAGAGTCTGCTCGGAATATTAAATGCAACATGCTAGCACTTTGATGACCTTTCCCATGGAAAAACATCCCCAACCAATCCACGAAACAACCCGTTTGAAAACCTAGAAATTCTGTAATCTCTCTCAAGGAGAGACTAATAGGGGCAGCAAAATTTGCAAATTAGAGAAAAAATTTCAGTTACTCAATGAAGATTTAATTTTCTCAATGAAGATTTAAAAAGGCCTGAGGTCATTAGAAATATTTCACTCAGATCAATGTACAATATTAAACATATTATTGTATACAATGTCTAATGCTTAGAAAATGACTTGAATCACTCATACTTCTGAATTCTTCATTAAACCACTCCAGTGTGAAAAGAGTGAAATCTATAGTGGATAGTTCACTGACAATCTCTGCTTCATGTAGAGGTTCAGCGAAGAAGATGGAATGAATTTGAAAATTAATTAAAATATTAAATCTTTAATTTACGTTATAGATTGCAAACATGCATTGAATCGCTTTGTTCCATTCCAGTAAAGTATACTCTTTGAAAAAGAATACACAAGTGTCAGAGGGATCCAAAAATACAGTGAGAATGGTAAAAGACATGAAAACATCTCTTTAAGCAGATAAACCACTAAAATGATAAATTATGCTTATATTTGCATTTTCTTCCTATAAGACAAGATCAAATTCAAAGGTAATACATTTAAATCTGATTAAAGGAACTTTTTTTTAAATTAAATATAATACATGCCCACAACATAAACTGCAAGCTAGGCTGCTAAAAACCCCAAAATACAATCCAACAATGTTACGGATTATGACAACACCCCAAAATTACCCTAATGTCTTTTTGTTTTTTTCTTTTAAATGAAATACATCACTCCTTAGACCTGCAGAAAGTGACAAATACAATGCTGATGCAGGTGTAATGCTTCACATTGACACACAGCTTTTCTCTGAATACCTGAGTAGGAAATTAATAGCATAACAGACACTAAAGTAAACACCTCATGAAATCTAGATCAATCTGGCTAACCAAAGAAAACCAATAAAGAATCACGAAACAGATTCAGCTGCACCAGGAATTAAAACTTGACTCGACTCTATGGGGTAGACCGACAGGTGGATGACAGGACACACTAAACCTCTTCAGCAAATGCTTAGCCTCCAACATCAGGGTAATTAAAAAATACAAGTGTTTTCCCTGCTTATGCATTGTGTTTGCTGTTATCTTGTTTCAGAAAACTTACTAAGAAAAGGCAGAAAAACAACAGAAATGGAAACATGTCTGGATAGGACCTCTTGGGTTCTCAAATTCAGTTCCCTCAAATAAAAGCTACCTCTCCCGTGACCCCTCTCATGAGTGGATTAAGCCCCATTTCAAAAACAGCTAAGAGGGCGATTAGACATACGATAGCTATGCAACCTAGGAGAGACGATAAAGATATGCCAAATGTGAAGCCTGTATCTCTCACAAGAGAAGTCAGGTCCAAGGACAAAGGAAGTAGGCATGTTGCACGATCTACATCGAAGGATGGCACATAAATCTCAGCGTACTTTACCTAGAATCCCACCTAACCTCGTAGATGTTTGAAGTCTCTACACTGCAAAAGGAGGGCCGGGGTCTGAACCTCGGTCCCACTAGTAGCTTCATTTTCTTTTGGGCTAGTCCCATCTAGCCCAGACTGGACTGAGCAACATTATTTTTGTGTGCTTTCAAAGCACTTGAAATGTCTGTGTTGCAATAAACAGGAACAGGGCTGTACAGCAAGAAACTGAGTCGGCACTTGCATGCGGTGGTAGGCAACGGGCAGGCATGTGGCCGTACTTGAGAGTGCCAAGCCTGCTCAGATAGTGTCAGAGAACTGCACGGAAGAGAGGAAGATGAACCTTGTGCCTTTTTGCCCTCAACATTGTTTGAGAGCAGTCCCTACAGTGAACTATCCCCAGGTGAGGTGAACCCATCTGCCTTTAGGAATGTGATGCACACCCCAGAAATGCCTCCCTCCTGAAGAGATAACGGGTGACTGCTAAGATGACCTTATCATCAAAACTAGATACCTTAGAAATGGGACAAAAGGTGGAGAGATGGTCCAGGGCCAGCACGAGAAGGGCATCATAACCATTCGGAGGAATGCTTTTATCACATATATCGGCCCCGAGTTGCACGCTCTCAAAATCCCCTGGGGCCACAAGGAGGAACGGTGCACAGACTCTGAAATGGCCCCGTGGTGCTCTCCTGCTTCCCGCTCTGAAACGGCTGGAGTCTAATAAGCCGTTAGCTGGCCAAAAAATGAAAAATCTTGTTATTTGGTTCTGACTTTCGGGGCATCTTAAAACATACTATTTTCCCCAAGTGCTAAAAGACAACCAAAAGACCGCTGCCAATGTTTTCCCACTGCTATGCGAAGAAAAGTCTGAAAATCACAGTACTAAAAGTACACAGCACTCAAAGTCTGAATTCACAGCACTTCCACCTACCATAAAAAGATCTTTCTTGCATTAAAAAAAAAAGGATAAGGAAAGATGAGGTAGTGTACTAAAAAGCAAATTTTAAATGGTATCCTGAACGCTGCAGAGCAAACATTTTGTGACGCATATTATGCATTTTCCTACATTTTCCTAATTTTTCCTTTTCATTAGAATCTCAAAAACAGGCATTTCATTACTGTGCAATCTACCGTAATTCAGGCACCGAAAAAAATTTCAGTCTCAGCAATTCAGAGCTAAGATTTAATAGGATAATGTTGAAGCACATGATGAAGAATTGTAATTATTAAAGCAAACTAGACTTTGTATTTAATTTTCATTTATTTCACATCTAAAGACTTTATTACATTTTATTTACTAATTCATAAGATTTAAAAATTTGTAAAGCGCTTTCAATTATTGATGTGACTTAATCTTTCAAATGTGCTCAACATATTCCTGGCCTCATAATCTAAAGCCTAGAGGCTCTTAACTTGTTCACATAACTCCTGTCCAGCTGTGCACATACAGAGAAAAGAAGGGAGACTCCCCAAACCAGCCACCACCACGCAGCATGAGACCTGTGGAAGTTTAACCTTGATTTTACAGTCTGATGTTACAACTCTGGATAACAACTGGCAGGGGGAGCCATTCCCTACACCCTGAGGATGGGATACAGCGTATTTCCTTTCGTTTCTGGACTACAGGTAATCCCAGAGGACCCGCTATCACCAGCAATCTTGCCTATTTGGTGGGCTTCGCCCACTCTTCCTGTAAAATGTTAAGAACTTTAAATGAGAGAATCTCTACTGGAGAGTGGTTTTTTTCTTAGTATCTGTGACAGGTAAACACAGTATACTTGCTGCGTTAGCTCTAAATCTTTCAGAAAGCGTGTGTCATATCATGAAAATTAGAAATTCTCCTTTTTAACTGGATTTTCCCTAATTAATAACCAAAGTGCTTCTTATGTTCTTATGACCATTGTCAATGAAGTCCATGAACTCACTGCAATTGGGAAAGTTACGGCGTGCCAGAAGTGCTTCATAATTATTCTAAGTTGATGAATAATTTTTATTACCAGGTAGATCAAAGCCAAATCACTTCATTTTCAGTTAGAAGTATTTTTAAATGGTATTGTCTGCAGCAGTTGCACCAGATGGCAATCAAGACCCCTTGCTCTTTTTTGAAATTTCATAACATCCCTTTCATCAGTTGTCTTCTCTACTGTAACCCAGTATTATATATTTCTGGGTTTCTTTGACTGAAAAAACAAGTCATAACAGCACAGAGAAAATATTGCCTAATATGCGCAGCCTTGCAAACATCTTTAAACTGGATCAACATTTTTTTCATCTTTTTAAAGTTAATTTTTAATGGTTTTGTAGTCATTAAGCTTATAGGGGCCTGAGTGGGTTAAAAAAAAAAAAGTGCTTGACTTCAAGTGGTGACCTACGGAAATAGCTCAGAGGGATGTAATCCTTGCAACTGAAGCCTGAGAAACAAATCGTAGTAATTTGCCAAAGCCTTCTACTGAACTGTGCAGCTCTATGAAGCTGTCTTGCAGTCAGGAAAGTGAGATCACATTCCCGCTACCTCCACACTACTCAGTACGATCATTTGAGTGGTACTGCTTTAACTTTGACTGTAGGAGCAGCAAGGTACAAGTGGTCAGGTATAAGCTCACTTTGACTACTCCTTTCTGACGTGACAGGGCTGTACGGCAACTTCTGAAGATGCAACCAGGAGACCTACCTTCTCTGATCTGTATAAGGTGGTGGGCTATTCCCCCAGAGCCATGGGCTATAAAATGTTCCTACTGAAGTCCTCAGAGTCAAGGAAGGACTCACCTTTGACTTTTTGCTCTTCCTAACAGAGGCCCAGCAGAATAACCTGGGCAGGGATGATTAAAGGCTGACAAGGTGAATAGCAAGGCATGAGCGTGCCAAGCCTTGCTTGCTTAAATTCAACAAAAAACATTTTCAGGTAAGTCATTTTCCTAAACAAAACGAATGCTAAACCTGCCATTACAAAAGGAAAATGCTCTCACACAGGGCAGGGAATTTGGGAAGAAGCATTTTAGCCCTTGAATTTTTAAATATCCTTTTCTCCCAAGCAAGAAGAGAGAAAGGGGAAGAGCTCGAGTACCTGCAAAACTAACTAAACTCAGAATGAGGTACCAAAGTGTAAGGTCTCATTTTAGAAATATGTGTGAAAGATGGTAAGATAGCTCAAATTCAGCACAGATACCAAGCAGCCCGTCTCTAGGCAGGAGCACTGTGGAGCCTGCAATTTATGCTGTGAGGGAAGAGAACTGCAGAAAAACCTCATGAAACCGAGTGATTAGTCAATAAAATGGCAAGTGAAATTCAGTGTAAACAAATGTAGTGCACATGGGGAAAACAGCAATCTGAACCATGCATTCAGCCTAGCAATGAGATCTTAACGGGCTGTTTCCGCTCAGGAATGAGACTGTGAGATAACAGGGACTTTTATGAAAACATAAGCTCTGGGCTCATCATCTGCGTATACTCTAGGGTTGGTGGTTCATCCGAACCAGATGTCTTTCTCTTTTAAACAATGTATTCAAATGTCTTTCTGCATTTCTGCTGCAAACATCAGATTCTGAGGCTTCAGCTGTAATCTGCTTTGTGCTTCTGCACTGTTACCATAATCACACTGGAACAGTTAAAATGCTCTATTAGGCCTATTTAGGTAAATCCTACTATGCAATTTATTATCTTAGAATAATATTATGGTAAATTGTTCTTCAGCCATCTTCCCACCTTAAAAATAACAGCACAACACTCAATATCACTTCCCCTTTCTTAAAAAACCTGCACCCTTACCCAGGACTTACACTTCATGGAAAGGGCTTTCCCCAGCACCTAGAAATGTTTATTCCTTAAAACAGTGCTCCCTGGAAACACCTCACAAAACAAAGTTACACTGCTTATTCGAATAGGCAGAGCAGTAATGCGTATTTACAGAACTAAGAGACTCAAATATGTTCTGCTGTCGCAGCAGAGCACAAAATTGAGGTCCAGTCTCCGAGCACACAGGCAACCACACACTAGCTCCTTCTCCATTGCCCCTGTTTGGTACAAAAGAGGCGAAATAGAACGAAATTAAAAATGTTTTGCACTAGCTTCATGCTACTCAGCCTGTCAACTCTGTTTATGTCAGTAAAGAGAAGGGTTAGAGCAGCCTAGGAGCTATTCGAAGTGTTCAAAGTCAGGTTGGACGGGGCCTTGAGGAACCTGATCTACTGGAAGTTGTCCCTGTCCGTGGCAGGGGGGGTTGGACTAGATCATCTCTGAAGGTCCAGCAGCCTAGGAGCTATTCGAAGTGTTCAAAGTCAGGTTGCCTTGAGGCTTGAGGAACCTGATCTACTGGAAGTTGTCCCTGTCCGTGGGGGTGGGCTGGGGGGGTTGGACTAGATCATCTCTGAAGGTCCAGCCCAAACCATTCCACGATTCTATGATTCTAAGCAAATTAATACTTTGGCAGCAACAACACAGGAGGTCCACGTAAGCAGCCGAGAGTAACCAGAACACAGCACGCCTTCACCACTCACTCTCCTACTCGCAGCACAGAGGATTGCCCAGAGGAACAGGGGGAAGGACAGTGATAGGACCCCACTATTTATTCCTCCTTTGTAACCCCACAGCAACATAAGGACCATTGTGTCGAAGACAGGAGCAAGGACAGGAAAAACTGGTATCACAGCAAAGGTTAACAGGAAAGGTATAGTTCGTGCCATTTGTCATATTATAATTTTTTTTTCCTCTTCCCCAACAACTGTCCCCTCCCTGCACAGAAAGGAACCCTTTTTCATGATAAGGTAGTTTTGTGGTATGAAAAATGTAATGAGCAGATGGAACAGCAATCCATTATCCATTAAAATACTGCAGTGGGTTAATCCAGCAAATAAAAATGGAGAATGAAGCAGATGGCCGTTTATAGTTCTCTTGATTTCTTAAATATTCCTTCCCAGTGCACAGCCATTCTTGTATTTAACGTGAAATGCACAGTTCTCACCATGTGCACATTATGCAACGATTCATATGACCTCATAAACATTACATCTTATAGAGCAATTATTTTTTATGCCTTTTTTTTAAAGGAAAAGCTGTATCATTTCATGGCAAATTATTCCCAGATCTCAGATATCTTGAAATAATTTGAAGTAGCTGCCAACAGCGAATGATAAATCCACCAAATGCAAATATTTGCTCAAAATACTTTTTGGATGTACCTTAATTTTCTAGGTTCAAGAAATAATACAGGAAAAGCACTTTGACATGGGATTTGGGTGTAATATTTCAAGTATTTAGTATTTTGTCAAACACACGTGCCAGGAAAATAGGTATCTGAGCTCCTCTCTCAGTGTGATAAACTGGAAATAGCTGCTTCATTAAAGCGACTACAATTCATACTGAAATAGCAACTGAGTATAGGTGACTGCTACTTTGGATTTCATACAAACATATTCTCTGTCACTAAAAAAAGTGAACATGAAAATCAGTGATTGTCTCCTATTTGTCTGTATACATGACAACCTTAAGTCCAAAGCTTGTCCATATTCCTTGCAAAAAGTTGACTGTGTAAATAGCTTAAAAAATACACTTCCTCTATTCCGAGACCCACATAAAGTTAACAATTTCTAAAAATAGTTTTTGTCATTAAGATGCACTAAGACATTAACACACCAAGCGCAATTAATATACCACAAATTAAATCTGCTGTGTGCAAAAAGCCAATATGAGTCTCATACACCAGCTAATCTTAATTATACTGACAGCTAAAGTGGCACTTATATACATATTTTGCAATGGGGCATTGCCCACTAGGTAAAAAACAGAGTGTAACCGTCAAGTTTTATGCTTTTGCTCCTTTTTTTATTACTACTTCGGTAATCTACCACAGTGTAATCCACTGTGCAACCAGGACAGCACCCAGGAGAGGACAGAAGTGCCTAGACAGAGCCCGCAGAACCTCCATGGAGAAGAGGCTGGAAGAGGCAAGGAAAGGGTCTGAAAAAGGAATTGGGCAGAAAGAAAAGACAGAGCAGGACAGGTCAGAAGTGCTTTGGTAAAAAGAGGCAGGGATGGGTGCACCCAGAAGCACACTTTGTTTCAGAGCTGGAATGAACCCCAAGATTTCCACCATGGGAAGCCAGTTTGTATGAAGCTACTGGAAAAGGGCAAGTCACTCAGAGGATGCAGCTGCTGACTGCTGAACTAGGTTGAATAACAAACCTCTGCACAGTGGACCTCAAATTTTTCAGTGCTTCTGATGACCTGTGCGTGTACTGGCTTATTTGCTGCTTTCCTCCCAATGGATCTTCTAGAACTACTGGAAACTGCATGCACAAAATTTTGTTGAAACAACCTCATGATGATTTTAAGTCAAGCGCTCCAGAGATATAACGGCAGAAATTGGTTTCCATCTGCAAATTTAACTTACTCCCCCCCATGCACACACACTATAATTCAGTCTTTAATTGTCCGATCACAGTAGTTCATGGAGGTTGGATTCAAGCGGTGGGATCTATTTGCAGACTGATGCCCAATGAAATTCTGAAGCAGCAGTCTGGCTGTAAGTGACAGCTTGTGACGGGCACAGGAGGAGGTATTTGGCTTTTTAGGCAGACACTATGCAGTGGTTGAAAACCATAAAGGTCAACTGAAAGAATTCTTAGGATAGGTAAAACCATCTGACGGGCACAGCAACTGGACCATGCTGATACTTGCCCAAATAGGCCTCTTCTTATTTACTACACAGAGCAGTCTACAAGCGAATCTGATGCACAGGAAAGAAAGGTGTTGCAGAAGCTTTGTAACGAAGGCATATAGTGACAGAAATAATAATAGCAAGGAATGAAAAGGAACCATTGTGGGTTTGGGGAGTACAGAGAGATATTACGTTCCTGATGTACCTATCACAATTACATGTTTCAATTCAGATGGCAGGAATCCACGTCAGGAAGCCCTCAGTCTAGGTTAATTCCTGGAAGTACTCTCACAGTTCTGTTTGAAATAAGTAAAAGCTCTGCCTTAGAGTGCTAGTACAATGTCTTAGCGTTACATGATATTTTACAAAGCAAGGACTGTAAAAACCTAGGTCCTACATGCCTGAATATGGTCAAGTCATGCACAATAATTTTCCCCACAGCTCCTCAGTGGCTCACTCTCAGCTATACACCAGGCAAAACACAGTTCTCTGAGGCACCGACAAGAAACACACATTTGTGAGGCAAACAGATCTTACTGTGATGAGGAAAATAAATTTATTCTCACATAGCCAAGCTTAAAAAATATTAGTAAAGTAAGAGATGGAGAATAGGCTGAGCAAGAATATCATGGCAAGTTATTATATTTAAGGGAATGCCATGCAATCGACTGAAAGAGCAAGTAAGAGATTCTGTATGAAAAAATAATAAGAGATCATTTAACTGAAGACTATGTCACAGGCATAAAAATTAAGTTTGTGTGCTGCTTTTGCAAACTTATGGTCTTTTAGCAATTTCTGTATTTGCAACAAATCTATATTAATATTTCATGCTATACTGAAATAAGATGGAAATAATTGGTCTTCTGCTTTTTTATATTCAGCAGTTTATATTTGTTTTTCTATTTCATATATTTAATTTGCATTTATTCTGGATAGCATAGATTATTTAAAATGGGTATTACAAAGTCAAAGATATTCTACAGCATGAAAGAGATTTTGAGAGGAAAAATTTGTCAGTTTAAAATTGGAGCAAGCATAATTGAATAATGAGAAGAAATTTGAACCATCTAAAAGAATTATATATAAAGCCCAAGTCAAAGATGACAAATTTTACCATTTAGAGCTATCGTGATGAAAATGGTAAATATGAGTTGTCATGCTTTAATTAAAAAGGAGTGGAAATGGCATGAAAGCATTCATTGTTAAAATGTTCTTAGCACTGTAATTATTTTTATTGATTAAAGTAATTATTAATTCATGAACAGGCTCTAAAATGTTGATACTGTAATTCACGAAATGAAGAAAGGAATATGCCATCTCATTTATTCATGAAACTCTTGGATTTCCATAAATAGATCTTTATAAATGCACTATAGCTAAAAAAAGCATACCCCAACCCAAGACAAATTTCTGAAAACATCCAGACTTACACAGTGCAGTGCCTCGCTGAGAAATTTGCCCTTTGCTGTTTGCCATGAAATTCAGCCCACCTTTAAGTTACACCATTGCTCAGCTGCTCACTGCATTGGAATAGCTTTTCAGCGGAATTGCTTTCAACGTGTTAGCCTGGTGACAAGAATACTATTGATATATTACAAAACCAGGGCGCTCTTGCCCCAGATCTGTCCTATTCTTCCTCCTGGAGATTTGTGCCTGGGTGGAGAAACAAAAATTGTGTCTGGATTTCTAAAATCTCTGGGACATTTCAGACCTACCCTACATGCACAAGCTGGTCTGGATGAGTGGGACCCCCTGAATAAACGCTGCGTTGATATACACAAGCACGGCAGTTCCCAGCTGTGTCAGCCTCGCTGTACATGCAATGTGTACGCATGACAAATGGCAGCTGCACTGGACTCACTGCATGTATGCTGTACAGTGGACCTCTGCCTGGGTACCTACTCCAGTACAACCTGAATGGGCCGATGCAGCTCTTTGTGGGCTGTACCTGCACCACTGGAAAGCGAGTATCCTTTCTGAATAGGTGAAGTTCGTATTTCTTGGCTAGTGAGGACGTATAACAGCTAGAACAGCTAAAGGCGACATGCCCAGAAACAGCCTTGAAATAATCGCTGGATCTCTGCTCATTTGTTAATGCACTTACGATGGATATAATATGTGTAAAAAATCAATACACTTCTACCTACGAAACAAGAGGGCAAGAGCAAGTTCTTTTAAATTAAATGCCCTTCAAGAGAAAACAAGACAAAACAAAACAAAACAAAAAACCTGTGCAGCTTACTGATCATTACACTTGGTGGGGGCTGAGAAAGTAGAGCCATGGTGACATTTAAGGTCATGAGTTTCCAAGTGGTGTCTGATAGGAGGAGAGTGGGTTAGTATAAAGTTCCATCAGCTGTGAGCCAGATGGATACCAATCCTGCGACAGGATGACTATATGACTGTAAGCAGGATGACAAAGAGATTTTAATTATGCAACAACTTAAATCTAAGTAAGGAAAAAAAGGGGGGGGGGACAGCTCATTTTGGGGATGTCAAGAATACTTTGTGTGACAGATTGCTACATTCTTTTGTTTAGGAGGCTAAACAAGGGTCGTAAGTGAGAAATAGAGGGAGCACAGCAACTACTCATTTGTTTTTAATACTCACAATTTTTCTTGCAGATTAGCTTTTCATCATGCCAGAGTGCTTGAGGAAAGAGCCAGAGGGGTGTTTTGTAGGGCATACCGTGCTCACATCACTTGTGATTATCTAACTGCTTCCGTAACACAAGCACCCCTAACACAAACTGGAAAAAGAGAATGAAAGCTTGGTGATTTTTGAGTTTGTCACTGTATTTTAAAAACTGTTCTGCCAATGCACTTCTCTGACATTAGACTATAACTCCAAGCCATGAAACACTATGAATGTGCAGGAAATACAAGCACTGTTCCCTGGTCATCGGCACTCAGTAACTTTGCAAACTAGCACTTCGGGGCAGTGAAAACAGAAATGGAAAATACCGTATTAAATAGCAAACAGAATGCATGCTCACTTAAAGAAGATATCCTTATTGTACGTATTCTGGATGCATTTATGTACTATACCTACACCTCTGACCTTTAGCATGCAGCGAGTCAGCCATTTATTGTCAGGGTCCATACTACACAACACACTACCCAGTCTACAATTACTAATACTGATAAAATAAGGAGTGCAAAGACCACCCAGTGAATTACAAGAAACAGATGATCTCTAACGGAATTTGTTTGCAAAGACTACGCTTGGACTACTGCAAAGTCTGTCAGAGACTGCCAACAAGCCACTTGATGCCCAGCACAATGCTATCATACAAATAAATGGAAGACACAGTGGTCAAAGACACAGCAATCCCGACATCCAACCTTTGTCATCTCCTAAGCCTAACAATCCTACAACCGTACAACTTCAACCTTCTTTATAAGGTGGAGAGAACTGTTTGCCTTCAAAAAAGAGATGCAGAACAAGAACCAATCCTGTGATCTTTAAGTCCCAGCAGCACCATGGGAACAATCTGTATCATGTAAAACAGACACTATGAAATCCTGCAGAGCCCTGCTTCACTGAGGACCATTAATACTGTTGAGTATCATTTTACCTAGCAAGCTCTGTGGAACTCTTTCTGTTTTGGATCAAGCATCCTCCAGAAGGATGGATACCATCCAGAGGCCTCTGGAGCTACAACTGCTAGCCCTGGGGAATAAATTCCACACTGGAAGTTGCTTCATGACAAACTGGACAAATCAATTCATTTCCAAAATCTGCTTTAGCTCTCCTAAGTTTCCGTAGACCTAATAATGCAGAATAGAGACAGACATCTCTTCCCATCTGTTTTTACAGGAAATGAAGACATAGCCTTATTAAATGGAGATGATTAATCATTTATGGGAACATTCTCGTTTCTGACAGTACAGGAAAAGAAAAAGGCATTAGCAAAGTTAGATTCTCTTATTTTTTCTGCACCATGAAAATGCCTACCATAATCAAGACTCATGCAAAGGAAGATGGGAGATTGGTTCTGCCAGAACTGAAGAAAGTAAGAAAAACTAGAAATAGTCAGTATTTGGGCTACAACCAGTTTTCAGAGGCATTACTGCAAGGGAAAAGACTCCGCAGACAGAGGAGAGACTGGCCAGAAAAATTTTATACCACACATGGCTCTTGCTGTCAGATGAGAAAACCTCACCTTTTACTGCCTGGCCTGTATTACTAGTATCTATAATCACTTTGCTTTGCACTGGAATTTTTTAACACTGTTTTTAACTACTGGTACTATAATACCGGTAGCCATATTGATTCTGGACAAAATTTTATCTGGGTAAGTCACCCAAACAGACACAAACTTTGAGGGAGGAAAAAGAAATCTTAAGACGAAATGCTTACGTACTGCTAACTTCTCTGAAAGTGCTGACAGCTATTTGAGTTTGCATTTAGGATAAACACCTGATTGCCTACAGTTTCTGAAAAGAGAAGAAAAATATTAAGGGAGTGTAGTTTTCTATTTTGAATTCAATTGCCCCACAAACAGAAGACATTATTCTATTTGTTCTCTGTCCAACATGTCATTTTTGCAGACTTTTGGTTTAGTTGGAAATATATTCTCCTGTGACATTTATACTACAGATTTTAAAGACAGTTACCTGCAAGGCTTTGAATCTCTTCAATGAGAACAGGAGGTTAATAAATTCAGAGAGTCTTCAAAACTGCATTTACTAACTTTTCATTGTCATACTGTAAAGCATCAGTGAATAACGTATTCTTCAAAGAAACTGCTAGGCCATTACATTTAGAACATCCCAAACCATTTCCTCAATCATACATTATAGTGCGTATCACTGGAGTTCAGTGATGCACACACTCAATAGAGATGGTTAATCATTTGTAGAAACATTCTCACTTCTGACAGTGCAGGAAAAGAAAGGGACATCAGCAAAGTTGGATTCTTCTATCTTTTGAAAAGCATCATTGGAAATGCACATGATCCCATGAGCCCAAGCGTACCCTGGAGCTTAGTATGTCACTAACACGCACTTGAGCAGCTTCATATCCTGCCGGGAACACTCAAGGGCATCCTTGCACGGACTTGGTATAGATAGGAGACAGCTGAACACAGAAGTAGCGTGCTCCTGCTATCATGGTTAGGAGCGGTGTGGACACAACCACCGGGTCCCACCATAGCACTTCTTTAATTGTTATTTTGGCATTGTGTTGTAAATGGTCTTAAGCAAGGAGGATTTTATGAATGTGAGCATCCTATTGCCCTTCTTCCAAAGCTCAAGCTATCACGTGCACGAGAGCTTACACTTGCATAGTCCTAACTCAGTTCATTACATTTATTCGTTATATTTAAAAAGTAAGTGAAGGGCACATATTTTGCAAACTCTAAGCCTAGAAGTTTAATCAAATCTCACAAGAAGAAGGTGCTACTAGGACTCCAAAGCCTTTGCAAGTTAGAAGCCTGACTTCTGCACGAACCCTCTTACAAGAGCAGAAATCAGACTCATAGCCTTTTAAGGACAGAAACATCAAGCAAATTGAGTGATCCTACAGAATTAAACACTGCTATGAAAAGCTGTTGAAATTAAAGTGACTAGAGGCTATAATCGCAGACCTGTAAGTGTGAGTTAGCACTGAGTTAGTCTTTGTATCTTATTTTTACAATACATATAAAACCCAAAACATTTCCTTCTAAACTGCAAAAGTAGATTCCCTTATTGATAGGGATGCTAACGAAACAACTACTACTACAATAGAAGCAAATTTTAAATGCACCAAATTATAAATGCACCATCATTTAATTTGACACTGAAATATGATTAAGCTCCCTGACTGAAATTAAACAAGAAAAAAGAATTGCGGTCTTGCATGTCTTCACTGATAAAAATAAGGAAACCTCATAGCACCTTCTCCCCACAAGGGTATTTCCTCCCCGTCTCCTCCCTTACTTAATTACTGAATTCTTGAGGTACAAACTGTACAACAGACACAATGCAAAATAAAACTGCTCTACCATATATTATCAGAAGAAACCTCATCTCTTGCTAAAAGTATGAGCTGTTTTTTGCAGTTACTAATTAGCACTCAAAAGCCCATTATTAGGTAGGATAAGGAAGAATTCAGGAAACTGAAGGAAAAAAAAGGCCAGAACAGCTTAGCACTAAAGCAGCAAATGAAAAAGGATCTCTCATTAATTTCTTCTCTGAGTTTTACCAGCAAAGAAACATATACCAATTATTTTAAAGCATAACGACTGTCAAGTTGTCCATTAATTCAGGTTCTCTAGCATTATAGGCCTCAAAAAGAAATCTGCAAACAGGGCGGCAAAATGTATGTTTGCAAGCTGCAGGCAATCGCATGGCTGAAGGGAAATGCAAATGTACTCCTGCTCGCAATCTGCTGGCCTTCCGATGAAAAGAGAGGCCAGGATCAACCAAAACAAGGTGAGAGAAAGTTTTAAAAATATTTTTATTTTAAAAAATCTCAGTCTCTTTCAAAAGTTTGGTA
Source organism: Aptenodytes forsteri (assembly GCF_000699145.1). Classification (NCBI taxonomy): domain Eukaryota; kingdom Metazoa; phylum Chordata; class Aves; order Sphenisciformes; family Spheniscidae; genus Aptenodytes; species Aptenodytes forsteri. The sequence continues at coordinate 639,788 of NW_008795023.1, read as the reverse complement.
TTGATTTCTTTGAAGGCAAACCCCAAAACTAGCAAGAAGCAACAGATACAGTCTTGTTTCCTGACTTCCTGCTGACAAGAAGGTTGATGTAGTCATCTTTATGGCCATGATGTTGAGCGCTTATGAGTGTACTTTTATACAGAGGAACATTCTAATTATTCATTTAAATGTATTTAAAATGTATGTGTTTCATTTTCATAGAATCCTTTTAGTAGCTTCAAAGACTAAAATGGAAGAAAAACATGTAGACTCACCATAATTTAAGCTTAACAGTTTAGTAAACCATGCATCTGTTGTGAAATCCTCTAGAGTTCAAACACAAATACAGTTGCGATAAATAGTTGCTGAAGAGATTTGATTTCTAGCTCCAAAAGACCCTTGATTATCAACTTCTTCACAGACTTACTAGCTAGCTTGCTATATTGTATTTAAGTAGCAGAGATGCAATGAAAAGGAAATAAACCGTTCACTGTTTTGTTCTAAATATTGTTGTTTTATATATAGTCTTCTTTGCAGTCAAATTTCTATAGAACACAACTGCAGTTTTTGTATTATAATTTAAAAATCCAAGCAAAACAAAACCAAAGCAAGCAAAATCCCCAGCCTGCTAGAGACCTTGTTAAATCTGCAACTAAAACTACCTTCGAGGCAGGAAGGACCAAGTTCAGGCTGTGTCCCTTTGAACCCATTTAAGTATGTGGCCACAGATACTGTTCTACAGAACCCTTGCATCACTGGAGATATTTACGCACATGCTCTTGATGACTTCTGTTTACTATACTACCTAAGCAAACACTAAACACAGCTACAAATGACAGCGTTGGTTTTTGTTTCAAAATAAGGCCACAAAAGATAAGGTGAAGTGCTTAGAAAAACAGATACTCTCATTGATTGAGGCGTAGTTCCACTGCACATTCCCTGCTCAGCAGCCAGTGACTGCCTTCAGCAAGGAGTATTGTATTTTCCTCCTAGATAATGTTTCCTACTGCAAGGAAATGCTAGAGTAGCTAAGATCCTTTCAAACAATGTTCCCTCCGCTAATCAAAAATAGTCGTCCTTCCTATATTGCTGCTCCAAAATGGAGAGAAATTACATTTATCAAAAAACAAATAGGGTGTGTATTACAAAGGGAAAAATAAGGAGGCACGTTCAGGACCCTGAAACTACTGAACTCCATACGCGCCCTCATTCACTTTCCAACATGCGCACTAAATGGAAAACGGGTCTCACTGGAAACATGTTCTTAAGGACTGCAATATATGGATGTGCAAAAGGAGGGAGCAGTAAAGCGAAGCAGAGAATTCTGTCTTTACATGTACAGCTTTTTAAATTTTTCATCCCAATACTTACTGTATGTTTGCTCCTAAGTTTCTTATGTATTTCAAACAGAAAAATTAAGAAATTAAGAAACAGAAATCCCACTGCATTCCACAATTTATCAGACAGTGGCACACTTTCACTACAAATGCATTCCACTGGTGAAGGAAAATTCTGTATTTTGTATTCATTTTTCTGTCTCGAGATTAACATGTGGAACAAAATAGGAAGATACCCCTCCAGCTTGCCATGCCAGAAACATTGCATTTAGAAGAATGCACAAAACTTTCCCCATGAACTGTCTTGTTCAAAAGTACTTAATTTTGGAAAAGTGCTTAAAAATAAAATAAAACCCACATGCAAACTCAAGGGAATATGATTTATTTCCATCTAATTTTGAATGCAAATGTAACTTAAATGAAAGGCCTATGTTAAAAGCTGACCACATGATTTCTGAACCATCCTGATCTGGTTCTGAACCCTCTTTCTGCTTTCTCTCTAGGAAGCCCAACATGACCAGATTGCTAGCTTAGGTAACTCACAAGTTTACAGTTAACTGGTATGAATCTTCCCCTCTCTGCAGCTTTTAAACAATCTCCTACAAAAATGGCAATGATTAAATTTTAAATTTTATGAAAACAACCGTATTTGCTATTTATAAAGGATCTTTTTGGGAAGAAATTAAATTCACTAAACCAATGAAGAGTTCATGAAAAATGAAAAAGCCCATGAAAAATAAAAGAAGAAATGTTTGTTTTCCTATGCCAGTAAAAAAGATTTTAGTGCTGTGGAAATATTCCAAATTCATACTTGGGCAGCTAATGGAGCTGGCAAATTGTCCCCAAAATACACTAAACTTGAGAAATCGTATGTTAATGAAGATGGACCTTGAGACTGAAAGAATACTTACTTAGTCTCACCTGTACCTTGCACTAAAGCTTTCACTGAAGTCAACTCAGGAACTGCTCAGGACAGAGCTAGACACACAGCATCACTTATGCAATTCTATTGCCATTGCCTACCCTATACTAGTTTGACATTTTTTATAAATAATTATTATCATATTTTAGCCAGACATACCAAGTGGAGATTGAAGTCACTTATATGAAATTTCTTGAGCAAGTGTAGAGAATAAAGTAAGTACAATAGAGAATTAGTACAATGAAATTCCATCTTCATCGAACCCGTTATTCTCGATTATAGAGGTTATGAAAATGGTGGATAACATATTCCATATACCCACAGTAACTCGAAAAAAGTAATTTAATTACTTCCATCCTCCATAACGAACTTTTATCTTTACCTTGGCACTTAGTTGAGATATACGAACTTTTATCTTTACCTTGGCACTTAGCTGAGATACATCCTTCATTTTCATTTCATGTATTATAATGTTCTGCAAAATTTGCTATTTTGGTGGACTTACTTCATCTAGAAGTCTCTTTTGACTTCGTAAGAAGTATCAACTAAGAGCTCCTTCCATAAAGACTTTTTTGATTGATGAACAGATGCTTAGTTCCTAATGATATTTCTGAGGTTAGTCTACTCTAAATGAAACATACTTAGATTAGCTAATTTTTAGTCTCTAAAGAATCATCTTAAATAAAGGTCACTGAACATCTCACTAAGCAATTAATAAAGATTCAGCTAGTAATTCCTTGATCAAATATTAGTATTTTTGATTGGTCCCAGAAGAAATATCCTTTTTTATGTAAACCTGGCACATGAATCAGAGCCACAGCTGCTGCCTGATATAATCAGTGTACAATATTCTAATCCCATGAACTCTGACTCAGCAAGCATCTGCTTTCCAAATAAACTTTATCAAACATAATTTTTTTCAGAACTAATTTTGTCAGCCAAGGTTTAAAAGGAGACAAATTTCAAAACCTTTCACAGAAACACTTTGAAGTCAACCACTACACTTCAACTTCTTTCCAGAAGACCTTCCCTAGGAATTTTCAAATGGTTATGATACTGACTTAGACTGTTTAATTAGTGAAGAGAGTACTGTTAAGTCTTTTTCCCTGACATTTTATGTAGGCTACAGTTAAGAGGAGTTGTTGGATCCAGAAGGTTTGATGTGCAAGTTTTAAATACTAATGTTTTAATATACCAATAGTCCCCTGGCTGATAGGAAGTAAAGTAAATTTATAACACCTGCACTTAAGACTGTACATTGATTATCTGTCTGCTTCTAAGTACACACAGAAAGACATAAATAGTGGAGGTCCAGGGCCTGAGACAACAGCTACCATTCTCTCCTACTACCTTGCAATTCAAACCACAATTTTGTGTTTGCAAATTTTCCATGCAGTTTGCGATTTCCTATACAGTTTGTACAGTGAGACCCTTCCTATCACCAACAGAAAAAAAATTCAGTTGCAGATTCTTTTAGAAATGAACAATGTTAATACCAAAACACATGGACCTTCCCTAATGCCTTTTTTTTTCCTCATCTTTTTGCATTAATACTTTCTAATTCAGGTTGCAAACAAGCAGTAAGATTGTTCTCCGCAGCTGAGGGCAAGTCAGAAACAAGAATTCATCACAGCAACGTCATCTTGTAAAAAGGAAAAGCAGAAAACTGTAGAAATGGTGTCATGGAACCACATAACTCTGAGGTCCAACCAGCTTCCCAGTCAAAGCAGGACTATTACCAACATTATATCATATATATCATTTATCCAGCCAAGTCTTGAAAAACCTTCAAGAATAGAGACTCCACCACCTCTTTGGGTGACCTGTTCCAGTTACGACCCACCTACTGAAGTTCTTTTTCTAATATCCAACCTAAACCTCCCCATCCAATGTTTGTGAGCATTGCCACTTGTTGTGTTCTCCAGCACTACTAAGAAGACCTTGTCATATCTGTAAATACATTTCAAGGCTGTTATTAGAGTGTTCCTAGCCTTCTTTTCACAACTAGAAAAGCCCAGTTCCCTCAACACCCCTCACACAGGACGTGGACTCTAGCCTCTGCTCATCACAGCAGCCCTCCACAGCACCCTTCCAGTTTCTCAACATCCTTACTACAGCAGGGAGCCAAACCAAAGTGTTCCAAGTGCAGCCTCACAGGGTCACGTAGAGATGAATAAAAGCTCCTCTCCACCTGTAAGCCGTGCCCCTTACTTTGACCGTATACAGTTCTTCAGTGAAGAACCTCTGAGGAGAGAGTTAGGCTGGTGTGAAGAAGAAATACAAAGGAGCCTTAGCATACCACACACCGTTCACATAACACTGACAGGTGCACAGGTAAAAGGAAACAGAGAATACAAGGACTCATGCTCCATTGCTTCTTCTTCCCAACTTGACGTAGGCTGAGTTTCCAAGGAATTTTGCTCCACCATGAGGAGAATACACTTTCTCTTCACCCACTTTATCTGTTGGCTTTTATTCCTAAGGGCTTGCCATGCTATCTTTGCTAACTATAACAGGACTCAGTACGTATGGCTTAGATGGCTGGCTGTTTCAGGGTGGATTAGTTGCCCCCTGAAAGCATCTCTCTTACCCAAGTGAAAGTGGAGAGAATCTAGAGCTGAGATTCACTGTGCGTCTGTCAGAGCTCTACAGCATAGATATCTACAAATGAACTAGTCATTTGGGGTGGATACATACAGTAAAACACTTTCACAATCTTTTTTTTTTTTTAAACCAGTATAAGCACCTCTTTCAAAAAAAAGTTACATTATATCCTTTTAGTTATTGACAGGTTTGAAGATACACTAGTATAAAATAAAACAGCTTACAGGCAAATTATTGTTCTCTACCCAAAATATCTTATATTAGGAACATTCCATAAGCATTCAATCAGTATGGATTCATTAAAAATAACTGTCACATTGAGATTATATAAGGTCTGTTCCATTTTCTAAAATAAAAGAGTTGTCTAATAAGCTAGAAAAGCTCCATTATATGATTCCACCTTTCTCCAAGTGTTACAGTTAAAATAAAGACCTATCTCTGTATTTAAAACTAAATTTAAGAATTAGCATAAGAAGCTATAATTAAGGTAACAGCATAAGAAACATTATTCCTTGTTATTTCTCCTAACTGCTAATAAGTTCAGAGTAAAAAGTATTCTGTATTAGTTAAATACAAAAATATGATTACCTAGTACAAAAAGAAAACAGTTAATTTCAGTGGAGGAAGGCTTTACAGAATTCTGTTGCGGTGCCGTGGGATGGGAAACTTCACAGTTCTGAGACTAATTATTTTAGCTTACTTAAGTACTATATTCTCATTTTCAAAAATCTGCTTGTACAGGCAAAATCTGATATTTTTATTAGAACTTTTGTTCAGCTCATAGTTACATGCTGTATTAGTTTTACTGATTCTGGTCTGCATTATTATTTTTAATCTACTACGCACTCAAAAGCGTCTGCAGTTCTATAATTGTTAATGACAAGTTAATAGCTGTAGTTTCAGGCCTCATTGAGCTAGACCCAACTAGCAGGTCATACTCTAGGTCACGCCATCATCCTCGCTGAGTATTTAAATCTTACACAGGTCCACAAGACAGAGATATGAGTACTACAGAAGTCCATATGACACGGTGCTCTTGGAATGGCAAAGGGAAACAAAACATCATCATGAGGTTCCCAAAATGCTGGAGCAGTCGGAGAGCATCCGAGAAAATCCCTAGTCTTCATTCAGCCTAAGCGGTCTGAAACGGCAAGCTGTGTGGGAGCCAATGTGACTAGAATATCTGCCCTTGAGATCTTTGCACCAGCATGTAGCCCGAGCATAACGGAGAAGATACAGATATGGTGGATGAAAGAGAGAGCCTCCAAGGAGAAGGAGGACGCAGGCTGCAAAAGGGGGGGAAGTAGGATTCCTCTGGCTATCAAAAGGTGACTGACTACAGGAGAACAAACCAGAAGCAGAACAGATAGAAAGGGAAGAAGAATATCAGTGTGGGATATCCAAGAAGAACATAAAAATGATAAAGAATAACCATATGCTGACAGGGAAGAAAAGTAAATGGGGAATCACAAGGAGGGGGCG